>NC_067201.1:19385000-19985000 GCF_000699445.3 Schistosoma haematobium
ATTGGCTTGCCTTCTTTGTCTTTGACCGGTCTCTCTGGTTTACTGTATTTCCCTGATAGTTTCTTCGTTGTATCGTAGAGCTGTTTCATATTTCCTTCTCTAGCAGCTTTTTCTGCCGTCGTTGCTAATTCTTCCACGTATTTCTTCCTGTCGGCTCTAATGCTCCTCTTCACTTGCTTGTTTGCTTCTATGTATTCAGCTTGTGCTTGGACTTTCTCTGCTCGTGTTCGGCTGTTGTTAATTGCTGTCTTCTTGTTCTTCCTTTCTTTGATCTTGTCCAGTGTTTCTATAGAGATCCATTCCTTATGATGGTGTTTCTTTAGGCCCAGAACCTCTTGACACGTTGAAGTCAATGTTTCTTTGATGCCTTTCCAGTTGTCCTCCATGGTGGTTTCTTCTTCCTTCAGTAGATCTTGAAAGGCTTGAAATCTGTTGTTGAGAGCTATCTTGAATTCATTGAGTTTGTCAGTATCTCGAAGGAAGGCTGTATTGAACCTTTGTATTGCTGTTTGTCCACTTGTCCAGTTCTTTTTTAGCTTCAGTTTTAAATTGGCTACAACTAGGTGGTGATCTGAAGCTACGTCAGCTCCTCTCCTGGTTCTCACATCTTCCATTGTCCTTCGGAATTTTTTTTTGATGCAAATATGGTCTATTTGGTTCTCTGTAGTGTGGTCCGGTGAGATCTATGTAGCCTTGTGTATACGTTTGTGTGGAAATATTGTGCCTCCTATGACTAATTTGTTGAATGCACACAAATTTGCAAATCTTTCTCCATTTTCGTTCCTCTCTCCCAGTCCATGTCGTCCCATAATATCTTCATATCCAGTGTTGTCTATTCCGACCTTGGCATTTAGATCTCCCATCAGAATGGTGAGGTCCTTTCTTGAGCATTTCTCTATGATTGACTGCAGCCGCTCGTAGAATTGATCTTTAATGTCGTCGTTGCTATCATTGGTGGGTGCATAACATTGGATAATATTCATTAAGATCCCCTCCTTCTTTGTTTTGAATGATGCTTTGATGATTCTGGATCCGTGGGATTCCCATCCTACAAGTGCATTTCGTGCTACTTTGGACAGCATTAGAGCAACTCCCTGTGTGTGTGGAGCATTTTCCTCTTCGTGACCGGAGTATAGCAGCATCTCTCCCGTAGCTAGCCTTTTCTGTCCAGCTTGGGTCCAGTGGGTTTCGCTGATTCCCAGTACTGCCAAGTTGTATCTCCTCATTTCCGTTGCTATTTGGCTGGTCCTCCCAGTTTCCCACATTGTTCCAACGTTCCATGTACCTATAAAAATTTTTGCTCTGGTTGTTAGAAGGGGCATCGGCCTCGTGGCTTCCGAAGGAATTCGGCTTTCACCATGAAGCGTCATAATTCTTCTAAATGAAGACCTTCTAACTCTCAGGGCAGAGTTAAAATGGTTTGAATTATTTTTCTGGTAAGCGTTTTTTAGCGAGTTAGTTTTCTACGGGATGGGGACGCTAACCCCATGCCCAACCGTCCTCCTTTACCCGGGCTTGGGACCGGCAGTAACTCTAGAAGAGCTACAGGCGGAGTTATATGTAATATGGAGTTGTCTATTAGCAAGTTAACAGTTTGTATAAACATGTATTGATTTATGGGATTTCGTTATCGTTAAAATACTAAGATTCATTGACACAGAGAGAGAGAGTATTTAATCTTTAGCCAAAGTTATTTTAATCAACTAACAAAGACTGATAGGTCGTGAGTTAGAATCTCGCGAGGCGGCTGGATGTTGTATGTGCACTTCCATGGAGGAGTCCGACAATACAACGGAACAGTCATCCAGTGCCTCCAGGTTTTCCATCATGATGTGGCTTTAATTATTTAATTCATGATCTCAACTATTGAAATAACAAAAATGATAATTCGTTATCATAAATATTTTGAAAATTATAAACAATCTGAATTTTTAATTAACTTCAACTTTTAATAATAAAAATTAGACAGAATATCTGAGAAATTGTCAACCAATTTTGTTTATTACTGACCTGAATTTATTAACTTTCTTTTTGTAAAATGCATTTTCATTCTTCCTAACCCTATGGCTATTATTGTTATTACTGTTATTATTGACTAGATTACAATGTGAATGTAATTCAAATGAAAGAGAGAAGAACCGGTGGAAATTCTCATGATTGTACTTTATGTATTATGCATAATAAATGTAAAGTGTGAACAAGGTTAATGTGAAACAATCAACAACAACAACAGCAAGAAAAACAACAAAAAGAAGCTTAAAACTAACTAAAGTAACAAATAAATTTATTTACACATGCATAAACATGTGAAATTTAAATTAAAATCAAGTTAATAATAATAATAATAATAATAATAATGGTGATGGTGATGATGATATAGTTAACAACTATCTCTTGTTGTATCATTTAAGGTCAATCGATCATGTGTAGAATTTGGTCTTAGAAATAAGAATAATTTTTCAAAGTTTTTTTTCTTTTTTCTCTCTTTCTGAGCATAAGTGTAGTTCGACTACTGAACAAGATTTTTTCATGTAGAGGTCATTTAAATCGATATCATTTATTTGGTTGACAATATCAATGTTATAAGTAATAATGTTTAATTTTTAATGTTGTGTAAAAAGCATTTTTTTTCTTTTTTTGGTGTATTTTACTTGAAATGCACGGTGATTTGATTACGTGTGGTTTTAGAAAAAAAACTCGTCCTGGAGGCGCTCCGGGGCTACTGCCGATCCCAAGCCCGGATAAAGGAGGACTGTTGGGCATGGGGTGAGAGACCCCATCCCGTACAAAACCAAGTATAAAAAATGCTAGCCAGAAAGAAATATTCAAACTATTTAAATTCTGCCTTAGGATTCAGAAGGTCTTCATTTAGAAGAGTTATGATTCGTCATGGTGAAAGCCGAGTTCCTTCAGAAGTCAAGAGGCTGATGCTATTTCTGACAACCAGAGCAACCATTTATTTAGGTACATGGAATGTTCGTACAATGTGGGACACCGGGAGTGTCTTCGAGATTAATGTTGAAATAATGAGGCACAGCATGAAGCTCCTTGGAATCAGATAAACACATTGGGCACAGGTTGGACAACAACGACCAGCTTCAGGGGAGCTTCAGTTATACTCCGCCCATGAAGGAGAAAATGTCCCACATACACAAAGAGTTGCATTGATGCTATCCAAGCAAGCACAAAATGCACTCACAGGATTAGAATCTCATGGACCCAGGATCATCAAAGCCTCCTTCAAACACAAAGAAAGAGGACATTACAATGAAGGTCAACCAATGCTATGCACCTACCAACGACTACAATAAGGACGTTGAAGATCAATCCTATAATATGCTGTAGTCGATCGTCGAGAAGTGCGAAACAAAGGACTTGACCATTCTGATGGTTGGAACGGACAACACCGGATATAAAGACATCATGGGACGACACGGACTGGGAGAAAGGAACGAAAATGGTGGGCGATTCGCAAACCTATGTGCCTTCAATAAAACCGATCATAGGCGGCAATATATTCCCACATAAACGCATACACAAAGCCACATGGACCTCACCGGATCACACTATGCAGAACCAAATTGACCACATCTGCATCAACAAAACGTTTAGGCGGACGATGGAGGATGTGAGAACCAAGAGAGGAGCTGATATAGCATCAGATCATCACTTGCTGGTCGCTAAGATGAAAGTGAAATTCAAGAAGCACTGGACAACGAGATAGACAATATCACAAAAGTTTAATACGGCTTTTCTCTGGGATACTGACAAACTCAGCAAATTCAAAATCGCCCTCAGCTATATATTCCAGGCCTTTCACGATCTACTCAATGGAGAGGAACTGGAAAGCGATAAAAGAGGTAATCACTTCAACATGTCATGAGGTTCTGGGCCACGATAAGCACCATCACAAGGAATGGATCACTGTTGGTACACTGGATAAGATTTACGAAACGAAGAATAAGAAGGCAGAAACCAATATCAGCCGAACAAGAACATAGAAAGCCAAGGCACAGACTGAATACACAGAAGAAAACAAGCAGGTGGAGAGGAGCATCAGAACAGACCGACGTAATTATGAGGAAGATCTAGCGACGACGGCGGAAAAGGCTGCAAGATAAGGAGACATGAGACAATTGTATGACACAACAAAGCTCGCTGAGAATTATCGTAAACCAGAACGTGCAGTGAAAAGCAAGGGAAACATAGTAATCACCAACATTAAAGAATAGCGAAACAGGTGGGTAGAGCACTTCAAAGAACTCTTGAACCGATCAGCTCCACTAAACACACCCAACATCGATGCAGCACCCACGGACCTCCCAATCGGTGTTGGCCCAACAACAATTGAAGTGATCGGTATAGCTATCAGACAAATCAAGAGCGACAAGACAGCAGGACCAGACAACATTTCAGCAGAGTCACCGAAAACAGATGTGAAAGTAACTGCAAAGATACCCTACATCCTCTTCCCTAAGATTCGGGATGAAGAACAAGTACTGACAGAGTGGAATGAATGACACTTGACCAAAATACAAAAAAGGCGATTTCAGCAAGTGTGATAAGTACAAAGGCATGACTCTTCTCTCAATAACAGAAAAAGTCTTCAACAGGGTATTGTTAAACAGAATAAAGGTCTCCTCAGACGCCAAACTTCAAGACCAACAGACTGGATTACGTAAGGGTCGATAGTGTAATGACCCAATCACAACATCATGGATCATTGTGAGACAATCAATTGGATGAAATCCATCACTGTACATCAACTTCATTGACCACGAGAAAGCATTTGATAGCATGGACAGGACAATACTATGAAGATTCCTACGACACTAAGGCGTGCCTCAGAACATGGTCAACATCATATGGAATTCTTATGATGGATTAAATTGCAAAATCATACTTGGGGAACAGCTCACAGACTCGTTTGAAGTAAAGATTGACGTCAGGCAAGCTTGCTTACTCTCACCCTTTCTCTTTCACCTAATGATCGACTGCATCATGAAGACGTCGACATCTTGGGGATGGGGTGAGCATGCGATACAATGGACATCGAGGATGCAACTAGACGATCTAGATTTCGCAGATGATCTAGCTCTTCTATCACACACGCAGCAACAAATGCAGGAGAATTCGACCAGTGTAGCAGCAGCCTAATTAGCAGTCAGTCTCAACATACACAAAGAGAAAAGCAAGATTTTCCGATACAGTACGACATGCAACAATCGAGTCACACTTGACGCAGAAGATTTGGATGGCGTAAAAACCTCAACATATCTAGGCAGCATCATTGATGGTGAAGGGCGGATCTGATGCAGATGTGAAGGAACGGATCGGCAAAGCAAGAACAGCTTATCTACAATTGAAGTACTTCTGAAACACAAAACAACTATCTGTCAACCACCATCAAAGTCATCATTTCCAACACAAGTGTCAAGACAGTTTGTTCTAATGAATAAGGTGAGAACTTGGAGAAAAACGAAAGCCATCATCCAGAAGATACAAGTGTTTATTAACAGCTGTCTACGCAAAATACTTCGGATCCGTTGGTCAGACACTATCAGCAACAACGTACTGTGTGAGAGGACAAATGAGATTCCAAAGGAGCAAGAAATCAGGAAGTAGAGCTGGAAGTGGATGGGATGCATAATGAGGAAAGCATCCAACTGTGTCACAAGGTAAGCTCTCACATGGGATCCTCGTGGCCAAAGGAGGAGAGGAATACGAAAGAACACATGACACTGAGATATGGAGACAGATTTGCGAAGAATGAACAACAATTGAATAGAACTAGAAAGGATTGCTCAGGGCAGCATGGGTTGAAGAGTGCTGGTCGGTTGGCGTATGCTCCATTGTGAGTAACAGGCGTGAGTAAGTAAGTAAGTAGGTAAATGTCTTCAGAGATTAGTGTTGTTTTGATTAAGATTCCAACCAACATACGGTCTTTCATACCTACATATCAAGAGAAAATCAGAAAGATCACACGATGTTATAAGCCTGAAAATTCGTTCAGATGCATTAGTGAGTGACCTTTTGTAATTGGATTATTCTTCTCATTGGATTATAGAATACAACAGAAATTATAAAATGATATGCAGTAGATTACTGTTTCAAGAACCTTTCCCTTCTTACAGTACACCACTTGTTTGATACTGTTCAGATAAGTTCATAGGCGAAAATGATAAATTTGTTCTGGAATACCATAAATGATCAATGGTTCACTAATCAGTCCCGAAAATATCAATAGAAAGAAATTCAAAGTCCTAATAATAATTACGACCTGGCTTTTGTAACCTAATGAATGATACTTTCACGTTTGAAGTGGTACCCATTTGGCTCAATACAAATACAGTATAAGTACATCCAGACGACAGTTTTCAGATATAATAGATTGAAAACACAGAATCGAACTTCACTTTTTTATCAAATACACCTGAAGTTATCAATGGGATTTTTGAACCGTTTGTTTTATTATGGATAGGTTTCAATTATGTGTTTCACGGGAATACCATATGACAATGAGGACACGGTGTAGTTTGTATTTTAAAATAAAAAAGAAATAATTTGTTTTTAATTGAGATCATGTACCGATTGATGTTAGACCACCATTGAAAACTTGGAAGTACTGGACGGTCATTTCGTCATATTGTGGGACTCCTCAGCAGTGCACATCCACGAATAAATTATCTAATCTGAACCTAGTCATCTCATTTTTCATCCAAATTCCATATATCATTCAAGATAGTATTTCATAATGTAATTTTAAATGTCCTTTTAAAAACATATGCTACTAAAGAATTATGAAGATTAATATCAGATGGGTTTTGTGGATACTATAGAAATTTCAATAGTTAAAATCATGAGTCACTTGAAGCTAGACTACCATGGAAAACCCGGAAGCACTGGACGGCCGTTTGATCCTATTGTGGGACTCCTCAGCTGTGCGCATCCACGACCTCGTTCCCTGCGAGATTCGAACCCAGTACCTACTGGTTTCACGCGCGAGCACTTAACCACTAGACTTTGTTAAAGATAACCCTAGTCAGAAGCCTCTCCTTAGTACAAAAGTCATAAGGATTTATAACTTTTCCAAATCTTCTGTTCTTTAAGGTTAACACAAAATTATCTTACATTTTTAGTTGTACAGATTAAATTGTTACTAAGTAGAAACTATATTTTTCTTATTGATTTCGTAATGTGATACTTATATTAACCTTATATAACACTTGAGTTTGTAACATACATCCTTAATGATTTTAAAAAAAATCGGACACTAGTTGGTACTGAACATATAATGAAATATGACCAGTGATTTACAACATGTCAGTTATTGATTAAAATACTCACCTCAAATATGTATTTATACAAACTGTTAACTTGCTAATAGACAACTCCATATTACATATATTTGTTAAGATTTCAGGTAAGTATTATGCTCTGTGATACGATATTATGAAACTTTATTGACTTAAACAACTGACTAAGAGTAAAAGTACATAATATGTGGTACAAATAATATATCTATAAGACAATGTAAATACTTCTAATAGTCATAACTTTTCTACACAAAAAGCTAATTTGTGAAGACTAAAACCATCATCATCATCATCATCATCATCATCATCATCATCATCATCATCATCATCATCATCATCATCATCATCATCATCATCATCATCATCATCATCATCATCATCATCATCATCATCATCATCATCATCATCATCATCATCATCATCATCATCATCATCATCATCATCATCATCATCATCATCATCATCATCATCATCATCATCATCATCTTCATCATCATCATCATCATCATCATCATCATCATCCACAAAATCAGTAGCTCTGTAACTTTTTGACATTGGATGCTGAGCACATTAGTTTTAATGAAATCACCTAGTTGAAGGCGCTCGGTCATATATCCACACTAGTTCTCGAGTGGGAACGCCATGCTCAACATCCCATGCAATCATCAGATGGTCTAGATTAGTCGATTCTTGATATATTGACAGCTTATCAATTATATCTTCGATCTTTGTCGCTTGTGACTTTTGATTTTACCATGTTTGTATGATTCATATTATAAGGTGTTACTGATTAAAGTGTTGTCAAACTCCAAATACCTGTGGCATCTTCAGTGTTTATTATTATAAAGTTTTGGGAAGTTTTAATTAAGAGATACTTGTGAGTAGTCCCTTACAGTAGCATCATTATTTTGGAGTCTTTTTCTTTATATAGCTGTGTAAATTCTATCTTTAATTTTTTTATCTACATTTTCAGAGTTTTAATGAAGAGATGAATATAAGAACTAAGCTATACTTAAGTAAACAAAACTTAAAATAAATAATTAATTAATTAGCATAACCAGTGTTTTCATCCGGGTCTGCTATGAGATGGTAACTCACTGAACGCTGTGGTGGATGTGTCACTCAGTTTCGTGGATTTGTTGAAGTTAAACATTAACACCGTTGGATGCCGGCTCAATAATCTAGAGGTAAGCATTTGCCCACGAGACTGGAGAATATGAGTTGGAATGGTGGATGCTCACTGCTGAGGACTGCCATACTAGGAAGAAACAGTCGTCTAGTGCTTCCAGGTTTTCCATGGTGGTCTTGCTTCAATTGAATCATGAATTCAACTTTAAAATTATAAGTTTAGGGGTTGTGGAGATTGTTAAGTTTTTGATTGAGATCATGAACTGATTAATGTTAGATCACCATTGAAAACCTGGAAGAACTGGACGGCCGTTTCGTCCTATTGTGGGGCTTCTCAGCAGCGCGCGTCTACGATCCCGCTCGCAGGATTCAAACCCTGGGCCTTCAGTCTCGCGCGCGAACGCTTCGCCTACTGCAAAACTGAAATTCATTGTTTATATTACTTATATACTTATATATTAATCATGATATATACATTCCATTATTTCTAATTATGTAAACAACTTGTGTATTGTTACGTAACTTCTAAATTTAACTGTAATTCATATATTTTCTTGGTATTTTTGAACATTATTTACGTATATAAATAAACCCAACACCCTTGTTATTTAAAAAAGAATAAGAAAGCATAAGAAAATTGTACAGTTCAACGTATGCCAGTCTAACAAGAAGATTGATGTAGGATAACGGAATAATAATTGATTTGTTTGTTGTTTTTTTCTTCATAGAAAAGAAACTATCAAATTTCATTTGTATCTTTTACAGTAGTATAACATTATCTATTTCATATAAAGCTACAAATGTGTTCGATTGTTTGTGTTCGTATGTACTTTCACTTACTTTAAATACTTTTCCAAGTGTATGTATATGTATTTGTGACCCATCAGTTAACTGATTAAAACAGTGCAGTTCTCTTGAACACCCAAGAAGTCAATCCAATTTGTTTGTTTCCTGTGTTCAATAAATCTATCTCATACATACATTCACGTAGACACTGAGAAACATTAAACTATTAGGCATATTATTAGTAGGTTTTAGTAATCCAATAATATATATTACCGTAAAATGGTATGTCACTAGTTAAATTCACCATAATTACATAATGCTGCAGATATAATTTTATATAAATTAAGCGAAACCGTAAGTTATGGATGAACCAATGAAATATAAGATAACAGGTCTCGGATTTCGGTGCAAAATTCATTCATCCATTTGGATAGAGTTTTGGCATTTTAGCTGGCGTCAGTTCTTGATGAAAACCCGTCATCTAATTCCTAAACTTAATCATCAACTATAAATCATAATTCTAATTCGTCATACTGGTTTATAACCGTCATTTGATCTTAGGTATTAGGTGAACACTCTCAAGGTCACTTTAGCGTTGCTCAAAGGTCATCCATAAATTATAGTCTCATCATAAATTAAATTACAAGTGTTGCAATATGCTTTCAAAATTAACGTTAAATATATCAGCTTAAACATGACTGGAAAGTATCTTTAATCACTTATAAAATGAGTATAAATGAAAACTTGGATCTATACTTGATGAATCAATTGAATTGATTGAATTAAAGTCTGAAAAGTTATTCAAATGGGTTTACTTCATAAAAGAGTTTCATTAAGAAGTGTATGGTCTAAACGAATCCCTTGAAAAGTGAATTATTTCAGATTAACTCAGATACAAGATATCAAGAAAATTCTGAAAGGTTTAATGAGAACCTACTTAGAAACGAAAGTCAATTGAATATTAGACTATTATTATTTCGTGTATGGAATTTGTAGAAAAGTCAAAGTTGAGATTTATAACTTTTTTTATTTGTGGCAATCATAGCAGATTATTAGCGTTTTTAACGTTGCCTTATCGAGTTCGTTTTCTACGGGATGGGATCGTTAACCCCATACCTAACCCTTCTCCTTTATCCGGGCTCGAGACCGACAGCAGCCCCAGAGGGGCTTCAGGAGGAGTTATATATATATTTATATATATAACGTTCTGTGTATTCTGACCAGAAAATATCTAAAATCTTTATGTCTATTGTTTTCATTTACAATATATGATACATTTTTTCTATTTATTAACATAAAAACAAAAATACCGCTCTATTCAAAAAGATTGAATGAACAATACTCTTATATGGTTACTGAAATTTCTATTAACTAAATAGTGATGTTAATTAAGATTGTTATTGTCAAAAGTGACTTGTAATGATTATTAAAACACTTTTGAATTTTCACTTGGCATTCTTTATTTGAATGTTCCAAATGATGTTTTGGACTGTAATTGATCAGTCTCTCTCTCTCTCTCTTATTGGCATATGTGTATACTCTGTGTGTATTGCCTCGATACTGCCTTAAGTCGCAAGCATTATAAGCAAAGATGAATAGTGGTTAACAGTGAAATTTTATCAATAGAATATTAGCTTGAATTAAACGATACAAAAAAAATACTTTTTTTTGTTGTTGTTGGTTGATTTAGTAACCAAGAGATTCAGAGTAGTAGATTACCTACTCAATTTAATAAGATTATATCGGAATGTTAGCATATTCTGTTAAGATGTAAGTTGAAAAAATAGAGTATTTAAGTTTATTGTAAATCAAATAATGATCGTGTCATGAAGTATCTCAAAACCAAATGAATAATTATTTTCACTATAGCCATGGAATGAAATTGATTTGTGCATAAATTTTGTGTATATAGATAAACGTTGAAGCATCAACTATAGGATGCAGATACATCCAGTTGACGAGTCCTAAATAAGAGGAAACGCGCATCAAACCAGATTCCACTACTAGCCACTATTCATCTTTGCTTATAATGCTTGTGACTTCAGCTAATATCGAGGCAGTCCGTACAGGGTGCACATATGCCAATAACAGAGTGACTAATCACTTGCAGTCTTTAACATCAATGGGGAGATACAATTAAAAACAATACAAAGTGTAAGTTAAAACATTTATGTCATAAACACATGTTTTTTTCCCGAATAAACCCCATGAACAATCTGCTGTAACGAATACATAGGTTTATGAATTCATTCATTATCCGTAATACTTAATGCATAAAAACGTCTGATGTGACTCATTTACTTAGTTACTTACTTATTTACTTCTGTTACTACTCGTGGAGGAGTATAGGCCACCTACCAGCCCTCGCCATCCAACCCTGTCCTTAACAATTCTTTCCAGGTCTTCCCAGTTGTTATTTATCTTTTTCATATCGGCTTCTATTTCCCGACGTAATGTGTTCTCTGGCCTTCCACTTTTCCGCTTACCTTCAGGATTCCAAGTTAGGGCTTGTCTCGTGATGCAGTTTGACGATTTGCGTAATGTATGTCCTACCCATTTCCATCGTCTTTTCCTAATTTTCTCTTTAGCTAGAAGCTGGATTGTCCTCTCCCATAGTAGGCTATAGCTCATGGTATCCGGCCAATGGATGATTAGTATCTTTTGTAGACAACTGTTTATAAATACTTATAACTTCTTGATGATGTTTGTTGTAGTTCTCCATGTTTCAGCTCCGTACAGTAGAACTGCCTTGACGTTCGTATTGAAGATTCGGACTTCGATATTGGTTAACAGTTGTTTTGAGTTCAACCAATATTTGAGGAAACTTACGAAGAATAAACCTACAAGTATATTCATTTAAGGGCGGAGATAAGAAAACTTTCACACAATTATAGGCCCCCAAATGCCCTGGTACGGCTGAGAGTGGGGAGAATCAGCTCTCCCTCTCCAAATAATTTCACATGGCCACGTGCATACAACCACTGACAGGGAAGTCCTACTCACTACCTTCTCGCGGAATTACTGTTGTTTATGAAATTGAGAGGATGAAAACCGAATGTCCGGCGCCTTAACCGGGTTGGTGGACGCGGAGAGTCCACCTAGGGGAGTTGAACAACCATGATTCCAAACAAATGGTGCACATGAGCTCCAGTATCCTGAGGGAACAAATAAACCAATCGTTGGTCACCAGCTACCATGGAACTGCATCTCCTTACGTCGCTCCACTGCCTTGTGGATTAGACCTTTAAGTAAAAGTCATCGGGTGTGGCCCTCTAGGAAAACCACCTGTTTCGGTTTGAAAACCCTTGGATTATCCCAGCACTCACACAAATTGAATGATTTATGTGTTGCATATGTATTCGATGCTTCATTGTACCAATATCTATGTGTTTAAATAAATAAATAAACACAGTTATAGACTGAGGAAGACCAGAGAGACGTACAAAAAGCTATAAATTTACCGATCGTATCTGGAAAAGCCTAAATCAAAAGGTTAGATAAGAATTGCAAACTGAGGTACAATCTATTAAATTGACAAATGCTTAAAAACTCACCGAGGTAGACTCAAAGAACCATGAAGAGTAATGAATACCAAAACGTAGACTTACAAAATCCTTGCTAGATGAATATGAACAATGGTCGGGAACGAAAATGAAAGAGATGAAAAAGATAAGAGCTATGGACGACACTGGACAAATATCCAGACTCATCGAGGAAATAGGTAGTAAAAAGGCACATGCTCAAAAGATCACTTTGGAAACAGGAAAAACCATCAAGGTTGAAGAGATTGAAGGATGAAGAAAACATTTTAAGGGACAGATTAACTGGTTTCCAGTTACTCCCTATTTACCCACTGCATCTGATTGACTGAACTGAAAAATTGACACAATTCCATCAACTCTTAAGTCCAAAAGGTCATATCCAACAGGAAGAAAGAGAGAACATCAGGCTCTGGTTAGTTGAGCCTGGAGAACTTTAAGGATAGTGGTCCAGTCTTAGTAGGCAAACTGACAAGATACTAGTTAGAGTTTGAGAGTTAAATACACCCCCATTTCATTGGTTTTGACTGCTTGCCGTCCCATTTCATAAGAAAGACCCTCTTGTGGTGACCAAATACAGATCAGACTGACGGACATAGTCTCTAAAATCTTCTGATACTAGACTACGTCTAGTGATGAGCATGATCGGGAAAATAAGTCTCCTTTCAGATCTGCCGGTGTACACATTGATCATATATTCACTCTCCCATATTTTTTAGAACATAGGCATACTCACCGATGCTCAACTTAACCTTCCCAATCTGCATTTTCGAACTACATTCCTGGTATTTAGTCTTTCTTTTTCTCATTGTCACTAAATTATTTCAGTCATTTCTTTTCAATTTTTCCAGTTATATTCACCCTGTCGTCTGACAAAGTAACCTGGGTCAAGTTTCATCTGTGTCGGGCTATGTGTTAATAATGACTGATGACTGACTGATTTTCTGCATCATTTTATAACTAATTAATGAGAAAAACAAAAGTTCTACCTGTTTATACAGAAATCATTATCGTTGGTTCTTTGTATTCATTTATCTCAGAAGCATCAAATTGTCTGTGAACAAAGATATAGTCAGCCAATTAATTAGTGAGTTACTAGGTGACTGACTGTTTAGATGGATGATCAGGAGTTAGTAAGTAAATGAATAACCAACTGAGTTCTTCATTCAATAAGACAGTAAGTGAATAAATAAAGGACTGAGTAATTGTATAAATGATATACCTATTTAATAACAGTACTTGACTATGTTTTTATTTGAGAAATACACAATTTTTAGTACTTTAAATGTGTCTCCACTGATGTGGTTACCTCCAGAAGAATTTCAATTTTAATAGAGTTTAAAAATAACTTTAAATCATCAACTGTATTTTTGTAAACGAGACTGAAAACATCCCACTTGCTCATTTAAAATTCCTTCTGTCAACCACAGCAACAAATTAGACTTGTGCACCAAGGGTTGAACATGTACCATTTTTTTTATCTTTGGTAACATAGATAGTGTGTTTCTTTGTGGTTTATGGTGTATATGCGTGCAAACTTTTTATTAGTTACCCGAAGTTTGTAATATTGGCAAATTATTTCTTCTCAAACAACTTATTCCCTTCATGATATCGATGCTGTGGTCTATTTGTATATTTCTGACAATCAAATTTTTAATAGTTGAGATCATGAGTCAGTTGAATATAGACCACCATGGAAAACCTGGAAGCACTGGATGGCCGTCTCGTCGTAGTATGGCAATCGTCAGCAGTGGGCATCCACAACCCCGCCACACCGGATTCCAACATCGGATCTATCAGTCCTGCACGCGCAAACGCTTAACTTCTAGACCACTGGGCCGGCCAGCGTCCAACGGTGTTAATGTCTAACTTCAACTAATTTACAAAATTGAGTGATACATCCACTATTGTGTTCAGTGAGTTTCTATCTCACAACTGACCCGGTTGAACTCCACTGGTCACTACTTCGCACTAGAACTCCAGGAAATTCGTCTTGAAGCCAGTCACTAGTGAGCACATATTGATTAATATCAGAAGGAGTTTTGTGGATATTATAGTAATTTCAATAGTTGAGATCATAAGTCAATTGAGCCTAGACCATCATCGAAAACCTGGAAGAACTGGACGGCCGTTTCGTTCCACTGTGGGACTCCTCATGATCTAAACATTCTATTCAAAGTTATGTTCTAAATTGCTAAAACTATTATTGAATTTGCGTGCTATGAGTGCTAAATTGGTTAAAGGTAGCGAAATTAATGATTACGGCGAAATTATAATTTATGGAAGAACAAATGAGATTTAGGATAACAGGTCTTAGATTTTGGCGCGAAATTCATTCACCCATTCGGCTAAATAGAGTCTTGGCATCATAGTTGATGTCAGTTCGTGATGAAAAGTAGAAATGTAATTCCTAACCTTAACGCTGAAGTAACTTTGAGAATGTTCACGTAACTACTAGTGCTAAATGATGGTTATAAACCAGCGTGAGGAATTAGAATTATGATTTACGGTTGATGGTTAAGGTTAGGAATTAGATTACGGGTTTTAATCACGAACTGACATCAGCTATAATGCGAAGACTCCAGTTAGACGAATGGATGTTAATAAACACATGTATCTTCTGGATGATGGCTTTCGTATTCCTCCAAGTTCTCGCTCCATACAGTAGAACAAACTGTCTTAATATTTATATTGAAAATTATGACTTTGGTGGTGGTTGACAAACATTTGTTTTGAGTTCCAACCGTTCTTCAATTATAGATATACTGCTCTTGCTTTACCAATCCTCACCTTTACATCTACATCAGATCCACCATGTTCATTAATGATACTGCTCAGATATGTTGAAGTTTTTACATCTTCCAAATGTTTTCCGTCAAGTGTGATTCGATTGTTGCTTGTTGTGTTATATCGAAGAATCTTGATTTTCCCATCTCAACTAAATCATTTGAAACATTACTGCTCTACGAACCACTATCTATTGTTGTTTATCATCAACATCTTGAAATAACACTACCTAATTTGTTATTGGTTACTAAGGTAAAATCCACACAACAACAACAAACAAACAAACAAAAAAAGAATCGACAAATTTTCATTCCATATAGAATATTGTGATAATGTTCATATGTGTCTAACTCATTATACAATTAGATTAAATTCGATTTGAACAAATCAAAATGAAGTAAAATATATTTCAGTAATATAATTGGTTTACATTTAAATTATCCGTAATGGAAACTGTATAGTTGAATCTATTTATGAGAACATCTATATATAGATGTATATTGTCTTAAGAGATTTACATTCTATTTTACATTGATAAACATAAATCAACAACTAATTTTGTTTGTTTGTTCTTATTTTTGTTTTTGTTTTTGTTCATCTTTTTTTTTTGCTTTTTCATCAATGGAATCTATACACTTAATGAATAATCATTTATCAATTGATATAGATGAAGAGAATCAGGTAATTTATTGTTTAGTTATTTATAATTTTATAACTATTCAATTTATTCTATAGTTAAACTGGTTTAGTATTATTGTTTAATGGTTAAGATCATGAGTCAGTTGAAGCTATACCACCATGGAAAACCTGGAAGCACTGGACGGCCGTTTCGTCTTATTGTGGGACTCCTCAGCAGCGCGCATCCACGTCCTCACCCCTGCGAGATTCGAACCCAGGACCTGCTGGTTTCGCGCGCGAGCACTTAACCACCAGACCACTGAGCCTGCTAGCATCCAATGGTGTTAATGTCTAACTTCAACTAATCCACGAAATTGAGCTATACATACACCATTATCTTCAGTGAGGTTTTGGATGCGCACTGCTGAGGAGTCCCAAAATAGGATGAAACGGCCGTCCAGTGCGTCCAGGTTTCCCATGGTGGTATAGTTTCAACTGATTCATGATCTTAACCATTGAAATTACTACAATATCCACAAAACCCATCTGATATTATTGTATAGTAGAGTCTTCTGATGGATATTTCAGACTGATAGTGATCAGTCTCTCTATCTTATTGACATATGTGTATCCTGAAACGGATTACCTCAATAGTGCCTCAATTGACAAGCAGTATAAATAAAGATGGATAGTGGATAGCAGTTAAATCTAGTTCGACGCGCGTTTCGTCTTATTTGAGACTCGTCAACTGGATGTACCTGCATCTCACAGTTGATGTTCACTACCGCACTTGAACCTAGTATCGTTTGCTTCAAACGCCATCGTATTATCCATTTAGCTAATGAGTCTTGGTAGCCACTTCCTTGTACAATGAGGTGAAGTTTTAATTCATTTGATATTGTTTACTTAAATCGTCTCAATGATATTTAGCACTGCAATTGATCAATTTCTTGTTGGCGTATGTGCATACTGTGTGTATTGCCTCGATATTACCTAAAGTCACAAGTACTATAAGCAAAGATGGATGATGACTAGCAGTGGAATGGAAGACGCGTGTTTTGTCTTATTTGAAACTCGTAAGCCAAATGTACCTACATCTCAAAGTTGATGTTCACTCGCTAAATGGCGTTTTCAATCGAACGCTACTAGATTCAAGTCCTAGAGTGATGTAAGTCCATCCAGTTGACGAGTCCCAAATAGAAAGAAACGTGAGTCAAACTGAATTCCACTTCTAGTCATTATCAATCTTTGGTTATTCTACGATTGTTTATGAAAATGATGCGTTAACTACAATGTAATGGTGACATTTATAATCGTGAACTAATCAAAAATAATTAAAATGTTAACGATATATAACTCAATGATCTAGCTACTCTAATCATTCACAATGAATTGTAGATAAAGATAAGATTTTTATACTTGATATTTGATAGTTTAATTTTATAATCAATTTAAATCGAAAACAGATTCAAGTTTATTCTCTAATTTATGAAGTTTATTTACAATATTTCAATAGAATCAGGGATGGTTTTGTGGAGATTGTAGTAATTTAATGATTGAATTCATGACCTTCATGGGAAACCTTGACAGTGGCATAATTTTGTGGATTAGTTAACGTCAGACATTAACACCGTTGAATGTCGATCGGCTCAGTGGTACAGTTGTTAAGCGCTTGCACTCAAGACTGATAGATCCTGTGTTCGAATCTCGCACGGCGGCGGGATGGTGGATGCACACTTCTGAGGATTACCATACTAGGGTGAAACGGTCGTCCAGTGCTTCCAGGTTTTTCATGGTGGTCTATCTTCAATTGACTCACCAATGCAATTATTAATTACGTTTCATTACGTTGATGAAAATTTAGTAAGCTATTTGAAGTACTTTTCTGACACTTTTTAATAATACTTATCCGAGAAACATATGTTGATTTTATTCAGAACTATTCAGTTATGAATTTAACTGAGTAACACTATTATGTTCTTCTCTGTAAATATTTCAAAAGGTTTATTGGTTGAAGGTAACAAGGAATAGTAGACATGTATTATTGAGTGATCTTTAGGAATACGAAAAAAAGTTCATACGATCTAACAGTGGAATCCAGGACACGCGTTTCGTCCTATTTGGGACTCGTCAGCTTGATATACCCGCATGGTAGAGTTGATGTTCACTCTGAGACTTGAACTCAGTACCCTTCCCTTCAAACGCCATCGAGTTCTCCACTTAGCTACTCATAATATTCTGATTTCTGATAGTTTTTTTTGAAGGTAACTCTGAAACAGTTTTCAAATTTGTAATACTTTGCTTAACAGATACTGAAAATCCTATTTTACTAAATCAACAGAAGGATATCAGGAAGTTTTTTCTTGCTTAGGGTTAAATAAGTGAAAGTCAAATGTTTAACTTATAAAATTAACTTTGAATTGGTTATGTATAGATAACTAATTGCTTATTATGAAAGTACGTATTGTTATTGACTTTTAAAAATGTAAATAATCATTGAGAATAATCAGAAAGGGATTTTGTAGATATTACAGTAATTTTACTAGTTGAGTTCATGAGTTAGTTGAATCTAAACTACCATAGAAAATTTGAAAATAGTGGATGGCCGTTTCGTGACCTTATGGGACTCTTCAACAGTGCACATTGAAAAGTTGAAGGTCCAAACATTTATAATGGTATTGATCTCAGAGATTATATTAATATTTCTGTTCAAACATTGGAATATTTCCTTAAACCAATAGTATTGTAATTATAATTAATATTGAAACACTGGCTATATTCTGATATTTTAAAATCTTCGTATAAATCTATCAACCTAGTTTAAATAGAGGCAAAAACCTTACCCCTTTACTCGAGGACTATTTTGTTACTTATTGATCTGCTGAATCATGGCAACCAATTCTCTTTTCCACTGTATCGTATAAGAGATGATCATTAGAATGGTAAATGAAAATATAATCCGGAACTATTTAGACTTGTTGATATTTAAATAATTTTGAAAAGTTCATTGGTATTTTTGTGCAGAGTTGTGAAATGGTTAGGACACAGT
The DNA here is from genome assembly GCF_000699445.3 of Schistosoma haematobium. Taxonomy (NCBI): domain Eukaryota; kingdom Metazoa; phylum Platyhelminthes; class Trematoda; order Strigeidida; family Schistosomatidae; genus Schistosoma; species Schistosoma haematobium. The sequence goes on from NC_067201.1 coordinate 19,404,224, forward strand.
GACTAATTGTATTGTTTCAGTGTATTATCCTTCATTCTAATGAAGAATGAGAAAGAGAAGAAGTTAACTTGCTCTAATTTTTATGAGAGCGTTTCTGGTTCTCAATGTGAGTACTTAAAGAGAGAAGGATTTATAAATAGCTTAGACTACTGAGTATCACACTAAGCCTTTCATATATCTTTTTTTTAAGAAAAGAAGTTTGAAATGGTATACTTTACAGAATATAACAGAGACATTAATGATATATTACATCATACAAATGATGATTAACATGCACTCAAAGATTACATAACCATATTCGTGGATGAGCACTTCTGAGGAGTCCCATACTAGGACGAAACGGCCGTCCAGTGCTTCCAGGTTTTCCATGGTGGTCTAGCTTCAGTTGACTGATGAATTCATCTATTAAGTTATTATAATATCTACAAAACTCCTCTCTGATCATAACCATCATTAATGAAATATTGGCAGGATACCACGTTATTAGATTCATTTCTTTGATGAATATAATTATTGATATTATTTACTCAATTAACAATTAAAAACATCAAAAATAGTTACCATTTTATACTGAGTCTATTACAGTAGGTCCTTCGCTAGTACTTCAATAGCATTTATTTGGAAACGAATTTAAGTTTATTCGATAAATGTACAAAACTTCTGGGATGAAAGCATATAGATCCTGAGGGGGTGGGTAGTTTATATAAAGTCTACTAACTATTAAAATTACTATTTGTATATAGTCTTCTATAAACGATCATTGACTAATTACCTGAGAATAATAATCATTACTCTTTCGCCATATGCTTTATCCAGCTTAGACTAAATTATATTCCCCATTGAATTGAATATTTTCTATAGATTGAAATGAAGATTTCATAATAAAATATAACCGTGTTAAACAATTCTTAGTATCACGTATGACTTATTGTTTTGTAACTGTTAAAAGTACCATCCAGTTGAAAGTCAAGTATCTGAACCTTCCTAATTCTAATGAGTATTCTCTGTTTATCGATATTTTCGGTATAAAGTATTTCAACAAGTTTCCGTTCCTTATTTCTTGATCGATCTTGACGATAAATATTTGAGTGGTCACCAGTTAGATGTTAGCAGTTCAGGAATTGACATTTGAATAATATACATTCTTTCCGATGCATATTGTCATCAACCAAGATATCTCTGATTGGGCTCTTTTGTAACTTGTACAGCAAAATGTCGTAAACTTGTCACAAACGCTTCTGAATAAGTTATGCGACTAATAGTCATAATGATGTGTTAAAACATCCAGATGGCAGGAACAAGTAGCCTAGATATTCAAACAGGCCGCCTGGAATTCATTAGTATGAAAAGTTAACTGATACCTATTCTGATATATTATATCATTCATCAGAAACTTACATTAACAATCCCCTAATTAAATAAATCCAAACATTCCAATTGTGTTAATGATAGATTAGTCTAATGTTTAGCTAATAAATAAATCATATAAGGTGCATTTTTTAAAAATTTTATTCAAACTTTGATCTGTTGCTATACCCCCTATCAACTCAAAATGTTACATTAACCTTGAAGACTTACCTTTTTTCTGTTTGAGTCCTTTTCAGTAAGGTAGCCTCTGATATAGATTAACAAACTGAAGGATATTAATTTAACATGAATAGATTATATCTAATGTGTTATATAGAGATTTTATGTTCAACCAATGCTGTCCAGTATGTAGTTTTGTGTATTATGAAGTTATTTGCTGATGTATATCAGTCAGTGAATGTTAAATATCATACATTTGAAATGATTATTTTAATCAGCAATTTATATCAACTCAAAATACTAACAGAAAGGGTTTTGTGGAGATTTTAGTAATTTAATAGTTGAATTCATGAGTTCATTGAAGCTAGACCACCATGGAAAACTTGGAAACACTGGATGGCTGTTTCATCCTAGTATGGAACTCCTCATCAGTGCGCATCCACCATTCCGCCGCCTCGTGAGATTCCAACCCAGGACCTATCAATCTCGCGCGCGAATATCTAACATTTAGACCACTGAGTCGGCATTCAAAGGTGTTAATGTCTAACTTCAAGTTTTCAATGGTGGTCTAACATCAATCGATATATAATTAGTTCCTCTTTTACTACCGATTATAATTAGTGTTATAATCTATCTTCTATTGTTTAATTAAGTCTATTTTTCAAGAGGATATCATAATTCTACCTAATAAGTTTGCTAAGATATTTTCGAATTCACCACAGTCAATTTCATTCTAGAAAACTTATCAATTAACTACTGTTCTTATCATCAGAATCTGGTTTTCTTTTACCTAAACTACAGTGATAGAAATAATAATGGTTCCAGTAACTTCTTTTCTATGGTGTGATCACAAAGTCATAATTATCTAAGTGTATTTATACACGTACATACATACATATATCATTCATAACATTGGAATGACCAAGTTGTCATGATTCTTTTTTCTTTCTCTCTCTCTCTCGCGCTGTTTTTGTATCTTGTTTTGTAGATAATGTCACTTCACCTCACTTCAGCATCATCATCACTATCATGATTATCGTAGACCATAAAACATTAAGATTTGTTATGATTTGTTATGAAGTCATTATGTCATGTTCATTATTACTATGATTGTTGATAAAAACAATATCTGACTTTATCATCATAGAGGTCAGCATTAGTGTAACATGCTGGTGTGATTTGATCATATCAAAATATTAATGGACAGGTTATTATTGTTCTATGTAAAAAAACAAAAAAACACAAACATACCTTAGTGTACAAAAGAAAACACTATTAATTAGTAGATAGTACATAAAATAATTTGACAGAATTATTCAAAAGTGTACAACTTAATGAATAAACAATAGTATTACATCATTATAGAACAATCAATTGGATGGAATTCATCACTCTACATCAACTTCATTGACCACGAGAAAGCATTTGATAGCATGGACAGGACAATACTATGAAGATTCCTACGACACTAAGGCGTGCCTCAGAACATGGTCAACATCATATGGAATTCTTATGATGGATTAAATTGCAAAATCATACTTGGGGAACAGCTCACAGACTCGTTTGAAGTAAAGATTGACGTCAGGCAAGCTTGCTTACTCTCACCCTTTCTCTTTCACCTAATGATCGACTGCATCATGAAGACGTCGACATCTTGGGGATGGGGTGAGCATGCGATACAATGGACATCGAGGATGCAACTAGACGATCTAGATTTCGCAGATGATCTAGCTCTTCTATCACACACGCAGCAACAAATGCAGGAGAATTCGACCAGTGTAGCAGCAGCCTAATTAGCAGTCAGTCTCAACATACACAAAGAGAAAAGCAAGATTTTCCGATACAGTACGACATGCAACAATCGAGTCACACTTGACGCAGAAGATTTGGATGGCGTAAAAACCTCAACATATCTAGGCAGCATCATTGATGGTGAAGGGCGGATCTGATGCAGATGTGAAGGAACGGATCGGCAAAGCAAGAACAGCTTATCTACAATTGAAGTACTTCTGAAACACAAAACAACTATCTGTCAACCACCATCAAAGTCATCATTTCCAACACAAGTGTCAAGACAGTTTGTTCTAATGAATAAGGTGAGAACTTGGAGAAAAACGAAAGCCATCATCCAGAAGATACAAGTGTTTTTTAACAGCTGTCTACGCAAAATACTTCGGATCCGTTGGTCAGACACTATCAGCAACAACGTACTGTGTGAGAGGACAAATGAGATTCCAAAGGAGCAAGAAATCAGGAAGTAGAGCTGGAAGTGGATGGGATGCATAATGAGGAAAGCATCCAACTGTGTCACAAGGTAAGCTCTCACATGGGATCCTCGTGGCCAAAGGAGGAGAGGAAGACGAAAGTACGCATGACACTGAGGAAGTAAGTAAGTAAGTAAGTAACTGCACAATTTAAACAAACCATCGGTCTGTTGATGTTTGAAACTATTAAGAAATCCAGAGATTCAGATCTTTTAAAACGTGATAGGAAGAACTACTATAATGTTCTTTCTCTAATAAACCAGCTTCTTCAACACACATTGGTTTCTCTTACGAAACACACTTAAACCTCCTATAGTTCTTTATTTCTCTGAAGAAGTTTGGACTAGTTCATCGAGCGAAGCATTGGGACTATTTAAATTTTAATGGTTCAGATTATTTCAAATTAAATCCTTATATTTACTACTTTAAGTATAGTCTAGTCAAATAAACCTCAATTGTATATATATGGCTATTGAATTTACAATTGACTAATCACTGGATAGTGTCTAGTGTCATGTTTCTTCAAGCCCTTCTTAGTGCTGACAGAATTCTATCGATTTTGTTTTAGTGTGGTCACTAGTTTGAGTGATTTAACATTACGCGCACTATGTTGACATGTAAGGTAGTTGTTAGAGGAAGTTGACTAGAAACAATAAGTCTAAGTCTTGCACTATTTAACACTTGTCAACAACTTATACCTATAAACTTGAAGGAGTTGACAAATTTCAACTATCACATTTAAAGTAAACTGATATTTAAACTGAATAAAATGTTATGTTTAAAATAAGAACAATGCAAAAAAAATATGTGACACTTGGAATAGAAATAATCTCATGGAATGTTACATTGAATTAAAGAAACATCCTTGTCTTTACTATCTTCTTCTGACTTATCATTCTTGATCAATCTTAAAGACAACCAACACATGTAATAAATAGTTATCGGTTTATTGATTTCCAGATATGATAATAATGTTTATATCGGTTAAGTAAGAAGATCTAACAAAGAACCTATGAAGGGAATACAATAATATTCTGCCTACATTTAACGATTTGACATCATGAGTCAATTAATTGAAGCTAAACCATCATGGAAAACCTGGAGGCACTGGATGGCTGTTTCGTCCTATTGTGGGACCACTTAGAAGTGTGCATCCACCATCCCTCCGCCTAACGAGATTCTAACACAGGACCTATAGGTCCTGCACGCGCGAACGCTTAACTTCTAGACCACTGAGCCGGCCAGCATCCAACGGTGTTAATGTTAAATATCAATTAATCCACGAAATTGAGTGACACATCTACCATTGTGTTCAATGAGTTACTATGCCATAACAGATTCGATTGAACTCAACTGGTCACTACTTCTCACTAGAACTCCAGAAAATCCGTCTTGAAGCTAGTCACTAATGAGCATATGATGATGAGGTGTTTTTTTGGATATTATAGTGATTTCAACAGTTTAATTCGTGAGTCCGTTGAAGCTAGATCACCGTGGTTTTATTCCATAAATCTTATCACTTTAATATTCAAATACATAAATAAATGTACTTCACTTCGTTATACAGAAAAATATAGAATGTTAAATAGTACCATATAATAGTATCTATATTCAATGAATGACCTTAGTACAGTCTGGATTTACTATACTGAAAAACATTCTTTAGTTATAATAGTATGATCAGTTATATAAACAACGGGAGTTTTCTTTGATCTTCATAAGTAAAGCGGTTAGTTTTGTTTTATTTCATCTTTGAAGTATATCATCCGTTACTTTCTTGATAATACAAATAAAATTTCTGTTTTTTCTAGCTTGATTAGTTAATGATGTATATACGATGAAATATTAAAATATAATAAGCTGTGCATATTAAATGCAATAGTGGACAATACTGACTGTTTTGTGGTAAAGAAAAAAAGATAGGTCCTGAGTTGGAATCTCGCGAGGCGGTGGGATCATCGATGCGCACTACTGAGGAGTCCCACAACAGGACGAAACGGCTGTCCATTGTTTCCAGGTTCTCCATACTGGTCTAGCTTCAATCGACTCATGATCTCAACTATTGAAATTACTATAATATCCACAAAATCTCTTCTGAAATTATAATGTAGTTAGATTAGACTTGATTCATAGGTAGATTGTTACTTAGGGAAGTCTGATGATAGAACTGACATACTAATATTTGTATTACTGATATGATATGAAATTCATATCACATCTATCAATCTTTTATTCTTCTAAGAAAGTGAATTTATCTATCATAACCGTCCCATATCAGTTAGATACTGATATTCATATCTCATTACCTAATTTACATTAACACATAACCACTGAATTACTGAACATATATATATTTACCATTTGTTTGTATGTTACTGCCCAAATGATGTTGTTACTACATGTTAAGGATAAATTAGTCAGTTTCAACTTGGTACATAGACTCTTGATATAGACATCTTATATAATAAGAAATTCACAAGGTGGATTTCATTAATATTTACTTCCAGAAAGCGAAAAAGGCAATTGATATTTTACTAGTTATGTAAGTAGTTCACACCATAGAAACTAAAAGTATAACCATCACAAAGTCTAGCAGTGTAGATTTCAAGTGTTACTTTAGTAATAAAGAAGTGAATCTAAGAAATATTCCATAATACATTTTGTTAACAAGAAAATATCCACGTATACTACTGATTGATATAATTCATAGATTTATGATTTATAGTATTCATCACAAGTTATTAGGCTATATGAGATAAAATTCACTTGGTATTGTTTGTTCGAATCTTCCTATTGATGTTAAGGACTGCAATTAATCAGTCTCTTATTACTGAGATATGTGCATCCTGTACGGATTGCTTCGATAAAGTCACAAGCTCGTTAAGCGAGGAGGGATAGTGACTAGAAGTGGAATCCAGCTTGACGCACGTTTTGTCCTATTTGCGACTCATCAACTGGATGTACCTACATCTCATAGTTGATGTTCGCTCTAGTTCTTAAACCTAGTACCGTTCGCTTCAAATGCCATCACGTTAATCACTTAGCTACTGAGTCCTGAACAGCCACTGAGTAGAAATCGTAAAGATCAATGGGAGGATTCAAGTAAATAATGCTAAGTGAATTTACGTGATGATACTACTAGACTGACAAAAACAATCAGCAGTTTGTAATATTTTCTGATTGATATGATCAGAACAGTATTAAATACATTTTCATTGTATTGATCACTTTATACAAGCCTAAGCTACCTAAATGATTTAAGCACTTGATCGTTATGGTTAGAACTTGAACCCATCATTGAAGTTAAGAAACACCTTGAATATCGTTAACACTCATACAACAAACGAGACTGGATTCAGCATATAGGATCCAGTTATATATTATTACTGTTATATCCCGATGAGAATAATGAATGGTAACTGTTGGGATCTGTTTCTGGGCACAATTTATAACAATTACAAATTAAATTCCCTATTCATTATTCTTTGTTTTAGTCACCAAAAAACCCATTAGATTTACTTCATCAAACATGTGAACGACTACTCAATGAATGTGCTGATCGTAATAGAAAACCATTGAAATTTCGTTTTATTGAAATTCATTCAATGGATCATAATTGGAATTATAATCAACGAAACAAAATGAATACTAGTGTCAATGATTTAGATAAAATCAATACGTTTAATATTGATAATCAAAATGATCCATCGAAATGTTCTAATGAAATTCTTGATTATTCTACGAAACAAATGAAATATCCTTATTATACATCAAATACATCAAGTTCTTTATGTTCAACAACATCATCGACTTTACATAATTCTTTTACTACTTACCCTTTTTCATGTTTCACTTCATCCGCCTTTAAATTGTCGAATCTTCCCTCGAATTCTTTGAATGATATTTTAATTGCATTACAACAAGGACTGATCAATCCAGATACCTTATTATTATTATTATTATTATCATCATCATCAACATCATCAAATGTTAACACCACTCAGCAACAATCAATCTCTTCATATGTGATTCCAACTACACAAACGCTAAAACAAGACAACCCTACAAATGAAACGTACTTTGAATATTTAAAGTTACTTACAAGTTTCTTAAGCTATTTGTCATTGTTGAAATGCCTTAATACTTCCAATACAACAGATTGTTCTAATATTTTGAATGGTAATAGAAGTGGGACATCAGAGGAGGAAAGTAATCTATGAGTGAATAGGATCATTCCATGTTTGTTTTGTATCTTTTTATAATGTAAAACGTTTTATATTAAGCAATATTATTATTATTAACATTATTTTGTAAACAATTTTATTTACGTTTTATTTTTATAAATTATTTACATACTACTTATTTAGAGAACATATTTTCCTTTTCTGTTTAATTAAAATTACCCGTCAGCAGAATGGATAATTTAATAGTTGAAATCATGAGTCAATTGAAATTAGACCATTATACAAAACCTGAAAGCACTGAATGACCGTCTCGTCCTTGTATGGCACTCCTTAACAGTGTGCATCCACGATCCCGCCGCTTCGCGAGGTTCCAACACAGGACCTAACATTCTCGTACGTGCAAACGCTTAACAACTAGAGCACTGAAACGGCCAGCATCCAACAGTATTAATGTCTAACTTCAACTTATCCATGAAATTAAGTGTCACATCCACCATCGTCATCAGTGAGTTACTATCTCACAGCTGACCCGATTGGACTCCACTGGTCGCGGCTTGGTAGTAAACATACCTTTGCGTCATTACAAAGTAAAAATGTCAGTATTAAAATTAAAAAAGGGATGTGCTTACTTTTTAGTGAGATTTGTAATACTACATAAACCAGTGTTCTTTATTCATAATGAATCATCGTAATAGCAACGTATTAAAAATCAGACAGAGTAGCATCGTGGTGATGTTAAAATGGATCATAATTACTACAGATGATTTTCTCATATCATGTTTGCAAAACTTTATCTCGTTAATTCTTTCTGGGAATTTGTTAACAAAAATTTTGCAAGTCATTACAAATTGTCTATGAGGCTGTATATGATCATAATAAAAAAGAATTCAAGTAAATAGTTAATGGGATTTTGTAGAGACACTTCAACGTTATCACTATAGGAAAACTGATGTTAGAACATCAAAATCTACTAAGCTTTCTAACATAGTTATAATCTTATGGGCTTTATTAATTTGAGAATGAACTATGATTTTGATGGAATTTCGTTCTCTGGGCTGGATGGTTTTGTCGTGTAGCTTTTATCGTTCTTCTGAACGACCTCATCAGCACAAACTTCAGGTAGAAGTGACGTGTTTGAGGTATACAAGACAAGCTGTAAACCACATGTAGAGAAATTCAAACAATTCACTTCTACCTGAAGTTTGTGCTGATGATGTCGTTCAGAAGAAGGATGAAAGCTCCACAACCAAACCATCCAGCTCAGAGAACAAAATTCCATCAAAATCATCCACCTGAGCTACAAATCTTCTCAAGCAACTCAGAATCATGCTTTATCCATACAAATTTTTTCTTTAGTTGTCAAAAAGGAGCTTTGAAACCACTAGATCACTTGTAACAGCTCAAGATAGACTCCATGGTGTTGCCAAACAGATTTTTTAGTTATCGACAGAGAATTTTGAAATGACGTAACAAAAGGTAACTTCTCTAGTAATTATAGTAATGTATTTCTTATTCACAAACACTGGATTTAAACACATTAGGAAAACCTAGCAGTCGTGCCCTAGTGGGTCGATATTAGAAAAAAATACATAGAGCTATTTGTTGCATAATAAGCTTAATAGTCGGTCGGTGTACACAAAATTGATTAGATGAATATAACTCCATTCGCAGTTCAGTTAAATTTGACTAAAGCAAGAACAATTAATGTGATAGAATAACATAAATTCACTCGATTTCTCAATTTTTCGTCAACTGCTTACAAGTTGAACATTATTTATTTATTTAAACACATAAACATTGGTATAAGAAGATACCAAAAATATATGTCTCACACAAATCACACGATTTGTGTGGGTGCTGGGATACTCCAAGGGTACTCAAACAGAAGCAGGTGGTTTTCTTTGGGGACCACACCTGGAGCCTTTGACCTAAAGGTCTAATCCACAAGGCAGTGGAGCGACGTAAGGAAATGCAGTTCCATGGTAGCTGGTGACCAACGATTGGTTCACATGTCATTTGTTCCCTCAGGATACTGTTGCCCATATGCGCCATTGGTTTGGAACCATGGTTGTCCAACTCCCCCAGGTGGACTCTCCGCGTCCACCAACCCGGTTAAGGCGCTGGACATTCGGTTTTCATCCTCTCAATTTCATAAACAACAGTAATTCCGCGAGAAGGTAGTGAGTAGGACCTCCCCGTCAGTGGCTGTGTGCACAAGACCATGTGAGAGCACTTTCGGCCGTACCAGGGCATTTGAAGGCACTTAAACATAATAGTAGTGATCCTTGAAAATTAGCATACATACTTTATATCATAACATCAGAAGTGTTCTACACAATGAAAAATAATGAAGAGAGTAATAAATACGAGAAAAAGAAACGATACGTAATATAATCAGATCAGATTAGAAGTGAGAATTAATAACTTGTATCATAAAAAGAATTGCATTACAAATATTTATGAACAAGTTATCGAATTTATAAGGCTAATCCCTGGAAACGTGAAAATCCTAGGTAACCGTTTCATCCAAATTTGACATTTCTAAGCAGTGAATCAAACAAAGATTTTCAGTCCATCCAATCAAATAAAAGATCATTCAGCTAATCGAATAAACCTCTGAAATGATACAACTGGTCAGTAATTCACATACTGTAGTTATTTATCTAATCATATAGTAATGAACGAAAACGCGAATGGCAACCATCGAATGTACTCGAACACAATCTCACAGAACATCTCACTACAATCTGAGAATCATACAGTAAATAGTTAATTTGCAACATAGCGATCAACAGTCTCAAGCTTGACTATTCCTTTTGCAAATATCAGTCCATCGTCTCAGATTTCATTGTTCCTGTATTTTCATACCAATTGCTTTCCGTTCCTGTTCATTTCTTCTTGATCTTCTACTGAAATACATTCCATTCCTGATTATCGTTATATGCTATTTATGTGGATATAGGTAGCTCACATCACACTCGTCCTCCTTTTAAAGTAGTCGTTCTTGAGGTGGTTCTGCTCGCCACATCACTTTCTTCTTTTCTGCAGTCTGTGCCACGCTCTCCATCAAAACGTCAAGTCCGAGGGGCGCACATCTCAATATTCCATCGACCTGCCGGGGCACCAACATCCGAAATCCACTCGGCCCCTGTGACGCTAAACGCCTGAGCTCCAGCAACTTGCTGAGCCATCTACATTTGATGTCCACTCAGCAGCCGCACGTCCCGCCGCCCCTCTTCGTCGACAGCACCCGACACAGCCAACGCCACCCAGCCAGAATACTCTAATCCTATTCTTTCCTTCTCCATCTTCTACTGAAATACATTCTATACCTGTCTATCGTTATATACTACTTATGTGGATATAAGTAGCTTACACCATAATATCATTCACTAATGAAAAAAGTTTATCACTATATGAGGTTATTAAATTTCATAGTTTGCACCATTAGTTGATCTTAGACATTTTTGAAATAATATTTGCACATAAACTGATAACTTATTGATGTTGATAGTATGTTGAGTCATTTGTAAAAAGAAACTGGCTAGATCAGTAACCTATTCAGTTGACTATAACTAATTAATGGTTAGCCGAATGATTGCTTTAATTCTGATCTTTGTGGTCAGTACTCTTCAGTTAAAACACTTGTTAAACTGCTTTATAAAAGCCTTGTGGTTTATCATTGTGATCAGATAGTTGTTACGAGCCGAATAAATGAAAGATAGTTAATGATTATCAGTGTTCATGAAACTGATTAAAGATATGCTTAAACTAATGAACCAGTCTTTAATTTTGTCTCAATCATTCATACGATTGAGTTTAACTACAGGAACTAACCAATGACAATGAATAAAGCCACTTCAAATTCCCTTCGGATATTATCAAACAACGGTAATGATCGTCGTCTGTAACATTATTAATTTCAGCAAAGAAAATAGGTATAAAACTTTCTATCATCAGGAAATCCACTTATCTGAGATTTTGGTTACGAAATAGTTACAAGGAATTGCACAAAAGTACCAGAGGAAATTGTGTCTCATAGTAATGTGCATCAGCCATTGAAAGAAAGTAGAAATGAGTCAGTTTTACTCATTCAAATATGTAATCCACGTTGTCATGGATTGAGTGATAAGGATCAAGAGTAAGAAAAATATACTGTACAGTTATTTGAGTACTAATGATTGACCCACACCGAAATTTCATTTATAACTACAAGAATCTATACCAATAACGTAAACGTCATTTATGGTTGTTTATGAAACTAATAACGACCATATAAAATCTCTTAAGAAGAAATGAATCATAGTCATATGGATGGATTAGCCAAGAATAATCAAAATGGCGGAACCAACAAATGATACAGAAAAATCTTTCTCTAGTTTACAACCAGTATATACTTTGTAATTTACTCCATTCTAATCATAAACCAGTCATTGATGTGGTCATTATTTCGAATCATGAAAAACAGCGCAAATTCTTTGAAGGTCATGTTGTCCATCCCTTAATTTCTTTGGCATTTGCTAAAACGCTTTACTGTACCGACTTCAATAACTCTTACATCAAAACAAATTTTTCTGTATATTCAATAGCTACTTCTTAATATAATCAGAGTCATTCGACATAAAGCTTATGAAGTTTATGATTGTAATAATGGTTATTATTATTATTATTATTCCTGAAAGTTTTGTAAACTAAATGGAAATATGAGATTGAAAAGTTTAAACAAGTCTGACAATACATCTTACAGTCAATACTTTTCAGTCTGTAGCTTTTTAGTGATAGGCACTTCTGGTACTGTGATGTGGGCTACTTATATCCACATAAGTAGCATGTATGTATTTCAGTAGAAGATCAAGAAGAAATGAACAGGAACGGAAAGCAATTGGTATGAAAATACAGGAACAATGAAATCTGAGACGATGGACTGATATTTGCAAAAGGAATAGTCAAGCTTGAGACTGTTGATCGCTATGTTGCAAATTAACTATTTACTGTATGATTCTCAGATTGTAGTGAGATGTTCTGTGAGATTGTGTTCGAGTACATTCGATGGTCCCCCACTCGTGTTCTTGTTCACTGCAGTACTTTAGGTAATCGAGAATTTCAAAAATATCCTGGAGAACGGTTAAATGGTTTTCCTTAACTTCAAAGTTATTTTATGTAATGAACTATTTTGATAAAAAAAAACGGAAACTGAATGAATGTCGTAGAAAAACTGTTGTCCTAGTTATCACCATAGTTATTACTATGGTCACAACTACTAATCAGAAGATTCAAACTCAATAGATCGCGATGTACATCTTTTGAGTCTTCGTTTTAATCCTTTGGGTACTAGGAATCAAACAACATATCACAGGTTTAAGCCGTCGTTACACTAATCACGACGATACGTCCGAATATTCGTAGTTTCATATAGTTGGGTGTAGTAATTGGCTTGTAAAGTTCGACATAAACAGGAGGTATTTATGTTCATTGTGAATAGTTACAAAATATTTATATAGTACATATACATTCCCTTAAATCTTCTAGTATGTCCTGCAGTCTGAACTGTTTTCTTGACTGGCCTCCAAGTGTCCTTCAAATACTGTCATTCCGATTCATTAAAATTTTCTACTCTGTCCACCAACTGTTGCAATTTTAATACCGCGTTCCGCTACACAATAATTACAATTATCCTTGTGAGTAACGTCCACTACAAATTATGTGAGTTTGGATATCTTAAACACCAATCGCTTCTTCAGTAAAAGAAATACTCACCAATGATGAATGTTAAAGTAGATTGGAAACTCATGAGGATAATTTTGGTCAAGTTTTACTTTACCTATCTGAGTGTTTTAGTTATAAAGATTTTATTTTGTTGTTCAGCTCAGAGAACACGACCTTATCTAAACCTCCTTGAAGATGGATATTACTCAACATCGTTTCCTATCATGACGTGACTATAATCAAATATCAAGGGTAAACAATTATCAGAATGGATTTTGTGGAGAGTTTTAGAAATTTCACAGGTTGAAATCATGAGTCGACTGAAGCTAGAACACCATGGAAAACCTGGAAGCACTAGACGGCCGTTTCGTTCTAGTATAGGACTCCTCAGCAGTGCACATCCACGATCCCGCACCACGCGGGATTCGAACCCAGGACCTACTTTATCACTTAATTGAATCACTTTAAGATACTCATTCTCAAATAAGTCATTATTAAATCATTTCGATATTTCTGTAAATTTGTTTCGTTTGAAGTCTATTTCAGGAACGAACTGTCTTTTTCAAATTCATAAAGTAATGAAGCAAATGAATTCGATTTCCTCGAATATATTCATGACAATTTACACTGAATCTGAAAACTATCAACTGTCTAAATCCTTTTAAAATCTAAATTATTCTTGATAACTTCTGACTGATTTCGGATTTGTTAAAATACACAGACATCAATTGTATTATGAATCAAAATCATTTTCTTTCCCATGTAAAGATGGATAGTGGCTAGCGACGGAATCCAGGACGCTCATCTTGTCTCATTTGGGACTCGTCAGCTGGATGTACATACATCCGAGTTAATGTTCACTCTGGGACTCGAACCCGGTTCTGTTCGCCTCAAATACCATCGCGTTATGCACTTAGCTACCGAGTCCTAATAGCCACTTGCTTGGGCAATGGGATGTGGGTACATCCAACTGACGAGTTCCAAATAAAGCGAAATGCTCGTCTCAGATTCTGCTGCTAGCCACTATCCATCGTGCTTAAAAAGCTTGTGACTTAAGGCTATTGTGGGGCCATCCGCACAGGATGCGCATATACCAATATGAAACTGATCAACTGCAGTCCTAAATAACAACGGGAAGATACAAGTAAAAACAACGCCAAGTGAATTCGCCATTTTCTTCCCCTTATCATACATTCTACGATAAATATTGAACTTATTAGAAGATAAACTACAATATCTTGCAATCGGTTTCCCTCACAAATTCATACAAAGCATAAATAAAAATGTTTGGTGAATATAGAATGAATTCATTTCGTTTTGTTGTTTCCATAACAGTTGCATACAAATCAATAATATGAGTTAGTCCAAATCAATAACATACTTAGAGATAAGGAAAATGAATTATTTGTCTGTGGTATGAACTACTTATATTGATATAAGTAGTATATAACGTGCGTTAAAAGAACGTAATGTCCGGCAGCAGAAGATGGCGAAGATCAAAAAAGGAAGAGCGAGAGCACAATGGAATTTGTAAGAAAACGCATGTACAATGGAATGGGAGACAATGGATCAGTGTTTGCAACGGGAACAGTACAGTTTGATATGATGGAATGATATTTTGCAAATTGACGATTGACTTTATGGTATTCACATTTTATTGAGATAGTCTGTAATTTTTGTGCTAAATACATTCGATTGTCCCCAACCGTGTTCTCCTTCACTACAGTCAAATACCGGTAACTTATATATGAAGAAAAATTGCTATGAAATCCCAAATAAAAGTTCATTGAGCTTCTCACCAAGTATTAGAGTGATTAATACACATGGTATTGTTTACTTGAATCTTCCCATTTATGTTTAACACTGCAATTGATCAGCCTCTTATTGGCCGAGAATTCTATATTGTACCAAAATATAATATTGAATAAAGCCATTAATAATACGTGCATACTGCACGTATTGCCTCGATACTGCCTTAATTCACAAGCATTATAAGCAAAGATGGATAGTGCCCAGCAGTGGAATCCAGTTTGACACGCGTTTCGTCCGATGTGGGACTCGTCAACCGGATATACTTGCAGAAATACGTGGATAAGCTAGCAACGACAATGAAAACAGGTGTAAGAGAAGGAAATATCAGGCAACTATGTGGTGTAATGAAGAAACTGATAGGGAAATATAGTAAACCAGAGAGACCGGTCAAGGGAAAACAAAGCAAGCCAATCATTGTGATTAAAAAAGTGGAGGAACACTTCCAGGAACTCTTGAACAGACCAGTCTCACTGAATCCACCGGATATTGAGGCAGCACACACAGACCTTCCTATAGACGTCAATTCACCAACGATCAGAGAAATCAGGATGGCCATCAGACAAATCAACAGTGGGAAAGCGGCTGGGACAGACGGTATACCAGCCGAAGCACAAAAGTCAGACAGAGGTAATTACAAACATGATTCACGTTTTGTTTAGGAAGATTCGGAAAAAGAACAAGTGTCGACAGAGTGGAAAGAAGAATACTTCATCAAGATCGCACAGGAAGATCTCAGAAAGTGTAAGAACCACAGAGGAAACATACTAACATTCGTGCCAAGAAACGCTTCCAACAGAGTGTTGCTGAACCTAATGAAAGACGCAGTAGATTCACAACTTCCAGATCAACAGATCGGATTCGTAAGGATCGGTCGTGCACAGACCGAATTGAGACACTACGGATCATCGCTGAACAACCAATTAAATGGAGCACTTCACTACACACCAAAGTCCGTGACTATGAGAAAACATTTGACATTGTGGATAGGAGAACGTTATGGAAACTTCTTCGACACTGTGGTGTGCTTGGGAAGATCGTCAACACCATCCAGATACTATCAGCAACACCCTACTTTGGAAGGGAACAAACCAGCTTTCAGCTGAAGAGGAAATTAAGAAAGGACATGGACACTAAAAAAAAGTGCATTTGATAGATGGCACTGAAGCCTTTTGATATACAATACATTCATTTTGTTTTAGGTAGCTATGGATTTTGATAGATGTCTGGAGTGATTGTTTAGAAAGCCATTTTCAATGGGATAGTAGTGTCCAGTGCGGATTTGGTGGTAGTACTGAATGTTTATAAAGTTTCTTGAAGCTTATCAATAGTAAAGAAACTACCCCAACCAAAGTGTTCTATTGGAAATTGAATGTTTCACCAGTCAGTGTGCGCATAGTCTCTATTTTAAAAACGCATAGTTATCGTCTTGGACTTGTCGCACTTTGCTAGAAACGGTAGAGTGCAGAGGACTATTTTATGGTCACTTGTAAAACTTTTCGCCAACCACCATTGTGGCACTGTGACAAAATACAAAGTCAAGAATGTCGTGATTTTATGTAGACAGGTGTACATGTGGCTGCTTATCACGTATGTCTAAGTGACTAAGTATGCTTTCAAAGCACAATGGGTCAGAGATTGTCTTCCAGTTGATAATGGGAAGACTGAAATCGCTACAAATAATTTTGCAGGCTGAATCAAGGGAGGCAACCCTAGTAAATGACTCACTTGTAGTTTCGATTGAACTAGGAGTATTAACAGCTCGATATATACATCTGTGAGGATGGTTAACATAGACGTACTTTGTAATTATACGCATTTTCTATAGCGGGATTTTCAGTGGCTGAAACCATGTCAAAACTATATAGGCGATTCTAGCTTCTGAACAGACCAATCGATTCATCCTTCTCAAACCACATTTCGACCCTGTCAATTATTGTCTTGTTAACCCCTGACTGTACTTACACGATCATCTGTGTTAATTACTTGCCCTACTCATTACGTGTCCGCAACTTATTTTTAGTCCGACCTTAAGCACCGAGTAACGCTCGACTAACTTGACTCGGCCTGCTCTTTCTGATCCGTTTCGCTCTCTCCTCTTTGTTTTCTTTCCCTGTTTGTCTGTTCAAATCAATGAGGGAGTGAAATAAACTTATACTTACTTGTTTCATTCCGCTATTCACCAACGCAATTGAAGTCGATAAAAATATATGATGGTGGCTGGGATGTATATTTCTCTAGCAATCATACATACAGTTTAACTGGAGTCAAATGAAGGGTCATTGATCATTCAAATAATATGTCACATTCAGGTAATTTGCTGAGGACAGCATCATTATAGATTCCCGCCCTTATATGTTTAAATGCACACATATGACAGCCACCATTCATTTTTGTGACTCACTAGCAGCGGAGGAGCTCATAGGTGTCTTTTTGAAGGTATGAATCTGTGACATCGGAGGGCAATCAACTTTCTTTTCAAATCAAGCGAAGGATTGTTTGAAAGCAATAGGGTGCGTACATGGGTCATCTTATTTTGTATAAACCGAGCACTTATTAACATTATTTTCAGGTGCAGTGTATATTTGCCTAATAGAAGAGCGTGAAGTAAGCCTAGTGGGTCACTTGTTTTGTAATGTGGAGAAGAGGAACAAGTAATCGTATTTGTTTGATTTGTTAGGCCTGGTGGGAGAAAGGTAATCAGAGGGTCTTTTGGCGAAGGCAGCATGTTAAGGAGCGGCAGATGGAGAAGAGCAGGTTGAATAGGTAGGTAGTGTATTTGGATGGTGGTCAGAAAGTTCAGTCAAGGTGCTTTTAAGGATACGAACAGATGCCAGGTAGAGGAAGATGTGAGACTCTTCAGTAGGTCGAAGTATATGGAGGATCGTCTCAAAACAGTGGGACTACTGCCTTCATTAGTTGAAGATCCATAGAAACACTATCGCAGGGGCGAGATAAAAAAGATGATGGTGTTTATGTTGACTTGAAGGGATCAAAGAGCTGTATAGGATAACGTGACTGAGGTATTGTCTAGAAGCACTAGATGTATGCCTTATTAGACCAATGTTGTAGTTTTATTTTTTGCTTTGGGCCATTTTAGCCCTGTTATGGGTAGTGAGGTGGTTGCATGTCTCAGGCTAGATTTGAGGAATTGCCTGGGATTATTACCAAGAGAGATGTTTGCGTTATGTATGATTGAGTTTTGATTCGTAGAGCTTTTAAGTTTTGTTCTAGATTGCTTTCCTGTGTCTTGGGTAGGCGTGGTGTTATACAGGCGTAGTCTCATGTTAGGATAAGTGGGTACTGCCAGTTCTCTGTGTGTGTTGTAGGGTCTCCTATTGATTCAGACAAGTGTATGTTGTGGGCTAAGGATGCCCGGGTGCATGTGAGTTTCTTCAGAAAGTTTGTTCTGTAAAACACTTGAAGCGACGAGCATGATGGTAATCCACAAACGTCAGATCCCTCTGTAGATCCATATAAAACTGTAGATCAGAAATTTCTGAATGGAACACAGATTACAGCTGACACCAGAAAACATAACGACATTTTTAATTCTGATCTAAGATGTTCGCTCAGCAAGGTACTTGAATGTGAGCTGTGTGACAACACACATTCAACTGAACCTAATCACGTGAAAATAAGTCCTCCTGAGGTTATTACACAAGATGACTTGGACAAACTTGAATTCGTCTCGCAGACACGAAGTCTTTGACCATAGAAAAGGGTGAGAATACAAAATTGACTATATAAAATGAGAAAATATGTGAAATTCAACGTCGCTTCTTTATGGGTCTCTCAATAACAGTAAATAGGCCATACCCGTCGATATCATGAGACTTACCGTCAAAAACTCTGAGTAGCAGAACTGATAGTAGAAGAAAGAGTGATCAACCCTTTAACATCCAGACCAACAGAAATTACCGGAGCATTGGTCACCCAACTCACGTAGCAAAACCTAGAACCATTAATAAGTATGTAAATAATAGGTTTCGAACATGAAACCACATTCTTATTCTTCAGGACCACAATCCTAATTGCTCTCAGAAATAAAACTTTTCACATTCTTCCGTATCAATCTACTGTACAAAATGGAACCCATGTACAAAACAGTCATAACTGCTTGTAGTTACGTACAGTACGTACAACAATTTTTTTTGGAATACAGCCTCCTGTGGCACCATTGACGAAGAGCTTACCGAAGTCATTTTAATTCATACGCGAAAAGTAAACTTGCTTCTCCCATGCAGCTTTGATCAGGAAGTTTTCTAACGCCTCCCTCCTGGTCAAGCCCTCTAACTAACTTCACCGGTTCATCTTGCATATTCCCTTATAACCCCTGTAATCCACGAAATGAGCTATCGAAGAACAAACATTTCGTCGCTTTAAGACCATCAGCAGCGCTCTCTCTTAGCTTAAAAGACTTCACGATCGATCCACACGACCAACATCAAAATACATCATTCATCAACCCGTCCAACACTACCACATATGTTCTTGTGGATCTTAGCAATGAGTCATCCGTATCGGCTAATTTAATTAAATATGGGAGTTCTGACATCCATATCTTACATACTAAAATATTTATTCTGCCTTTGATTCGAGAATTTTCCCATGCCGACGGAAAACTACATGCATGATTCTTTGTTTTCAAAAGGATCAAGACTGGATGTATACAACTACCGCAATATTAACCATAATTACAACTTATCTAGAACCATATAGAAGATTGCTAAGAGGACAACTGGGAATCATCTAGATAAACACCAATTGATTGTACCCATACAACATGGATTTATTTTTGAACGTCACGTATAACCGGTCATCTAGGATATTTTGACTATGTAATAAACAATAGAGATGAAGGTGAATTAGTTGTCACTCTTCACTTTGACTTTATAAAAGCACTTGATAGGAGGTAAGATGCATGAGCGGATTTCGTTTTTTTTAAAGATCGAACCCAGGTAGTGAAAATAGGACAACATTTCTCCGAACCCGAAAGATCTGGGTACATGCATTTCAGGACGTTTAATCCACAGACAAGATTGTGGCTGAACAAGCTGGAATTTAAACAGCTCAGGAGTGAAAGTCTCTCAGCCACCTGACAGGCTACATCCCAAGTCTCTAAAGCACGTAAACTTTTGTGTTTATTGGTGACGATTTCAATTTTAAGGAATCTAAAATAACCCTTTTTAAAATGTGTTCAAACCCTACTGGAATACTGCCCAATTACGCTTGGTTGTATATGTTCTCTGTACTGGCAAAAAAGTGAGAAAGTACAGTCTCATTTTACAAGACTTTTCACGTTAGACCTATCATATACCTCATGGAAACTGTATCCTTTTTGGTTAAAACGAACTAAACTTAACCTTGAGCTACCTTTTAAAATTTTATATCATAAAGCTACGGTGGATTATGATACTTCGAAATTTGCAAAGAACGGTAATTGTAGACTTTGAAATCAGGATTTTGTACCAGAGATATCGGAAACAATAAGAAACTTAAGGTCAACTTTCCTTATCACATGCTAAAAGAGCCTCTGAGACGGGTTGTAAGTAAACATACAGTCAAGTAAAACGCTTGCTCAAATTAAACCTTCCGTAAACTGCTTCATGGACCATTTCAAAGTTTCTCACATGGAACGACAGGAACAAAGCTACGTTTGACGTAAGGTCATCTAACCTCTAACAGTGTGAATAGATAACCGAGTGGCCATGTCACAAGCCATAAATATTTATCCCTTGAATAGCCTCTGTAATTTCACATGTTTCATGCTGCAGTTCCAACATTGTGCTTTGTTCTCTTTCTTTTGTTTTATGGTTTGTAATCCCCTTTTACTGTCAAAATACCATGTTTCTTGAGTTTTCTTTTAGCCTCCTTGTATACTGATGGCGTTGCATACATTTGTCTTTAGACGACTCAATAAAACCTAATAAAACTGGAAAATGCTCAAATGGAAAATCAGAAACAATCGGAAACCAAGGAACACACTGCCCAGGACAGAGTTCGATGGAGATCGCTGGCGAGCGGCCTATGCTCCTATGTGAGGAGTTACAGACGTAAAAAAGTATTTCGATTTGGTGAGCACCCTTTGTTTTATCCATAAAAGAAAACAGACTAGTGTTTAATCGCTTTTTATTTAGATCGTGGAACAGAACAATTGGTGCAAGAGGTTGTCTTTTTCAAGTATACAAAGTTCTTCAACATTCGACGTAAAACAGTAGTGAATGTAACGAATGTACAAAGTAGTAACAGGAATGAGTACTTGAGCTTCCATGCTTAGATATGAATAAGATGTTTGTGGCCAACTCTCTACTAATTAACCTAAGTTGTTACAAGTACACAGGGAAGACGCGGATGTGAACTCAATCTGAGGAAAAGCGAACATTAGTTTCCAAACTAGTTACCATTGTACGCAAGAAACTTATGACAGTGAGGGCGTGAATGGATAGCATCATCGTAAGAAGAGCAGATGAAATGATGGATAAAGGTGACGTTCGACATAAGTGCTAGATGCGACATGTAAACACCATACGCGATACACAAACAAATTCGAATAAAGAACTCCCTAGCTCAAAATTGCCACTAAATTAATCAACTGGAGCGGTCAGTCTGGATGTGACAATATCAGCCCTGGAGAACTGATAGCCAGACCTCAAGAAGGCCATCAAGAAGATGACGTTTTCCAAAGTGCCTTCAGTTAAATCCAAGGAGTAAGACGTATTTTTCAGGGGTAAAAGTGATATGTTAAACCAACCAAAAGTAGTTTAATAAGAATGTCAACCGATGATAATCAGAAGTGATCAAAGGACACGTGTATTTTATTGACTAAGAAATGCATTAATTTCCTAGAAGATAGTTGGATATATATTTATGAGTATCTGTGCACTTTATTCAATCTCTCTCGTAGCACATCATGTACCAGTATAAGATTTTGGACACCGTCCGTCACAACAGCAAGCTGTACATGACAAAGTAGTAATTCAACGAAAGATTCATATGGCAGTGAAATTGGTCTCTCTGGGAAAGTTGAAAAGTTCAAAACTTGTCCTCCCTAAAACCTTTTCAAGTTGTGCACTAGATTCCAAACCACTCACTTTGGTCTTCTGAAACACCGACACTTGAAACAACATCCAACTGTTCAAGATTCTCTCTTCATCTGACGCCAATATGATAATTAGAAACCGAGTCGATGAGCTAACTAAAAATAATGAAAATGATACGATTTTGTTCGAATACAACTATATGGTTACAGATGAAGGTATTATATATGGAATTCAAATTAATTACGGAAAGAAGCACAAGGAAATCATCAATTAGTATGAATATCACATCACACCATTCTCATTTAATTCAGTTACATTGCGACCATAAACGTAAATCACCTACATTGGTAGGCTGCATGTAAATCTGAAAACAAGAACACTATTCATGTTCTATTTTTAAATGAGTGTTATCACGTTTTCCTTTCACCTCATTTTCAGACATGTGTGGACAGTATCTCTGTGCAGTAATAACCCATTTTACACATTTGTCTTTTTTTGCTAGCTTTCGTGAAATGTAATAGTTATTTCACGTTGTTTGTTTTTTCCTTCTTTTGCGGTCAGTGTTCCCTCCGAACACTCAAGAAAGAAACTATGTCAAGATAAATTATTTACACCTAATTCCTGAACAACTCTTGTTGGTATTCCTGTCTTTCAGTTCATACAGCTCCCATCATGACTGTGAAACATCGTTCGGAGAGTTAACTTTCTTATATAAATATGCATGTCGTACCGACTATGGTTCGAAGAAATGTACGTGCTTCTTCCTTGAAATCTTTTCGCTGATCTACTAAGTCCCTAACTTACACGATGCACATACTTTTTCTGATAACTCATGGATAATTTGGTTCGAGTCACTATCACAAGATTCAAGTGAATAGATAATATGGTCCTGAATTTCCTTATACTCTAACTTGTGGAATTATTCTGAACCTTACAGACATCCAGAACTTTACCTCTAACAAGTATCATTCTGTGAAATTTTTCACACTTTGTTCTCAATGTTGAACTCATTATATTTACATACACCTTCACAAGCATTGTTATTATTTTCGTATATATGTATTTTGTCTCGCCATAAATGTCACACATTATACTCCTTTAAGTAATCAAACGTAGCGACGGAGAAAAATGTATTGTGCATAGTTGTCCAGCTATTACGAAGGCTATTCAATAGGGTTGTTGCAACCACATTAAAGCACTGGCCGAAATCAATAATGGAAACACTTCTAGTTTGCTGACTTATGACCTAAAATATTGGTTCATATTGTAGGATTTAATTTGTCCTACAGATATTCTACTAGAACTGTAAACGCGATACTGACGACCACATAGTCCATGTAAAAGCTATAGCCAGAGCAAGGACAACTTGGTTTTAGACTTTATCTGTTTCTAAACGTAAACACAATTAGATTAGTACAGTAACGAAAGGAATTGTAGTCATTAAACGAAACTTACCAACATGCCGGCCAGTATTGCGTGTCTTATCGAAATGAACAAAAATCGCGAGTCATTTCAGTGTAATAGGGTAATAATGTTCGTCCATTGGTAGGCCACATGCAACAGGGTTAGTCAACGGACAAATCAGACTAAAGTGTCGTGGTGGAAAACGTTTGAGTTTTATTTTTTGGGTTCACTTGTAATTTCTTCGGTTTTCTTTGTTTTTGTGATGATTTTTCGGAGCATCATACCTCAGTCAATGTGCCACTTGAGCATTTGGCTTCGCTACACCAACAGTGAGCTGAATGACTGATTTCCAATCAGGTATATGTACTTTTCCGAGAATTTTCGTTGGGAACAATATATCTTGTGCGTTAAAAACCTGCGCACAAGCAACCATTTTTCAGTCCACTAAATACGAGAAAAAGAGAATCCGTCAACATATGGTTTGCAGTTGGTTTTTACTTTCACAAGCTTCGTCCCTTGGTCGTGCTCGAACAGGTTATACATCTTCTCTTTTCCCTTACTGTTTGTCTACTTAGGCGTTTCGCATTCTTTAAGACAGAAGAAAAGTGATTATTCAGAATAAAACGGCGAGTTTATGTTTTAGAGTCAGGGCGGATCAAGGTTCGTGATAACTCTCTAGTTATCACCAAACTAAAGGACTAATCAGATCTCCATTGCAGCCTTCGAGACAATAACAACAGAATGTTTTTAAAGCATTACATGACCGCTTTTAGCTTAAAAGGATCTGATCATCATCCGCGTTCATATCGGAGTGCCTTGCTGCTCTTCTGTTTCTCTCTTTTCTTTCTTCAGCATCTTGCTCTGAAAGCACAGCTGTGGAACTTCTGAAGTCTGGAACAAACTTGACGTACGCGTCTCCTCAAGGTCATGAGCTACAGCAAGCGCTCTACGAGTTTACTTTATGACAACTATACACTCAACAAGTTGGGAAGCATGCTGTGCGCCAACAAATGTTGTAATTTGTAGATGATGCCTGTAAAAATGGCGTGTACCTGCTCATGCAGAAATATATTATTATTATTAGGACCTACAAAGCTCGTTTGAGTCACAGATTTGAAAAACGTGGGTCGACTGAGGTCACTGTCTGTGACGTTCACCAGTACCATAAAGGTGGAAAGTGATAATTACTCATTACCTTGAGTTCGGTAGTAACACGTCTGTGTTTTGATATCTCTTCTTACAAGTGACTCAAAAAGAGCTTTATATACTATGCAAAAGGAAGTAGTCCAGTCTGATTGTACAAACTATAAATCATTAGGTTTACGTTCAGAAAAAATGCTGAAATTTCAGTCGTGACAATACCTTTTTGAGGAATCAGCGGTGGTGCCGCATATTGGTACTGTAACAAATAGAAACTTTTGCACAAATACACTGAGGGAAGACAAGCATGTTGAAGGTGTTCAAAATGTCCTTTAACATAGTCTTCAAAATCTTGAGAAAGTTACAGAATATTTTATCAGATCATTGCTGAATAGAAGCTTTGCAGAAACCTGGTTCCAGAAATTTCCAAAACCCAAGTTAGATATATAAATACCCGTGTTTTCTGTACATAAACTAATCTTAAAGTGCTTACTCGCGATCCGCTCATTCTCACTGGTGTCATAGTTGAAGTGTAATAAGTTATAGTGACGGATAGAAAGACATGTTAGACGTATTAGTACCAAGACTCATCGAAGTGCTGATGCCCACCTATGCTAATTGACTCATATTGTTAACCTTAATATATGAGGGAAAAAACCAAATAATAATATTTAAGTCAGACGTTAGTCACTTAAGACTCAGTTGATCCCAGACCGTCTATTAAATCGATCCTTTTTATCGAACTACCGATAGTGAAATTGCACCAGTTGTATACGGATCACTAACTCTTGTCAGTGATTCATTTTGTTGTGTCCCAGCTTTTATTCAATATGTGTTTGTTTATCATTTTCGCGATAACTGTATAAATTTACAATCTACAAACAGATTATGATTGATGACTAGATGAATAATGAGCTATTCTGATTATAGCCCTGCTAAAGGTAAGTGAGGCCGTACAGGGAATAATTCAAGGAATTCATCGGCAGGTAATTGCTTCCAAGGCGTGTGTCTCGCTCGAAATGCTGATTTTGTGGTGTAACGTTTTTTAGATATCACAGAGCTAACACCTTGTTTTTGGGTTCCGGATATTCAAAAAAAAGACGTGGGCGATGCTGTGAAGCTCTTGGCCGACTGATTTTAAACTGACAGTTGATGTCTCTTTTTCCAGTGCCCTGAAAGATTATCTAATCTTCATTCCAAAGCCCTTTACATATTTGCTTAATATCTATAGATCTCTTTACATCCAACAGCATGTTTTCAGATGGATCACCTATGCATCACGAGTTTTGTAACTACCCATCATAACGTGTATAGTACAGTGGCTGAGTGAATATACTTTAGTGACAATCATTAAGGATCCTAAATAAATGCTCTTGTGAACTATTTACATTGTTGAACCGTCAACATTAAGAATGTATGTGTTTTCATGTGACGAACAGCACATGTAGAAACCATTGGTCTCTTTGTGCTGTGGTGAGCAGTTCGATCAGTTAATCTCCCACTGAAAGGCGTATAAATTATCAGCTCAACTAACTTTCAGTTAACTGCATCTACCTAGTCAATAGAATGGGTCAAATCAGTCGTTTCTATCTTATCGTGTTGCCAGTGTTACTGTACATTATAAAGTTTGATGGTTTGTAATTCCATTCACGACTGTTTGTTCTTCCAGGCCCCTCGTACGATCACAACTAGACAAAAAATTTGTATGCTTGTTATGTCTATCTAAATATCATCTACAATTAATGGGAAAATATTTGTTTCGGAAATTTTGTTAACTGCGGATTGAGGTTTGAGCAGAAATGAGTTGTCTCATACGTGTCATCTCTTGAAGGTTCGCGTCAACCCGCGACTTACGAGTTCGTCATCAATGCTTGGTCTTGCTGCTGGTGGGTTTTCTTCGGTCTCAACTAACGGGCGTACGGGGCTTGTAACATTCTGTATTCTGCTGCTGGCATGGGTTGTTGGATTTATTATACGTCTTTTCTCAGTTATACGTTTTGAAAGTGTCATTCATGAGTTTGATCCTTGGTTTAATTACCGAGCCACCAAGCAGATGGTCGAAAATAGTTTCGAGAACTTTTACAATTGGTTTGACAGCACTGCGTGGTACCCACTTGGGAGGATTGTTGGAGGCACTGTCTATCCTGGTTTAATGGTTACTTCAGGTTTGTTCAGTATTGGGATTTACCATCGAACTTTAGGTTTTATTCACTACATGTGTCACCTTTTGAGTTTTCCGGTTCACATTCGTGAAGTTTGTGTTTTCCTCGCCCCTGTATTCAGTGGCATGACTGCTATTGCGACTTATTTTTTCACGAAGGAAATATGGAATGAAGGAGCGGGTTTGTTTGCTGCCTGCTTCATCGCCATCGGTAATCGATGTTTTATATAATTATTCCACTTTTCATTAGCTCCCGGATATATAAGTCGTTCAACCGCCGGCAGTTATGATAATGAGGGAATCGCAATTTTCGCACTAATGTTTACGTACTACTTGTGGATTAAAGCTGTCAAAACAGGAAAAGTTCTTTGGGCCGCGTTTTGTGCTATTGCATATTTTTACATGGTATCTGCTTGGGGTGGTTATGTGTTCATTATAAACCTCATTCCATTACACATTTTTGTACTTCTAATCATGCAGAGATATAGCGCGAAACTGTACGTGGCTTACACAACCTTCTTCATCTTGGGTTTAATAATGTCGATGCAAATACCATTTGTTGGTTTTCAACCACTACGCACTAGTGAACATATGGCATCAATAGGAGTGTTCGCACTTCTTCAAGTAAGTACATAATTCTAAAGTGTTCTATTTTGGTTGTTTAAAAATTTCAACTACACTTGTTAAACCAACCCTTGTTTCTAATGAAATATTAGATCAGCGTTGTCGTGTCTCGTATCGACAAAAGAAAAGAATTCCGAGTTTACAGGCTGATTTTCCATCTATGAAAGTCTTAGTTGGTGTAGTGTAATGCATTACTTATCTTTTGAAAACACCAGCTTTGGTACTTGACACCGCAAAGAACATGCACCACATAAGTGAAAAGAATGTTAGAAAATCATATTGAGGATGGAAATCTGACAATGAAATGTATAGTTTGGTTTAAACTGCAGCCAAGACAGACTTCTTTCGATTAAGGAAGCTCTTTTCATCATTGTGAAGAGTATAAATCCACAGTAGAATCTCCATTGGATTCTGTTCTGAGCCATATTTAATAGCATTCCAAGCTACAGAGTTGCATTATCTTCAGTACCCCGACTAGAGAGTTGCGGTGGATTGACATATAAAAGTTTTATGCAGCTATCTACGTTGTTACTGACTGACTGATCTCCCATGCCATAGAGCTACATCGCAGACTGACCACTTTTCCATCTTTCTTACCCAGTCCCAATATCTGGAAATAGTGCATAGTGTAAGAACAACTGACCTGATGTCGGTAAAGCGTGATTAAATCACTAAGGCTGGTTTTTCAAGTCGGTAATGCCTATTAAATTGTCTTCACTGAGCCTAAACATAATTTTATTTGTTTATTTATTTGAACACATATTGGTATAAAAGAGCATCGAATATATATGCGTCACACAAGTCACTTAATTTGTGTGTGAATTGTGATACTGCTCGGGTGCCCAAACCGAAACAGGGGGTTTCCTTAGGGGGCCACACCCAGAGCCTTCGATCTGAAGGTCTAATTCACAATGCAGTGGAGCGACGTTAGGAGATGCAGTCGCATGGTAGCCGATGACCAATAATAGGTTCATACGCCACTTGTTCCCTCAGGATTCTGGAGCCCACGTACACCATTTGCTTGGAATCAGGGTTTTGAAACTCCTCTAGGTGGACCTCCTATTCCACCAACCTGGTTAAAGCGCTGTACACTGCTCTTGCCAACTCGTTATAAACTTGGCCTGACTCACGACAGGGTCGGATATAGTTCAGATCTGCGTAAACCACCCTGGATTTCACTATATGTACATAGCTGTCATCTGTCACACCACACTCACACACATAAGTACTGGAATTCACGAACCTTTCGACTCACGAATCACCACAAAAGGAGAGCAGAGGTACAGACTCCTATCTTGCAGAAGTAATTGGAATTTCTAGAGTAGAAAATGCATAGCGTAGTTGCAAACAGTAGTAGCCAAGTTGATTAAGTGTAATTTTGATAATCTTTGTATCGTTATTCAGCAAGACGATCGTTATATCACAGTCGAACTTGGTAACCATACGGTATTACGGCACTATATTACGTGGATCAGGTTTCTTGTGGTTGTTTTATTCCAGTACCTAATTAGTTTCAGTACTTACGGAAGTGTAAAACCTACTTGCGTCTAATAATAGAAATAATAGTATATGTGCAAAATCTCAATGAGTAGAAAATTGAATTTCTGACTATTGGTGACGATCCATCCAACATGATTTATTCAAATATCCACCCATTTAATTATGTCCGAATCTCACACCACTAACAAACATCGGAATATTCTTAACCATACTCTTCCACATTATATATATCACATTTTCCACTCTCACTAGCATACAAATAAACATAAGTAGGTCCTATACAGAATTACCTCGAGTGAAACGACATAACGTTAACATAATCTGATTTATTTTGGTTTTGATCGTACTTAAAACATTCTGTTTTGTTTCCTCCGTACTATTTAAGATTCTGTTAATTTAACTCATTTCTTCATTCTCTCAAGAAGTAGCTTACATCAAGCTTCGAAAAGTCATAAATCCGATTGTCTACTCATTGGGATTTTACAAATCCATTATTGTTTCTATTATGACCAATCTACCCAGTCCTCAATTTATTCGAAATTATCATGTCAAACCTTGGTAATAATACCATTCGCCTTTGTTGAATTAATTCAGGAAACTTGGTTGAAGGTCAAGACTTTAGTTGTAGGAAATGATCAATTCTTGATACTATCAACAGTCGACTAGCTGATTCAAGAACAAGCTGATTGGGCTTTGTAATGCTCTGTTTTTACAGATCGTGCAACAAACTGACTATT
Source organism: Schistosoma haematobium (assembly GCF_000699445.3). Classification (NCBI taxonomy): domain Eukaryota; kingdom Metazoa; phylum Platyhelminthes; class Trematoda; order Strigeidida; family Schistosomatidae; genus Schistosoma; species Schistosoma haematobium. The sequence continues at coordinate 19,434,323 of NC_067201.1, forward strand.
ATTAAGCTAACCATATTTCGTTTAGATCGTAAATATTTTCATTCCTTACCAGTTGTTTAAAAGTCGTCATATGTGAATTCGATAATCTAATTTCTTATTTCAACTCAATTGGTTTAAAGCAGCAGTCGGGTTAGTCATAGCTCTTTGAAATTATCACCATCCCACTTCTCCATACTTCACAACAAGAAGAAATTAATAGGTTGGAGGATGGAAACAAAGATCTGAATGCTGTGAGGTAACTAAACATGGAGAATGTCAAATGCATCCCGGCCACATTGGTTGATAAGCACTCGGACTCATCAAGTAATGTAATATTTTAAGATAGTACTTAAGCTCAACGTCACTTGACGGTTCTACCTTTTATGATCAATGGTACCAGAGAAATCTGAAGATAATAAATGATGGTAGATATCTGCTGCATGACAAAGTTTTCCGTTTCGAGTATGATGTATATATCGTTTTACTGTGCAACGACTTAAAAGCTGCTCAAATAGTATTTAATCACCGTTCGTCAGTATGGTGTATTATTTGACCTAAGTGTAGGGTACTCTGACAGGTTGCCAGGAACTTCTACATACACACCCTTATTGATATGGTGTTTGAAGTAGATGGGATGTTCACATCTGGGTAGTTGTGTAAAAGATTGTAATAGACAAGATCAATCTTCATGAAGCGAAAATCAGAGTGAAGCATGCGGATATAGTTTACCTTTGGTGTCGTTGTAAGATATAGTGTTGTAGATATATAATGCCTTACTGTAAGCTGTTTCACGGTCTAATGAAACTTAACTTCAAGCTGAGTAATGGAAGCAATGAAACACTAGATAGGTCAAGCTTTCTGCATTCAGCCTTAAACTACACTTTGTGTCGAGGGTGATGGTACTGTTAGGCTACAGAAACCAGAATGGATAACGTTATAAATCTGAAAACTAGTTGTTGAAAGTAGTACTTTAATCAATCTGCAGTGACTCCACTACTCGAACTAAAGGCTCGATAACTGTGTTCATATATTGGCTCACATTCGATGGCAAAATCGTAACAGATCCTCAGGACTAGCAACGTATGTTTGAATATAATAAGAACCACTTTACTCTCGTGGTGTTATCTTGGAAACTCAGTAATTTCTATAACTATTACTTAAACGTCAAGTGAAACGCCACATATTCATATTTTCAAGCTAGTGAACTCTTGCGCTGAAGAACGGAAGTTAAAACTTATCAGAACAAGATGAAAAAGACGTAACTTGACAGAAAAATGTAGATTTTAAGATTAAAAGAAAATGCATTTCAAAAATCATAATCTATTTTCAGGCAGAAACTGGAGCCAAAAATCTTACATAACCCAGATTAATATCCAGTAGCTTTATAAATTTATCAGTCAGTCAGCTACAACGTAGGACCAGGCACATATATGCATCGGTCCAAGTTACCGTACCTCATTAACACAACAAGATGGATACCGGATTCATAAAAGTAGTTAATTCAGAGGTAGTAATATATAAAAGAAAGATTGCAATAAGGAGATAGTACAGGAAGAAAGAATCAGTTCGTAGAAAGAAAGATACGGAGCGATTTTAATCTCTTAGTCTAAGGGAAGACAGAGAGTGCATACACCGACGCCATTGTGATCGATTCTGAGCCATGTCACCAAGAGTCTCCAACCATTGGTTACGATTGTCACGCGGACCCCAACCAAGTAGTCTGCATCTACCAACATGGCTCAGACTAGAAGTTAGTGACTTCAAGCACTGATGCCACGTTTTGGTTTGGCCGCCCCTAACTTTTTTCCAACCATCCCCTACACCGGTTAGCATTGCACGTCGTGGTAATCGGTGTTCAGGCATACGTAACACGTGGCCCAACCATCTCAATCGATGAAGATTCACAACCTCATCAGCTGATTTACCACCATTCCCTAATACCCTGCGTCTAACCTCACTATTACTTATCCGGCGATCCCAGCAGACGCCAGCAATATTTCTAAGGCATCTGTGGTCAAGTACTAGTAGCTTACGAGTATTTTCTACTCTTAATGGCCATGTTTCGCAGCCGTAAATAAAAACAGAACGAGCTGCCGCGCAGTATACTCGTCCTTTTATTGATAGACGGATATCTCGCCTTCGCCATAGGTGACGTAAGTTGGCAAAAGCCAAGCGAGCTTTTCGAATCCGTGCTGAGATTTCGTCAGATACTAACCGATTAGGGCTTATCAGACTTTCAAGATAAGTGAAGTTGTCAACGCGTTCGATTACTTCACTCCCTATCCTTAGTTCAGATGTTGACGCAGACCAGTCCTGAAGCAACAACTTGCATTTAGAGGGAGAGAAGCGCATTCCAAACATTCTGGCATTGTTGCTCAGTGCTACCAAAAGACTCTGCATTCTATCAGCGTCTTCACCAAACAGGACTATGTCATCCGCGTATTCTAAATCGATAAGTGAACCTCCTAGTAGGAGATCAATAACCGAGAATTCATTAGACGAGAATGTTATTTCCATCAATAGGTCTATGATGAAGTTAAACAAAAATGGAGAAAGTGGACAGCCTTTACGGACACCACTTGAGGTTGCAAAAGCAGATGACAGTTCGCTATAAGCTCTGACTCGATTGGTAGTGTTCGAGTAAAGAGCCTTCACAAGGTATATGTACTTCTGAGGTACGCCTTTCAATGACAGACACAAAATCTCGCGGTCTACCGAGTCAAATGATGCTTTCAAATTTATAAGGTTGTCTGGTTACTAATTCACTACTACTCAAGTCAGCGATGAAAATTAAAGGCAGATTTCAGCCCAATATTTAAAATAAATAACCTATCAGTCACAGTTAATCCATATTAAAACCACTGTATGGACTGTCTTTCTTGTCTAACGCTTTGCGCTTGATTTTCATCTACTAGGTCTCAGTTGTAAACTCCGAATGTCTACTTTGGTTCGGGCAACCAGGTAGTACTTCTATTCCTCACAGTGTGACTCAAAGACGAGTATCTTAACGTATACTTAGTGAATAATATATAATTGTTTCGTCCTGCTAACCCAGGTGCATTTGTTGATCATATGCGGTTATTTTCTGGTTTTGATCTAGATATAGATATATAAACACTGAATTTCGGCAGTTTTACGTTTTCAGGTAGTTGGTGTATCTGATCCCAATGTATACCAATCCTGAAGTTTATCTTGTATATATAAAGTGTACAGCAATGTAGAGGTATATTATTAGTTGGTTAGAAGTGACGCTACATTCTCAAGTATGGTGATGATGTGTTAAGCAATTTTAATCATCATATCTAATATTATGGTCAAAATAACTTGTCAAAATATCTTGTCTTTATTTGCAGGTTGTTGCTTTTTTCAAATATCTACAAACCCGTGTTCCCTCTGATACACTGAAGCAATTATTTACATTTGGTGCCATTTTTTCTGCTGGAGTTATATTTGTTGTTGTAGTTGGGCTAACATATGCTGGTGTTATTGCACCATGGAGTGGCAGGTAATAACAAAGAAATTATTATTTTTCTTTACTCGAACTGATGTACGTACGTACAGTTATACGTTGTTACTGACTGACTGACTTTACACACATAAGCATTGGTACAAGGAGGCACCAAACAGATATGCGCTACACAGATATGATTTGTGTGAGGGCTTGGATGCTACCTGGGTGACCAAACTAAAGCAGGCGGTTTTTTTAGAGGGCCACACCCCGAGTCTTTGACCTTAAGGTCTAGTCCACAATGCAGTGGAGCAACGTTAGGAGATACAGTTTTATGGTAGCCGGTGACCAACAATAGCTTCACAAGGCATTTGTTCCCTCAGGATCCTGGAGCCCATGTGGACCATTGGAATCAGGGTTTTCCAACTCCTCCAGGTGGTTCCTCCGTATTCATTAAACTGGTTAAAGCGCTGGACGTTCACTTTTCGTCTTCTCAATTTCGTAAACAACACCCACAACACGTAAAGGACTTCTCTGACAGTGACTGTATACGCGTGGCCATATGAGAGCATTTCGAGAGGGAGAGCTGACTCTCCCCGCTCTTGGTTGTACCAGGGAATTTAGGGGTGGCAGGTAGTAACATTTATCATCTTACAAATAAGTCTCAACGTGAAAGCAGTAAGAAGGGCATCTTTTGCACGAGCTATAAATGCATGGGATTGTAAAGGGATTTTTTGATGGAGAACTAAATTTCCACACCGTTAGGCAGGATATTTGTAGGTTTATTATATACACGCTCCTGAGCTGTAAAATACCCAACATGACTTTATGAAATTTCGTAACTCGGGGTTTCCATAGTCATAAATTGTAGTGAAATATTGTTTGGTAACATTTGGTTTTTCAGTATTTATTCAACTGCTGTTAAGTTTAAACAGAAAATCTCAAAAAAAATTATCATCGATTTTAATTCTTATTTAAATTATTCAGGTTTTATTCTCTTTGGGATACTGGTTATGCTAAGATACATATTCCAATTATAACATCCGTTTCTGAGCATCAACCAACTTCATGGGCATCTTTCTTTTTTGATCTTCATGTATTAATTGCTACATTTCCAGCTGGTGTTAGACTTTGCTTTAACAATTTAAATGATGAACGTGTTTTTGTTATTCTCTATGCAATATTTGCATCATATTTTGCTGGCGTTATGGTTCGTCTTATGCTTACATTAACACCAATTGTATGTGTGTTTTCTGCTATTGCATTTTCACGTGTCTTTGAATTATTCTTAAATGAACAAGATAATGAAATTAATGTTGCGACAAATCAATCTAATAATGAACAGAATTCTGTTGATAAACGTTTGTATGATAAACCGAACAAGGCAAATAAAAAGGTAATTTAAGGAATCAATAAAAATATTTCCAGTGTAATAATATACGTATCTTTATTGACTTCCATTTATTTAAACAATTTTATTTATTTATTTATTGAAACACACAAACATTGGTACAGGGAGTTACCAAACAGATATGCGCCACATAAATCATTCGATTTGTGTGAGGGCTTGGATACTGTCTGGGCGCCCAAACCGAAACAGGTGGTTTCCTTAGGGAGCCACACCTAGAGCCTTCGATCTGGAGGTCTAATTCACAATGCAGTGGAGCGGCGTTAGGAGAAGTAGTTACATGGTAGCCGGTGACCAATAATATGTTCATACGTAATTTGTTTCCTTAGGATCCCGGAGCCCATATTCACTATTGGTTTGGAATGAGGGTTTTCTAACTCCCCCAGGTGGATCCTTTATATTCACCAATCCGGTTAAAGCGCCGGACATTGGCTTTTCATCCTATCAATTTCGGAAACAATACCCGCGCCATGAGAATACAGTGAGTAGGACTTCCCTGTCAGTGGTCGTATGCATGTGGCCGTGTGAGAGCATTTGGAGAGGGAGAGCTGAATTTTCCCACTCAGTCGTACTAGGACGTTTGGGGGCTATTTAATTGTCCTTTTTCTGTTTTATCTAGACTGGTTCATTGAATATGCTCATTTTTTAAATATATGGGCATGTTCAATAAACCAGTCTAGATAAAACAGAAAAAGGACAATCAAAATTATTGGGAATAAAGTAAATAATCATCGAGTCTTATATTCAAAGAAGTCTTCCTAACCATTAGGATTGTTTTGGCGTTTATACGGGCAATGTCCACCAGTAATCTTACAGTGTTTTATACATAAAACAGTTAAACCTTCAAAATTGATACTTAAACCAGCAATCCCTAGACCAAGTTTTATTTATTATTCATTTAGTTAAACACATAAATATTGGTACAAAGGGGCATCGAATACATGTGCGCCACACAAGGCACTTGATTTGTGTGTGAGCTGTGATACTGCCCGGGTGCCCAAACTTAAGCAGGTTAGAAAGTGAATACATCTGCTCCTCTATCATTTCACTAGGGGTCTTTACGATTCTTAACCAGAAAGCTTACACTTTCGCACAGGGCTTAGGTGATAAGTGTTGACATCATTTGCGAATGCTGTCTAATTTTTCTAACTGTTCCTCGGACCACTTTTACGTTAACCAGCACATCATGATAGGCGGTGAACAGACATATCTAATACATGCCCCCAAACGCCCTGGTATGGCCGGGAGTGGGGAGAGTCCGCTCTCCCTCTCCAGATGCTCTCACATGGTCACGCGTATATAGCCTCTACCAGGGAAGTCCTACTCACTGCCTTCTCGTGACAGGGGTGTTTACAAAAATGACAGGTCGAAAAGCGAATGTCCGGCGCTTTAACCGGATTCCAAACCAATGGTACACATGGGCTCCAGTATCCTGCGGGAACAAATGGCGTATGAACCAATTGTTGGTCACCGGCTTCCATGGGATTGCATCTCCTTACGCTGATCCACTGCCTTGTGGATCAGACCTTCAGGTCGAAGGCTCGGAGAGTGGCTCCCTAAGAAAAGCACCTGCTTCGGTTTGGGCACCCGAGCAGTATCACAACCCTCACACATATCAAATGAGATTTGTGTGGCGCATATGTGTTTGGTGCCTCCTTTTACCAATATCTATGTGTTAAAATAAATAAACCGCGAGTGTTACAAATCTCATGCTGTATTTGAGAACATTAATTGTTGGCTCATGTACTACCTATTACTAATATTTTATGGGTACTGTACTCATCCTCAGTATCAAGTTATTTCTAAGAAAAACTATTCTAATTCTGCGTGAAGTATTTTTGTGATGGACATAATGAGTACTAATTTTCTTGTTATGAATAATGCGCGTTTAGTGTTTTAAAAAAAGTATACCACATCTCGGTGTATGTACCCTTTCATATTATTAGGTGAACTATCCTAGTCAAGACACGCCAACAAGTACCACCATTGGTAGTCAGTCAAAGCAACAATCATCAGGAAACAATGGGAGTAATATGCGTGCAGTCGCCTACGTTTTGATTATATTCATTCTATATCTGTTTGTTTCACATTGTGTTTGGGTGTCATCCAATGCTTATTCAAGCCCGTCTATTGTGTTGGCTTCATATGGTAAAGATGGATCTCGATATATCCTGGATGACTTCCGGTAAGTAATGTCACCAACATCTTTTATATGTATAGCTCTGTTATTTAGTCCACTTATTTTACCAGAGTTAATTATGCAAGTAAGCTTATCTGTTAATAATAAAATACTTTGTTTTCATATATCGTTTAACCTTACGATCTGATGTAAAAGAATATAGTGAATTTCTAAACCCACCACATATTTCACTGATGAATGTAACGAAGCTTTTTGTATCCGTTTGAAAACTTCATTATTAGACACCAAGTTGAGGTTCATTATTTTAAAAGTGCAAGGGACAGTCAACTAGCACTACTGGGATCAAATGGATGCAACAGAAAATATTACAACTCATTTCACAAAGTGCCTAAAAGCAGTCACTACGATCACGCCAAAATTTCAAAAATAAAATTTTGTTCAATAGCTTATACTACCTAAAAAGTATCCAGTAAATATTTTGTCGACATTCATTTCTTATCCAAGCTAACATACACAAAGACGAGTTACATATCATCATACAGTAGTGCATTGTATTGTCTTCTTTTGGGATAATTGTTGGTTATTTCTACCGAGATACATTCTAATATGATTAGAATTTCAACTAATCGATGCCGCTCACATAAAAACAATAGAATATGTCTGGATTTTTGATGTCTTTCAATAGAAACACTAATGGTTTAATAAATGGTTGAGCGATCGTGAACTACAATCCATTAACAGATAAATCTATACATACTAGCTTCTATTATTTTTTTGTGTTTTTCTATGGGTAGCTCCTAGTTTTCAAGTAAAAAGCGTTTCAATCATTATAATTCGTTTGTATCAATTTTATCGTTATTATTATTTAAACACATAAACATTGGTTCAAGGGGGCACCAAATAGATATTACTTACTTACTTACTTACTTACGCCTGTTACTCCCAATGGAGCATAGGCCGCTGACCAGCATTCTCCAACCCACTCTGTCCTGGGCCAAATAGATATGCGCCACATAAATCATTTGATTTGCGTGAGGGCGCCGAAACTGAAGCAGGTGGTTTTCTCAAGAGGCCACACCCCGAGCCTTTTACCTAGAGGGTCTAATCCACAAGGCGGTGGAGCGACGTTAGGAGATGCAGTTCCATGGTAGCTGGTGATCGACAATGGGTTCATACGCCATTTGTTCTTTCAGAATCCTGTAGTCCATGTGCACCATTGGTTTTGAATCAGGGTTTTCCAACTCTCCTAGGTGGGATCTCCGTATCCACAAACCTAGTTAAAGCGCTGATCATCCTCTTAATTTTGCACACACACCACAAGAATGCAGTGAGTAGGACTTCCCTGTCAGTGGTTATGTGCAAGTGGCCACTTGAGAGTATTTGGATAAGGAGAGCTGACTCTTCCGACACTCGGCCATACCAGGGCATTTGGGGTCGAATTTTATCGTTGAATTATAGGATATAAATTAAAGTTATTCAGATCATGTTGTTGATAACAGGTCTTCATTACAGCGTCACAATGAAATATAACCTTTTTAAATAATCCATTGTTCAACAATAAAACTTCACGAAACAACATTTAATGATAAATCTTATAACATTGTAGTACGCTTGAATCGTTTGTTTAATAACACCCTAAATGAATAACACCTTTCTACAACTAGTGATTTTAACATAATTTCAAAGTGTTATATTATTCTAAAAGGTATACTTAACTTTAAGGCTAATCAAAATTTGGCATATAGGCGGGTACATTTTTAAAACTTGATTGAAACTTTTGGTAATTTTCTATTCATGAATTCATCGATTACATTTTATAACTACCAAAATAGTGCAGTAAAAAAAGGGAACTAATTAGTTACGTATAAGTTGTATTCACAGTGTATTCACAGTCACTTAATGATACTTAATACTGCTTGGTTGTGTAAACAATATTTAGAGCTTACCATTCACTCTTCGATGTTCAAGTACCGAACAATCCAACAGATATATTTTTTTTAATCGTCAACAATAATAAATTTTTTCTCATATTATTAGTGAGGCTTATTTCTGGTTATGGCAAAATACAAAAGAAAATGCTCGAGTTATGTCATGGTGGGATTATGGATATCAAATAGCAGGAATGGGTAACCGCACTACTCTAGTTGATAATAACACATGGAATAATAGTCATATCGCATTAGTTGGTAAAGCTATGGCATCAAATGAATCAGAAGCCTATAAAGTAAGTTGAGTAATTAAACTCAATTTTTTCTTTCTGTTTGGTGGACGTATTCAACATGATCACATTTTGGGTGTAAGAATTACGCAAAAATATACTGTTAAATGTAAATAATAAATTTGTGTTGTTGACAATCAATCAGTTGTTGTTTTTATCTCGTTTTAATAGGCCATTAAGAACTTAGTACAGATCAACTACCTTATCGTCTAGTGTAAAATTTCATATCACTGCTGTACTTCGAATTCCTTCTATCGAATCCAGAAATTATAAATACTGTGATAAACGTCACATTCAGTAGTCTTTTATCTTCTATTTTCAATCAATAATTCTCGGTGAAATATCTTTTTCATTATTCATCGATAGATATTACAGTCTTATCATCATATTAGTTAATCGTTTAAGAGAGACTTCCTATTCAAAATTTACAAACGCTCTTGACCGATGCATAATAAGTTAGTTATCTAAAGATCTAGAAATATTTAAGATCTGTTTTTGCCAAATATACCATAATTTAAATGTCTATGACTAAGACGATTGTTGTTTTTCACTTCCACAGTTCTTCAAAAACTGTACAAGTCCATAATTTCAAGAAGCACTTTGTCCATATTAATCAAATCTTAGTCATGAATTCACATGCTGTGCTGGTTTTATTATGTGTGATTAATACCATTTTTCTTGTACTTCTTTCCCTGTTACGTGGTTTTCCTTTAGACTATTCAAAGTTTAGATGTGGATTACGTGCTGGTCATATTCGGTGGTTACATTGGTTACAGTGGTGATGATATTAATAAATTCTTATGGATGGTGCGTATTGGTGGCGGTGAACATCCTAATGAAATTCGTGAAAGAGACTTTCTAACTTCAACAGTAAGTTGTCAGCTTTTACATACAGTAAAGACAATCATAATATACGCTACTCTACGTTATTATATATTGTGAAGAATCGTCATGTAACAAGCTAGTTGTAAAGTGGAAGCCATATGTGATATTGGTGCTTCTCCCTTTAAGTGAATACTTCAGGTTGACTGATTGGCTGGTTGGCATAAGTAAATCGGTTTGATATACCAAAACATTTTTTAAACATTTGGAAATCCATGAGGACCTTGATTAGTCTGCACCAGATAATAAGTCTATTTGTCTCTCCATCAAGTTATGCAAATGGTCGAAACATGGATCTATACGTCTCTCCCAACAATAGTTGATTAGGTATAACCTTATTCTACTTTACTTACTCTTCTTGTAGCGTAATCCGTCGAGCAGTCATCTCCAAACAACTCTATCTTGAGCTCTCCTTTCTAGTTGTTGCCGAATGCTATTCATGGTCTTAATATCTGCCTCCATTTCCTAAAGTCATGTTTTCTTTGTCCCATCTCTCTTCCTTTTGCTTCGAAGTTGTGTCTTCTCATGTTTGTGACTGTTTGAATGACCCTCTCGGTCTTCCACACTGTTGGGATATTCTATTTCTCTGCATTTATTGTTGCTCTGACAGTTAGAAGGGTCGTCGGCCTGGTGACTTCTGGCTTCAAATATAAGCCGTTATAACTGTTCCATATGCAGACCCTTCGTCTCTCAGGGGAAAGTTTAATTGCTTCACTCTGGCTGGTGTTTCTTTTAGCGAGGTTCTTGTTTATGAGCTGGAATTGCTAACGCTACCCACAGTCGTTCTTTACCCAGGTTAGGGAATATCAGTAACTCCAGAGGGGCGGTTGCCAGTGTTATAAACTTTTATATAGTATATTCTGAACCACTTACTGGTTATAAATTCAATGGTGAGATATTGCAATTATTCATAATTTATTACGTCACCTTATCTGAAAGATGTTACCACAGTAATTCTAACTTTGACAATACTACCCTCTGGGAAAAGTTGAATGTATTTCCGTCGGGCTTGTAGTGATGGTTTTATTGTTTTGCCGTATTATAGGACTCTTTCAGTAAAACCCATTGACCCATATTTACTAAGAAAGTTCTAAATTTTAACCCTGCCTGTTTGATCATAATTCAATGGTTATGTTGGCTTTTTGTTTTCTTTTTCTTTTTAGGGTGATTATCGTATAGATAAAAGTGCTTCTGAGACGATGCTTAATTGTTTAATGTATAAATTAAGCTATTATCGGTTTGGTGAAGTTCGTTTAGATATGCGAACACCACTTGGATTTGATCGTACTAGAGGATCTGAAATTGGTCGTAAAAATTTTGAATTAGATTACTTAGAGGAAGCTTTTACATCGAAACATTGGCTTGTAAGAATTTATCGTGTACTACCTCCTGAAAATCTACCACATCTATCGCGTACACGTCGTCGGATTCACCATCGAGCTTCAGGGAAATCTCGTCTGAATAACCGTGGCCGACTCAATACACCTAGTAAAGGTTCATCCAAACATTTCACTTAACATATTTCCTGGTATGTTTTATTATTTACATTTATTAAGTATCGCGAATTCGACGATTCTCTAGTTAAATGGCTATCGACTATTATTAGGGAACTGAAAAGTGATTATTTTTAAAATCACAATCTCGATTGGGGCTAAATCATTTATTGTATTCAGTTACTGTCATTTGACTAGTTAACATCTTTTAATGCAACATAGTTTACTGATTAAGTTTCCAATGTAAAGCTTTATAGTGAAACGTATAGAATGAATCCCATTAATAGATATATTGCTCTTTCCAATAAATACACGAACTGAGCTACCAATCATTATGTACTTAAGCATTAACTACCTTCAAGTTAGTCAGATATAAGTGTCCTGGTTTTTTTTCCACTCATTAATGAAGAAAGTTTAAATATCTTTACTTTGTCTAATTAATGCACAAACTGAGATCATGAAAATTATATTTTACGAAATTTAGAACATCAATAGTTGAGATCATGAGTCGATTGAAGTTAGACCCCCATGGAAAACCTGGAAGCACTGGACGGCCGATTCGTCATAGTATGGAGCTCCTCAGCAGTACGCATCCACGATCTCGCCTCGCGAGACTCAAACCGAGGACTTATTAGTTTTGCGCGCGAGCGCTTAAACTTTAAACCACTGAACTTGCCGGCATCAAATGTTGTTAATGTCTAATTTCAACTAATCCACGAAATTGATCGACAGATCTACCATTTTCTTCAGTGAGTTACTATCTCACAACAGACCCGGTTGAACTTCACTGGCGGTGGGATCGTGGATGCGCACTGCTGAGGAGTTCCACATTAGGTTTTCCGTGGTGGTCTAGGTTCAATTGACTCATAATCTCAACTATTGAAATTACTATAATATGCACAAAAACCCCTTCTGATATTAAATTTCGAATAATTGAATCAACACACTAGATCATTTTACTCATGATACATTACGTTTTACAATTTAGTTTTGTTCAACGAAATACAAAATGACTACATGGTAAAATAATAAAATGTATTAACTCAAATAGAGAAATTATTATGAAGAGAATAAAAATCTTAAACTTTGTAAAAAGCTTTCATGATATCAGTTAACATCCCATAACCACACCTAATTAGTAAAAAAACGAATAGATGTAGTGTTATATACTTGGGTTTGAGCTATAGTGTTTCCATGAAGGTCAGTGATATACCACCCAACTACTGAGACGGTAGTAGTTGAATCAAGGTTCTAAATCGGAACATTATTGGTTCAGAATTAAATTAATCAACGGTTATACTAAACATTCAATAAATTCTTACTATTAAGAACATTCCTTTTTTTAAATCGTAGTATGCATGAAACTCACGTAAGCTACAAAAGTAATTACTTCAATATGCTACTCATATTACATAATAGTTTCATCTCATAACTATATCATCAGCTCTCATTCATATTTAAATAAGATCACTATCGAATATGAGGAAAAGTACGAAAACAATGATCTAACATATAAACTAAGCTCAGTAGAAACAACAAAGTGAAACGATTGTCCACATAACCTGTATACATTTGCATATACTATACTATATACTACATAAAATTAACTTTTAATTGTTCAATCGATTTCTTGTTCTCTTACAGGTTATACTACATCTAATTAATTTTGTTCAATATTCATTCTCCATATTTTGTTTTCATTTGTGTATAAAAACCATGTTTGTTTTGGATAAGAATTTATAGAGAAACTATCGAGTGGTATATCATTATGCATGTATCGTGTAAAAAAAAGGGTCAAAAAATGACCTGTGTTTAATACCGATGCATAAACTGTGATCTTGTTTGATTTTGTTTGATCGGATTCTTCTTCCAGTCTGTTCCTTTGAGGTTTTTTCTTGATTCTCTTGTTTCCTGTTAATCTATTGTATTTTGATGTAACTATTAGCTTCGTCGAATTCTTCGACATCGCTTTCAAATAAATTTGTTTTGATATCACAGGATTGTGTATTTGTGGGTGTATGTGTTTTGTAAGTATCGATACCAGAGTTTGATTTGATAATTTCAAATAAATTGTGTATTAGGTGGATTGCTTATAATAAGAATCTATTTCAATAGTTGAGATCATGAGTCAATCGCGGCTAGATCACCATGGAAAACTTGGACGGCCGTTTCATCCACGATCCCGCCGCCTTGTGACATTCGAACCCAGGACCTATCAGTCTCTCGCGCGAACACTTAACCTGTAGACCACTGAGCCGACTGGCATCCAATGGTTTTAATGTTTAACTTCAACCAATCCATCATTGTCTTCAGTGAGTTAATATCTCACAACAAATCCGGTTGTACTCCACTGGTCCCTGCTTCTCATTAGAACTCCAGGAAATACGTCTTGAAGTCAGTCACTAATGAGCATATGTTGATCAATATCAGAAGGAGTTTTTGTTGATATTAAAGTAATTTTAATAATTGAGATCATGAGTCAATTGAATCTATTTGTTATGTCCAACTGAGTATAAAATTGAATTTTTGACGTGTTAATGCAAATCGTTTCATTAGTGAGCAAGTAAATAAATAACCTAGTTAAGTTCACTTAAGTTCATATAGTAGAGAGGAAGAGGCGAAAATATTTATTATTACAATTAAAACAATTCGGATCATGTTAATGTCATGTTATTCAAATTAAAGGTGAGACAATGTATGTGTGTGGATGTGAAAAAAATCAGCGTTTGTTGTTACAATGATTTTGTTTCACACTACATGGCTGTTTATACCTTTTATAGACACTAAGTAATAGGTGGAGTTTGTTTCGTTCAACGTATTGTCGATTATATAATATGGGCAATATTAATTTACATTAACCGTCAAGTAATGAGTTTTTAAACTAGAAACACGAATAACATGTTTAGGATTCGATATGACTAAAAACCGAATAGTAGTTTACATTCAACTGACGAGTTTCAGGAAGGACGAAGCGCGCGACGTGGATTCCACTACTACTCCTATCATCCAACTTCACATAAGAAATGCTTGGGACTGATAGCAATACCTAGGCGAACCGTTCACGTATCACATAACAAAACAGATTGATAAGTTGCAATCCTTAACGTCAACAACATGAAAATCCAAAGCCTTGCTACTGAATTATAAACGGAAATTATTTTCAAACATAAAATGAACTCAATTGCGAAACGCTCTATTCTCTTTCATAGTACCATGGGATGTGTTAAATTCCTTCATTTGAAACAAGTAGGTCGATCCATGTATATCGGACTGATTACTTGTGTTAACTTAGACTTCACACGGAATAATCGAGATCGCTTTATCTCTAACAGGAGACATCAGAAATATTGTATAATAAGCTTGATAGTCGATAATCTAATATTGCATCCGAGAAATTTCCATTACATCGTATTTTCTAATATAGTCAATTCGAGGTCGATAGTGTTTGAGTTTTGAACAAGTAAATGATCTGATAATGTCAACGAAAAACCTTTAAACAACTGAGGCGAGAATTTATTTAAACGGCTGTATATATTTACAGAATCAATCGATGATATACGTATAGCTGTTTTACACCGAGCGAAGTTATTGTTGTTTCATCTCTGAGGTGAGTGGTTTTATTGGCCTACTTATTTGCTATTACAGAGTACTATTGCGGTTATGCTACATACTACTTATATTTGCAAACATATGTAGCATACTTCACACTATCACTTTAAACTTAGCGTGTTCGTTGTGTGAACTCATCATCGTATTTAAATTAAAATTATTGTTATTATTGAACATTAAGTTCTGATACATTTGTTGAATTTGTGACTCAGTGATATGGTCAATCAACTCAACTGTTTAGCAACGAGATTTTTTAATTGATTGATAATATGAAGGGTAAGCAATTAGTCTCCTTGAGTTATCACACAATAAATCTGTCTTAATTTCGTTAACAGATATGTACATGGTTTTAAAATATCTTGGCCATTAATTTTAAATGTACAGAGTATTTGTCATTAGTCGACCTTATTCTATCCTAATATGTTAGGTATTTCTTTTCTTTGTGACACTGTTTCCGAACTCGAACAAAACTCTCCATTTAAATTTGTTATTATGATTCCGAAAAACAGTAATTGAAGGTAAAACGGACTTGTATAAATATGTTACAAACTGAAACGAACATTGTAAAACTGAGTTACTTTACTCAATATTATTCCAGATCTTATACTACTTGGTTGACAAGTTTTTTATTAGTGAATCAGTTTTGAAAATAATGTATTAAGTAACGTCAAAAACTTCTTGTGGCGAGAATATAATTTATGGACTAGCTAATCAGAAGCGTTTGATGGATTTCAAGTATACGGCGCCGATCTCAATACCTAATGCCCACGTACGATCGGTTCATAGCGGATTTTACAGAAAACGTGATCATTGAGCGGGTACAACAAATGGGAGTATTAGGAAGTTCTGCTAGAATAGAAAATTTTTTCCCCTTGATCCAGATTGAGACTAAAGCAGGTTATAATAATTGTTACGATCCGTATAACAAAAGCACCAGTAACATTGTCTGCAACGTTTTCAGATTTTACTGAAGCTTCGGCTGTTAAGTGGTATGAGTATTGTAGAGATATATGCGTAATAAAAATAACAAGCTTACACAACCGGAGTGCACACAAACAATATTGAAGCTATGATGTAGAGGCTGAAAGAATTTTTGCAACATTATCATGGCTCTGGAGGCCAACTATTATGTAGCGATATATATTATTTTCTCTACCCTATGCATTACAATTTTAGAACCTCTGAACCTCCTTCTAACCTTAACAAGTTTTTGAACCATGTAAAAGAAATGCATCCACTGTGATTATTTTTACTCTACACTGACTTTTCTGATTGGCTAATATATCTCAAGTTCACTCAAGATTCGTTCAAAGTTCATCCATAAATTATAGTTTAGCCCTTAATTGCTAGTATATTTTAAAACTAATACCTCTACACAAATCGATTACTAGAAAATGAACAGTTTGATACTTTCTAGGTTCTCATACTGTCCAATTTTTTTCTAAAGTGAACCTGGCCCCAGCATGCCAATATCAGTCAGTGTTCTTTGCCGATTTCAAATGTTGAAGATAGTAGTAGGGAACCATGATCTTATGTTTCGTGCTAGATAACATTCATCAGCATGGCAGAGTATTATTTTGCCAATTCATTATTGCATTTAACTTCCTTATTTTCATGTCTAATATCATAGATCAAATCGTTCATCACAATAGTTGGTAGACGGTCATAATTAGATTAGTTATATCGAACAAAGATCATCACGAATAAATCAATTGAGTCAGCTGGTGAGTTATATGGATTACTGCACGTCCCATTAATCAGCCAGCCTTTTATAACGTGTTTTTCTTCTTGCTTTGTATGGTTAAGATGGCCATATGTGATACACGTGTATCCTAGCCGAATTAACCTACTGACCATGAAAAGTTAATGTAGAAAAATGTGCAAAATCAATAATGATCAGATTAACCTATAAATAATCTATGGAACTTATAGTCTGATGGTTTACCTAATCGATTTTCTTCATGCTTTGTTCGATAAACGGGAAGGTTAATAAACTTTGCTTGGTAAAAAGCTACAACTATAAACATTTAGGTTATGAGGATGGCTTTATGGTAGGAGATATTTGATTCTTTATCCAGTAAATAAGTAAGTACCTTTACAACTGAACAGTGTGATCAACTGAACTACATTTATCGAATTAATATAATCAGAAAATAGTTTTAAGTAACAACTTACACATGCTAATTTATTCAAACACATTAGCATTGGTTCAAGGAGGCACCAAATAGATATGCGCCACACAAATCATTCGATTTGCGTGAGGGCGCTCAAACTGAAGCAGGTGGTTTTCTCCGAGGGCCACACCCCGAGCCTTTGACCTAGAGGGTCTAATCCACAAGGCAGTGGAGCGACGTTAGGAGAAGCAGTTCCATGGTGGCCGGTGACTGACAATGGGTTCATACGCCATTTGTTCTTTCAGAATCCTGTAGTCCATGTGCACCATTGGTTTGGAATTAGGGTTTTCCAACTCTCCTAGGTGGAATCTCCGTGTCCACCAACCCGCCTAAAGCTCTAGACATTCGCTTTTCATCCTCTTAATTTCGCAAACAGCACCACAAGAATGCAGTGAGTAGGACTTCCCTGTCAGTGATTATTTGCACGTGGCCATGTGAGAGCATTTGGAGATAGAGAGCTGACTCTTCCCACGCTCGGCCGTATCAGGGCATTTGCGGGCATTGTTGTTCATACTAATCAGTGGAATATATTAGATCTAATTATTTTCCCGTTTTATTTCCCATATATTTTACTGTTGTCTTCAACATGTATGGTATCTTTGATCAATAAAATTTGGATAGAAAGTTCTATGTGTTAATTTTTTGACATTCTTAATAGTCAGCCAAGAAATTTAAGCTAAAGTTCAAAATTTGGAAATATTGTGTAATCTACAAGTATGAACTTGAATATGTAGTTCTATTTTCAAAATACAATCAGCTAATGAATTCAACGATTAAAAGGTACATGAATAAATAGATGACTAACCCGACCACAACGTACAATAATTAGGAAAGTACAATTATGTCCAATACTGGAGATTAACGTAGAAAATACAGTAAAAAATAATCACGTTTCAATTACAATAGCTTTGGAACAAAATGGCCTATGGCAGTGAATCATACATCAAGCAAAAGCTTATGTTTTGTAGAATAGATTAGGGACAAAAATAAATGCCAATGCTTTACAAGCTTTGGATGAAATGAAATAACGTTCCCAAAAATGGATTCCGTATTTTGTCAAGGCCTCTTGTTCTTCTGTTCACATCATAGCCATATCGGTTTTCCGTAATCAATAAACTGTGACATAAATTTTATGACTTCAGGAAGAGTGAATTCCAGTGATGGCTGTTCACAATATCGCTATTTTCGTACTAGACTGATTCATTCACTGAATGGTGTCGCGCTAGCTGTTATTCCTGTCTTCGAAATCTAATATGATGATGAAAACATACTATTAACGTTCCCAATATAAGGTGGACTATCAATGAAATCCATTCCGGTTCTCTATAGTTATTTATTTGCTGTTATTCAATGATAAATACCATCTTTTTATAATAAAAATATATTTGCAAGTCACCCAACTGAATCCCACTAACAAACCATATGAAATGTGAGTAGGGAAATCTTCATGTTATAAAACCTACTATTTTATACTTATTCAATTTAGTATAGGTCATTTAAACCACAGAACATTAGACACAATGTCTGTTAGAGTGCTAGTGGACTAACCAAGTATCGAAGGAAAATGGAAAGGATTTAATGAATGAGAAGACTGGTAAACGTGTGTTTGTTCAAAGATGATGCTCCATATACATGTGAGTCACATGGTTATCAATTTTGATTGAAGTCTTGCACAATTTCAAAGAAAAGTTCTTAAGGACATCTTTATATAATTCCAGAGCTATCTAATTTCCTATGAATAATATTTCTTAAAATTAATTTGAAGGACTGCCAAATCGACTACGTTCTGTGGTTTGTTTTTAAGTCACTGCTATGTTTAACTACTAATGAGTAGCTTAACATATTTACAGAAATATAATGTGTGTATAGATTCGGGGAACAAATATGTTTGTTATCAGACGGGGTTTCGTGGAGATTTTTGTAATTTCAGTAGCTGAAATCATGAGTCAATCGCGGATTCGCACTGCTGAGGAGTCCCATACCAGGACGAAACAGCCGTCTAGTGCTTCCAGATTCTTCATGGTGGTCCAGCTTCAATTGACTCATCATTTAAATATCTTTGTATTAAGTACAAGTAGAAATTTCAGGTATAACTATCTTGTTGTTACTATATAAAGAGACATAATCCAGTCATCTAAACTGGAGTTGTAAACTTAGTCAATATATAAAGACAGAAACAATATACTAGGTTTTGTAACACAAAAATTTCCATACTCACATTTCGTGTGGTTTGCTAGTAGAATTCGGCGAAACTATAATTTATGAACCAGCCAGTCAGAAGCGTTTGAGGGATTTCAAGTACACGGCACCAATTTCAATACCTAATGTTCACGTACGATCAGTTCATAGAGGATTTTACAGAAAACATGATAATTCAGCGGGTACAACAAATGAGACTATTAGGAAGTTCCTTTATTCGTGATTGTGGTAACCAAATGTCTTGTGCAGACTACCGTGATGATTTTGTCTTTCGATGTAATATATGTCGGAGGAAGAAGTATACTAGAATAGGAACTCTCTTTCTATTGATCCAGATTGAGACCATGACTAGATAAAAAAAAGCAACAGTAACACTGGCTACAGCCGGTACTATAATATATAAAGATGATTGGAGAGTGTACAGGTGCTTATATTTACTTGGGTACGTGCATCGTGTCGTTATCTATAAACGGCATTTTGTGGACCCGACAACCGGAGTGCACACAAACAATATTGAAGCTATGATGTAGAGGCTGAAAGAATTTTTGCAACATTATCATGGCTCTGGAGGCCAACTATTATGTAGCGATATATATTATTTTCTCTACCCTATGCATTACAATTTTAGAACCTCTGAACCTCCTTCTAACCTTAACAAGTTTTTGAACCATGTAAAAGAAATGCATCCACTGTGATTATTTTTACTCTACACTGACTTTTCTGATTGGCTAATATATCTCAAGTTCACTCAAGATTCGTTCATAGGTCGTCCATAAATTATAGTCTCGCTATGACTATAGAGAGCCGGAATGGATTGCATTGATAGTCCACCTTATATTGGGACTGTTAATAGTGTGTTTTCAACATCATATAAGATTTTGAAGACAGGAATAACAACAAACGCGATACCATCCAGTGAATGAATCAGTCTAGTATGAAAATAGCGATGTTATGAACAGCTGTCACCGAAATTCACTTTATCTGAAGTCATAAAATTTATGGCGACCAGTTAATCGTTATTGCTACGGTGTGGTGGAAGGATCCAGACATTCAAAGTATTTGATCTGGAGATGACCCAGCTTCTTTAATTTAACTATGGTCTTACTATTCCATTTCTTTCATATCCTACCTCCGCCTCTTCTTCTTTATTTCACTTGCAGCTGTAATCGACAATTTAGTTCAACATATTACCTTATAATATTACAAATTATTTTATCAGAAATCTTGTTATTTTCAAACCGTTTATAATATTCTTCATGAATATTTAAGAATATAGAAACCAAATTTACGGTTTTTAATTGAAGATAATTGTAATCAACGGTCCATAGGAGCATGCACCATAAGTTTTACATCTGAGAAATAATTCATATAAGTAATGAAACTTTATTACGTTTCCTATATACAATGTTATGTATGTCAATTTAAGGACACTGGAATAAGCTTTCTTTTTCAAAGTGATGCGATCACCGAGGTCAATCTTTAATAATCGATAATGAATGTCTCATAGAATTTAATAATTTCCCATAGAGAAAAGTGAATTTAATTAGTACGCTCAAATATTGAACCTTAATACTCTTGAGAAACAGGTTAATTCTCTTTTTGAAAAATCAAATTATTGAATATATGTATCAGCAAATTAGTGCTAATCATTAGAATTTATCAGTTTTATGCCCAGCAACACTGAAATAATCCAGCATCAGTAGAGTTACCTAGCCATTAATATATTATGTTATCTAATGTAGTAGGTGTATACACTCTCTGTCTTCCCTTAGACTAAGAGATTAAAATCGCTTCATATCTTTCTTTCTACGAACTAATTCTTTCTTCCTGTACTACATCCTTATATGCAATCTTTCTTTTATATATTACCACCTCTGAATTAACTACTTTTATGAATCCGGTGTCTATCTTGCTGTGTTAATGAGGTATGGCAACTTGGACCGATGCATATATGTGCCTGGTCCTACGTTGTAGCCGATTGACTGCTAATGTAGTAATCAAATATGAACACCTAATGTGCTGCGATTAAATAAATTCACTGTTTCGAGTTGCGTAGAAATGTGGGTTGTTTAGTTAATAAATAGAAGCGAATAACTTCAGAATTCATAGTGGTATGATTCTATTACTTCACAAGTTCAAAAGGTACTATCTGACCTTGGTGGTTTAAAGAGGTGAATTTTACGTAATACTATCACGTTTCTTTACATTCATATTAATACTACTACTACTACTACTGGATTTTAGTGTAAAATTTTCCCAAGTTTCACTGCACATTGGTTTAGTGACATTGAATTTCGGATAAATTTTTAAAAAAGTGTGGATTATACCATGACCTTAGATATAAC
Source organism: Schistosoma haematobium (assembly GCF_000699445.3). Classification (NCBI taxonomy): domain Eukaryota; kingdom Metazoa; phylum Platyhelminthes; class Trematoda; order Strigeidida; family Schistosomatidae; genus Schistosoma; species Schistosoma haematobium. Next base: position 19,456,218 of record NC_067201.1, read on the forward strand.
TAATATTTACATAACGTTTATGACGCCATGTGAAAACTGTTGACATTAGGAAGTAGTAGCACTAGATAAATGTTTAACTGCATTCGATGAATACTGAATTTCATCCAATCAGTAGAATCGAATGTGCATTCAGGTTTCTTGGTAGTCTTAAGTTACAGGATTTGGTTGTTGGACAATCTAAATTACCAAATACAGAATGTTGTTAAAACGACTCCCTGTTGCTCTATTGACAGTACTAAATTCTATGTGAAGGGCTGACGACGCAGCAACAGCAAAAATAAGAAAAAACTGTCCAAAATTTAAAACATGACTACACCAGTTGTTTGCATACAAGTGATGTTATAATGTTTAAATTTCACTGATTTCAAGGCGAATAACCATTAAATTTCATTCTGAGAAAATAAACAGCTGGATTTTATCTCCACTTTCATATTTGATTACGAGATATTTACAAGGTGTAATCCAGGGACATATAAGGTTATCGGAAGGAATGGTGATGTATTCACAAAAGGACAGTGTGGTATGAAATTAATGAGCAAAAGTTGACAATGTTGACTTCATTCAGATACATATTCTGAAAGACTTGTTTTAAAGGCTTTCTTCTTAGCATAATCAAACTAGCCAGCTCATTAACTTTAAAAACATATTAATCTATTTATTTGAACACATAAATATTGGTACAAGAGGGCACCGAATATATATGCGCCACACAAAACAATGGGAATTTGAAGAGAAGGAAAAAAGGTGAGGAGCGTTAAAAAAAATAACGAACAGAATAAGATAAGGTAGCGTAATAATAATAATAATGGGGGAAACGAAAAGGTACAATCAGAAGAAATCTTTCAGTTAAGGAAGACACAACCACTTTTTATGAAGAAAGTAAAAGAAGGTTACAGCAGGATCGCCACTGGCTTCTATTCTGAGCCATATCTGATAACGTCTCTAGCCACTGTGTTGCACCATCTCTCGGACCCCAGCCAGGGAGACGTGAAGGACCAACAGAAGCCAGTCCTTTGCAGCTTTCTTTCATGCCACGACATTATGTCATATACTGATCACCTTCCCACTTTTTCCAACCAATCCCGAAGTCGGCAAATAATGCACGACGTGGAATTCTCTGGGACGACATTCGCAGAACATGTCCAAGCCACCGAAGTCGATGTTTCAAGATGGTGACACCGATTGCATTATCGTCTCTGTGCCCGAACCTCTGTATTACTAACATGGTGTTGCCACTGGATGTCACCAAGCCTTCGGAGACAACGATGATCGAACACAGAGAGTCGTCTAACATCCTCAACTCGGAGAGGCCAGGTTTCACAAGTATAGAGCAAAACTACTCTCACCGATGCGTTGTAAGTCCGACCTTTTACGGCTAGACTAACATCACGAAGGCTCCAAAGATGGCCCAGATTGGCATAAGCCGCTCTGGCTTTCACTATACGTGCATTGATCTCATCACTCACGCCACCACCAGCACTTATGCAGCTACCCAGATACACGAACTTCTCGACTAATTCTATCTATGTTAAAAACATAAGCAACAAAAATATATCACATGAAGTTAGTCGATTGAATATGATAAAAGAAACACAATTTTCCTGTTAGTTACTCGACTGGATATTGGTTCTTTCAGACAATGATATTACATTAGGTTGGGAAGTATTTTAGTTGTATGTTTATGCAAATGATTGCACTGAAATTGCATATTGAATATGTAACCTTTAATAAGATGAATCAAAATTCGTTGGACTGATATTTTGAACTTTCGATTTATATATTTGAACATATACAAACGTATCTGGGGCACCAGATACATATGCGCCACTGATACGGAGGGTACACACCTACAGGAGATGGAAAACCCTGATTCCAAACCAATGGTGCACATGGACTACAGGATCCTGAGTGAACAAATGGCGTATGAACCTATTATTGATCACCGGCTACCATGGAACTGAATCTGCTGACGTTGCTCGAATGCCTTGTGGATCAGACCTTTAGGTCGAAGGCTCCGGGTGTGGCTCCATAAGAAAACTATCTTCTTCGGTCTGGCCACCCAAATAGTATGTGGTCTATTCCAGATATTACCCGCGTGCCCAGGTACGTACGTACGAAGTTATACGTTGTTGATGACTGACGTGGGTAGTATCAAAGCTCACAACCAAATAAAATGAAAATCGCACCTTCTATGTAATATATTATGCCCATCTTGATATTATTCGACGTACTATAAACAAATGAATATTGTATTAGTATTGTGGACAGTGAGAGCATCAGTTTACCGAAAAATAAATCATCAATAAAATATAAAACCATTCGATCATATATTTCCCGAACATTTAACAGTAGATACAATAAACCATAAGGTTTAGAAAACATCAACTTTATGATTATTACACACAGGATTCTTAGATCCGTAAAATTGAATATAATTTATATTAAACCTATTACAGGAGTAATGCAGTAGTTTTAGTATATACGATTCCAAATAGTAACAAAGAGGTATATATATATATATATATATATATATATATATATATATATATATATATATATATATATATAAAGATATTGCAATGATAAGGAACTGGAAAATATAACAGAAATGATAGTAATAGCATATAGAACATTATTACATTCATGATTTGTAACTAGATTAAATGTTACTGGGCAACAGTAATTGATTCTGATTTAAAAAAAGCCCCACCAAGATATAGATATAGCCAACAAGTGGAAAAGTATTCATTATCCCCATATCGAAATACATGCTATCAGTATAGGTGAAATAAGACAAGATAAATGATAAAAGAAAAAAACAAATGTAGAAATGCAATAAATGAGATATCCTTATTCAAAGATGATAAAATAACACACCAATTCATTTCATAACTGATAATAAACTAGGCAAAACAAACAAACAATTGATGAGACGGACAATAATGACAAAAACCAAACCATAGAAACAAATTCACTGACTAATTTGATAGGATAGTAGATCTATAAAATTTATACATAAGATAATAATAATAATAAAAATGATTAATTTGTATTTAAACGAGCAACAAATGTATCTAAATTATATTCAGTTTCATAATAGGCTTCAAGATCATCTAATAAAGTAAATTGAAGATTTGTATGATTAGCTTTAGTTACTTGATTGTCATTAGTTGTTGTTGCTGTTGTGGTTGTTGTTAATCGATCAAATAAATGTTCTGTATCCATATCATTTAAATTTTTATTATCTGATGTTAATACTGTATTAGCTAAATGCAATTTGAATGCTTGTAAATTCATAATTTGCTCTTCTATACTATCTTCAGTAATTAAACGATAAACATTAACTGTACGTCGTTGACCAATACGATGAGCTCGATCCATAGCCTAGGGATAATTAACAATTTAAAGTTTGAAATAAATCTAATATATTGCAAAAATAAAAGATCAACAGGAAAGAATCAAATTCAGCTTGTTGGCTCTCTGAGCTAAGATCATGTGTAGTAATGTTTAATTGATTTATCACTGTATACTAACAATACATAGCTCCCAAATGCCCTGGTAAGTCCGAGAGTAGGGAGAGTCAACTCTCCATTTCCAAATGCTCTCAAGAGGTCACGTGCATACAACCTCTGACAGAGAAGTCCTACTCACTGAGTTCTCGCGACATTACTGTTGTTTACGAAATTCAGTGGATGAAAAGTGAATGTCCAGCGCTTTAACCGGGTTGGTTGACATGGAGAGTTGGAAAACCCTGATTCCAAACTAATAGTCCACATGGACTACAGGATCCTGAGGGAACAAATGGTGTATGAACCTGGTGTTAGTCACTTGCTATCATATGACTGAATCTCCTGACGTTGCTCTACTGCTTTGTAAATTAGACCTTTAAGTCGAAGGCTCCGAGTGTGGCCCTTTAGGAAAATCACTTGTTTCAGTCCGGCCACCCAGGCAGTATCTCAGCCCTCAAGGGTAATTTCCTGGACACTTCTCTACGGTCGACTCTAACCACTTCTCCATAAAATTGACCTTAATCGTCTCCACTGCTATTATTCGTGAATGCATAGGAATGGGTGACATTACTTGTAATCCTCTCCTTCTTTGTCTTGAAGAATGCTTCGATGGTTCTGGATCCATGAAATTCCCATCCTATAAGCGCTTTCCGTGCTTCTTTGGAAAGCATCAGTGCAAACAATTGTTTGCGTGTGTGAAGCATTTCCCCTTCATGATCAGAATACGATAAAAGCTATCCTGAAGTCAATCTCTTCTGTCCAGATTGTTTCCAATAAGTGCGAAGTTTGATCTTCTCATTCTCACAACCAATTGAATGGTTCTCTCTGTCTCCCAAAATTTGCATACATTTTGTGTACCTATATTCATTGTTGATCCAGTTGTTAGAAAAGTCATCAGCCTTGTGACTTCCAAACAATATTGTCTTTTACTATGAGGTTCTTCTAACTCTTCTAAATGAAGATTCTTTAAATCCCAAGTCAGGGTTTAAGTGATTTTGCTGGCTAGCTTTTTTTACTAGGGTTCTTTTGTACGGAAGGCGTTTCTAACCCTGTGTCCAACCCTTCCCCTTTATGTGAGCTTTGGACGGGCAGTAACTTTAAAAGACTCGGTTATGCAATACGAGACACTAGTCTGATTCAGAAACATTCTGTAAGCTATGGCAACCAAATGAGTTTTATATCCAACCACATGGTCTATAAAAAATGACATTACGTAATGGAACAAATCGATATCTAAAAAAGTTAATTGTTAAGCTTTCTGTCTACTACATACCTGTAAATCTTTACTCGGATTCCAGTCATGTTCCACAAAGATTACAGTATCTGCACCAGTCAGATTTAACCCTAGTCCACCAACAGCTGTTGTCAATAGCATCAAATCGATCGATGGATCTTGATTGAATCTAATTCAATGTGAAGCAGAAAACAAAGATAAAATTAGAATGAATAGTTGAGATTTCAGTTTACTGTGCTACCTCAGTACAATTTCATGGTTTGGCATGGCAAATATCCACATAATTGATAGAGGAAATGTCAGTGAACAATAGGTAAAATGGATATAGGGATAAAAAATACTTCATACACATAGTTCCCTTTATTATCTTAAATAGAGCAAGAACAAAGATTGGTGCAGAATAATATGAATTCATTTTATTTCGTTAGGTTCTCATCAGCTGCTTACAACCTAAAATATTTAAAATTCAACATTATTACAGATATTGACATACTTATACCTAAGAGGGTGATTAAGGATGAATAAATGTATCATGATGTAGCGAAGATTCAGATAGAGTTAATGAGGTCATAACACTTTGTCTCGAATATATAAAGTTAGAAAGGGAAAGTTCTGGAACATTGAAATAGTGATTAGAACTCATGAAAATTGATTAATGGTAATAAAGAAAATATGAATTGAAATCAATCATTTATGTATGATGTAATTTATACTTCAGAAAGAGTTGCAATAATGACGCAATAAATAAATAAATAGGAGCAAATGAATAGAAAGGGTGGCGGTTATTGTTACCAGGGTAAAGAAAGATTTATTACTGTCTCTTTTTGTATACATAAATCTGGTTTTAAACGTTTGATTGCTAACGCTTCAGCGAATTTCAAAAGGTTCGAGTTTGATTGTTTGTTAATCAGCTTCATCGACTGAGATGGTTGGGCCACGTGTTACGTATGCCTGAACACCGATTACCACGACGTGCAATGCTATCCGGTATTGGAGATGGTTGGAAGAAAGTTAGGGGTGGCCAAACCAAAACGTGGCATCAGTGCTTGAAGACACTAACCTCTAGTCTGAGCCATGTTGGTAGATGCAGACTACTTGGTTGGGGTCCGCGTGACTTTCGTAACCAATGGTTGGAGACTCTTGGTGACATGGCTCAGAATCGATCACAATGGCGTCGGTGTATACACTCCCTGTCTTCCCTTAAACTAAGAGATTAAAATCACTTCATATCTTTCTTTCTACGAACCAATTCTTTCTTCTTGTACTATATCTCTATATGCAATCTTTCTCTTATATATTACCACCTTTGACCTAACCACTGCTATGAATCCGGTGTTCATCTTGTTGTGCTGATGCGGTATGGCAACCTGGACCGATGCACATATGTGCCTGGTCTTACGTTGTAGCTGACTGACTGACTAATCAGCTTGAAGGACTTCAGTATATCAACTTCATGTCCTGTATCAAGGAGATATCTTGCGATAGCACTGTTGAATGCGTTTAATCCATTTAACCTTAAACTTTTCGGAATATGTTCTTTGAATCGGACGTAGGCTCTCCTTTCTGTTCTACCAATGTAACTGCTTTGGCAGGCACATGTAAATTTGTATACACAGTTGGTGGTAACATGAAAGGGATACCTGTCGACCTTTGATTGTATCAAAGAACATGTTGTTTTGGACAGGACAATCAATTTTGCTGCAGGATAAGTTCTTGTCAGTGCAGTTTTTAGTCTCATATTGATTGATCCTGTGACATCGTCACCTTTGAATTGAAGTTGAATAAAAATAGGCTTTTTATTTGCTGTAATTTCTTTCGGTTTTTCATCTTCACATTTGCCGTATTTCTCAATAAATTTCAGTGGGTTGAACAGTCTTTGACCGATAAACTTATCTGTAGTCACTATGATGGTTATCACTTGGCCTAAAAGAGAGAATCAATTTAACCTGTGGTTGCTATCTTAAAGTTAAGCATGCTTATTGTGATCGTTCAACAAGACTGATTTAGCTAAAATGATTTCTTCATGAAATTTCGATGACTTAGGAGATTGAGAATTTCACTGAACACCGCAAAAATAATTACGACAATATTTTCAGGTTTAAAAAATGCGGAGATTATTTTCATTGAAAAAAAACACGAGTTTTACAAATAGTAGCAATTTGTCAATCTGGACAAGGATTTCAAACTAAATTGTTCTCTCTAAAAAAAAAGAACAAAGTAGCTAATATCAAGGGGATATGCACACACACAGCTAGCCAAAACCCATACGAAAAAGATACTCTATATGAGTAAACTTTTTATTCCAAATAACCATCCTGCAAAGCGTCCTATCAGAAAATGTCATCTGAACCACATGTGAAGAAATTCGAACACTTCACTTCTACCTGAAGTTTCTGTCAATGATGTTGTTCAGAAGAACGATGAAAGCTCCACGACTGTACCATCTATCTCAGAGAACAAAACTGTCATCAACTAGATCTTATCGACTCACATTTAAATACAAAAGGATAGGAACGGTGAATTCACTGCATTATCATTAAGAAGTTTGCTTTGATCATGCATTTATTATTAACACATAATATAAACACGGAAGCAACATTATTACAAACTATGCTGTTTCGTTCAAACAAATTTCCAATTTGTAAGATGATTGGAATACTGTTAAACATGCAGCAACTGTAAGTGTTGTAGTAGTTGAAATAGTACTGACAATCAAATTAAAGTTAATGTTATTCTATTCCATGTTGATAATTATTTCGAACTTCTGATAAACATCAAACAATACTGAATATAGAGATTTTAAAATCGTTAGTCAAAATCACATGACAACCAGTAGCAACCAATAGTAAACTTGGCTGGTAAGATATGTATATTGTATCATATATATATATATATATATATATATATATATATATATATATATATATATATATATATATATATATATATATATATATATATATATATATACTAATAATAGTAAGCTTAATAATTACAAAAAAAAACAGAAATCGCAGAAACGTTTATGCTATAATCCATCATAATAGATACATGTATATTGAGATGTGGAAGATCAAAGGACACATTACGCCGAGAAATGGAGACAGACATGAAAAGAATGAACAAAAAGTTGGATAGAACTAGAAAGGAAGGCACAGGACAGAGTGAGTTGGAAAATGCTGGCCGGCGGCCTATGCTCCATTAGCGAGTAACAAGCGTAAGTAAGTAAATTAAGTGTACATTATCCTCGCTAGAAAATGTTGTATTTAACGGAAGAATTTGAGAAAAAAAAGAACGAGAAACTTACCTAACCACACGATTGTGTCGTTCATTCACCGGTACAGTACCATCTAATCGTGTAGCAGTTATCCATGGAAATTGTTTTCTAAGTAAAATAAAGCAGCAAAGTTCGTAATAATAATTATAATAATAACAACAACTAATAAACATATGATGTTCACTTCAAAATAAACATTCAATGGAACAACGATTTCATTTTAAGTCGTTTAACATTAAAAAACAATTGCTATATTAGTTTTTGTTCATCTGAATGAAGTTGGATTGATAATGACAATGTTTGGTCAATAGATTAGCTAAAGAAATAAATTAATCTCAACATACTCATAACTTACGTAACTAATAATAAACTTACAGTGTGTTAACAATAATTCCATAAAAGCATATAATGAACTAGTCAACTAGTCGCCTACACAATTATCTAATCGTGAAGTTATAATCAAAGTCAGAGCAGGAAGAAAGAACCATTTAGTTATTGAAAATATAACTTCAAGAATAAATAAATGAAGTTAATCAGTTTGTGTTATATCTGGTTATCACAAGATGGAACATAGCTTACATTTAACATAGATTTTTGTGTGAACGCTTATTTGTTTTGTATAAACTTGGTGATTTTTCATGATATTAGATTTGTATAGTTGATTTTCTAGATCTCCCTCCTTGCACTCGAATTTGTAAGTTAAGGCACTGGATAATTAATTACTGATCTCGTTTAATATGCTAAAGTCTGAAAATTTGCGTACATGAAATAATGTTTATTCATTATGTTTTATTTAAACATTTAATTAATGAAGTAAGAGTTCTCGCTAACTAGTATTTACAGTGAAGATCTTCAGTAGGGTACTTCAAACAATCACTTCTTATTAATTGTAAATGTCGATTTTATTACAAACAGTTAGAAACAAACGTAGCATCAGGAAAACTAATATACAAAACCATAATTATAGGCAGTTCATCATTTGTGGTCAGTGCATGACATGGTGTCGCGGTATGAAAGAAAGCTGCAAAGGACTGGCTTTTGTTGGTCCTTCACGTCTCCCTGGCTGGGGTCCGAGAGATGGTGCTACACAGTGACTAGAGACATTATCAGATATGGCTCAGAATAGAAGCCAGTGGCGATCCTGCTGTAACCTTCTTTTACTTTCTTCATAAAAAGTGGTTGTGTCTTCCTTAACTGAAAGATTTCTTCTGATTGTACCTTTTCGTTTCCCCCATTATTATTATTATTACGCTACCTTATCTTATTCTGTTCGTTATTTTTTTTAACGCTCCTCACCTTTTTTCCTTCTCTTCAAATTCCCATTGTTTTGTGTGGCGCATATATATTCGGTGCCCTCTTGTACCAATATTTATGTGTTCAAATAAATAAATAAACATACAAAACCCGAAAGCATAGTGATTCCCCATAACAGTTAATAACATCTCACTGATAAAGTGATATATATATATATATATATATATATATATATATATATATTTGCTGAATAAGTTAGTAGATATCTGGAATCGATGGTTTGGGGATAACGCGTTGGTGTTTGAGATGATAGGTAGTGGATTCGAATCTGAGTGTAAACATGTAAACTGGGATGCAAATACATATAGCTGACGAGACTAAAGGTAAGGCGGAACGCATGTCCTGGATTTTTACAACCGAAAACATACAATATCGACACATCTGATGATGAAGAGAGATAATGACAACAAAGGTTGATAGAATGCTATCCTGAATATCTGTGATGTATGCTGCTTATGTTAAGAGACATAAGTAGTATATAACGCCAATCGGACGTTGAAAGCCTGTGAAAAGGAGGTTGAGAAAATTGAACTGAAGAAAACAAAAAGGGAAACAAAGAAAATGGGAGCATCATGAAGGATATAAAAGACAACTGATAGAAGATTTGAAGTGTTTAGTTTATGGTTCCCATATTTTACGAAAGAACTCGGTAATTTTGCACTAAAAAAATAAATTGGTTGTCCTCACCCAAGGTCTTACTACATATCAGGTAAAAAAATCCTAAACCCTTACTAATATATATATATATATATATATATATATATATTCAAAATATAGTTTAGTTGCCTGAAAGATGAATTGGCGGTGGACACATTGGTCCACGATAATACTAACTAGCAATCAAGAACCAAGAAGACATTGCTAATAAACTGTCAGTTACGTGAAAAGCTTGTCCTAAAGTAGGATGAAACATTTCTTCACTGCTTCCTGATTTCCGTTGATTGTCTAAGTAAATTCAATCCATGATGTGAAAATGGAAGTTCAACCATCTCTGAAACACTATAAATACATCAGTTTTGTAACAGAACGCATGAAAATTTAACATGGAAAAAAGCAAAAGCAGTGTTATTTACTTCAACATTTCTCCAGTCAATTGTAACATTTCACGTGTTTGAAAGAACATTAGAGCTCTGTGTTGACTTAGTAGACCAGGATAAGAATCCAAATAATGAGATGAAGTCGACGTCCCAGACGTTGACGACAAAGTGTTACCACTATTACCAGAATTTGTGCCATTGATTGAGTTTGGACTCCCGAAGCCACAATCAGTTAGAAGACGGCTTAATTGATAATTAAAAAGCATGCAGAAGTTAAAAATATATCAATAACGAAGAGTTATTGGAGATAAATTGGATACCAATTTCTACAATTCAGTTTATAGAAAAAGTTTTGTTTGCTTCCACAATCAACAAAGAATATAAAGTGCCTCAAACAGTATAGACTGAAATCTAAATACAATTGAATCGGGATACGAAAACTGGAGTTTTCAAGCTACAAATTACACCTTATACGACCAGATGAAGGGCATGAATTTGATGTCACATATTTAATAGGCTTTACACTCTACGAATAGTAGAACTCATCAAATGAAGAGTAGCTTATTACCATTTAAAATGAGTGGGATGAAATTATGAATATTATGAAAGACAAAGACGACACAAATAGCATAACTATGTTCCGGTTACTTTTATTCAGAAAGTGATCTCATGAAAAAGTTATCATCGTCGTACCGTTATACAGGATAGATAAAACTAAGTGATGCTGATATTGAATTCTGTACAATGGGAAGTGTGAAAACAACATAATCAATTTCATGGTAGGATTACTATACATGCGACCAGTTAAGTTCTCCCCAAAACTAATGTTCGACAAAAGTGTAATAACCTTAATATCTCAGTTTAGTTGGCGATAATGATTTTTTATCAGTAATCTAATAGTAATTCCAAAAGGGGAGACTGATGTAGTGACAATAAGAAAATCAGTTTGATAAGAGAACTGATATTGAAAACTGTTGAATATGCAAATAGGTTGATAATTATTGGAATTTTAGAGGAAAATAATTGTATCATTAATTATAACAATGATAATCACAATAATAAACACAAACATACCATAAAGCCAATAGTTTCCCACTATAATCAATTGCTCTTAACTGTTCCATTGAATCTACGCATAATTCTTGTTTAATCTCATCAAGTAAAGGGTGATTAGATTTTAAGACTAAACACGGATGATTACAAACTGCTTGAAAGTAGCGTAAAGCATGAAAACCATGTGATGTAGAAACGCAACCGAACGAGGAAGAACGACATTCAGAATAAAAGTCACCACTACTAGCCGATACAAAATTCATCACTTGTTGTCCTTCATCGGTTTTTTGAAATGATTCATACAGTTTACGCTGGAAAGGAAAATATTTGATATAAGTTCAGAAGTTAATTAAAAACATTCAAAAAAAAGTAGACAGTGCATAAGACAAGAAGACAGTAATATTCGACAACTGATCAACACAGAATAAGCGATCATCATTATTATGTCAAGATGACAATTGGGGAAAGAATAACAAATAATGCCAGCTCAGTGGTCTAGTAGGTTAAGCGTTCGTGCGCGAAACTGGAGGCCCTGGGTTCGAATCCCGCGAGCGGGATCGTGGATGTGCACTGCTGAGGAGTAACACAATAGAACGAAACGGTCGTCCAGTGCTTCCAGGTTTCCAACGGTGGTCTAACATTAATCGGTTCATGATCTCAATCAAAAAGCTAATAATCTCCACAACCCCTATACTGATAAATAATAATCCATTATAAAGAGAATGATAACTATCCAACTGAACTTATCGTTTGTCAAGACCAATTGATAAGATTAAATAGGTGACTGCATGCCGGGTATTTTGAGAAAACACAACTTACTTGATAAGAGATTTCATTATAGTGTAAGCTAGTGAAAATCTCCCTATGAATTAGATAGCTCACATTTTTATTAGAATTTTGGACTACTGTAATTGATTTCAAAAAAATGAGTGTCATTGAAACCTTTTGTAATAAAAGCGACATTTGTGGAAAGGTGAGAAAGTGTTCAGGTTCGAAGATCCCGGACTATCTCATGATTATAATCAGTCTGATTGTATTGACATTTTTAGTTGGTTAGATCGTTATTAATACCAGATTTAATAATTAGTGTATATCTACTAAAACAGCTGTTCTTCTTCATTTTACCTACACTAACTAATACAAATTAAATAAACAAAAGACAAAAGAATTAGAACAAAACTCACTTGAATTGGTGTCATTTTACAAGCAAAATCTTGAATAATCTTCGGTGGTAAATCTTGCATAACATCCTCTTTTAACCGTCTCAACATAAATGGCAATACAAGTCGATGAAGTTTCTCTAGTGCTAATTGACCTGTAATGTATCATACAAAACAAATTGACAATCATTTATTTGTAGTCAACCTAGATTGATTTAAGTCACAGAATAATGATCTAGTCCAGAAATCTTCACCGTTGATTATCGAAATAATAAAATATACATTTTTCTTAGTTTCCTCTTTACACTGGTACTACTGAAATACGAACATATTTAGCCGATACAATTTAACGAGATTTATTTGTTCGTTGTGCTTATAAGTAAATACTCTACTGATAAATCTAAATATGTGACTGATTAAAAGAAATTTACTTATTAATGTTAAACAGAGAAGTTTGATATATGTCAATTTAATGTAAATATCTTGTTGATCGGTTCATGAGAAAATATGTAAACAAATATTTTCATAATTTAAGTTACGGTTTGATCGTATCTATACCAGCATCAAGAATTAAGAAGCACTGAACAATTGTTTCGTCCTATTATTGAACATCTCAGCAATGTGAAACCACTATCACGTCACAAGGGGGTCGAACTCAGGACGTACGGTCTTACGCGAGAACATGTACATTCTAGAACACTGAGTCGAAATCTAATGGTGTACATGTCTAACTTTAATCAACTTGCGATATTGCCTCTCGTGGACCTCGGTATACAAATATTTTTATCACGTTTGTAGATACGTTAACAATAACAACCATCAAAGTTTTATAAAGCTATTTAGAATTCCAGGTTATCAGAAGTTACAATAATTTCCACTTTTTATCCCTTGAAAATCATTATAAGTACTATATTATAGAATAGTTCCAGAGTTATTGAACTGAAAAGCAGAGTGATTGTGTCAAGCACTTACATAATACATATAGAGTAAGACCACAACAGATAATGCTAAATCTTTTTGATGTTACCTTCACGCCTATCTATGTACGTAACCTCATAGGTGCTGTGAATTAGAACTAATAGAATAGGATTTACATAAACAATGAATAGTAGGAAAAAATAAACATATCTTAAGTAATTCAATTATATAGTAGTTAAATTTATATAGAATACAGTCAACTACACTTATTATACAACCAAAGCTATTTACATTATTGATACTTTTGCATAAATCAGTCACGACAATTTTTAAATTTACGTGACAATAGAATGAAGCAGAATACCATAACTAACCTGCTTGTTGGTCAGATTTAGAAGCTTTAATATCTCGACTAGCAGCCACAGGACGTGCGAATTTCGCTAAAAAATACTGTTCTGTACCCAGAAACTCAGGCATAAGAAAGTCGAACAGAGACCATAGCTCAGAAACTCTATTCTGAATAGGCGTTCCAGTCAAAATAAGACGGTGCTGAGCAACTAAATGTTTTACTGCACGTGTGACCTATTATTAAACAAAAATAGAAAGACATATATTCACATATATACGATAGTAAATAATCCAATTTGGCAACAAATAAGAGGGTAACAATTCTAAATAACCAGTAATAAATTCTAGCTGAAGTCACGGAAACGAAGAGGCAATACAAAGTCATAACAATTATTATACGTAATCATCACTGAGAATTTTCTATTTCGATATGAATTACATTTGTGATATCAATATAAAAAAAGTGCAAGAAACAATATCAATGTATAATTAGATGAATTTAATTAGAAAGAGTAGTACAGTACAGAATGTCATCAAGGTACTTAATTAAGTAATGGAGTGGCACATTTTACATTCGATATGATCCAACCGAGACAAAAAAATTGTGTATAGGTTAATTAGAATAAAAACTGATTATAGAGCAAATTGAACATGATACGAAACCAAACATTTCTGGTCAGAAATTGTAAATAAGTAATAAAACTTTCCGAATTTACCATGGACAAACCGAAAAACGAACAAAAGCAAAAATCCTTTTTCAATACACAATAAGTATTGATTGCGTTTTATTATATAGAAGTATGGAGACAACAAACAGGATTAACTGGTAATTGATTGTATAGTTTCTAAAACGTTGAAGTATTGAAGATCAGAGACAAATAAGGTAACCTAAGTAGAAACTTAATTAGTCATCGTTTACCAGTCGAACGGATATGAATTCTCACCAAGATACACAACTGGAAATTTTTTTTGCATAATGGGATGCTCAAAATATACTATGTGATTTATTCGAAACCGGTACATGCCAACTAAGCGAACTTAATGGCCATCATGTAAGACAGTAGATTGATGGGAACAGGCGATCAGCTACAATAATAATGCTCACTAGTGCAGACTAACATGTGAAAATTTTAGACCGACTTTTTAGACAATGTAAGCCGCATGGTGTTAAATTAACAAATTAGATATTGAGGGGAATCATAAATTAGAATGTCATTGAATATAACCGATTACATGGACAAAAAAAAGAAAGCTTAGGGGAAAAACTATTTGATCGTTAAGCATTCATTTATCATTAGAGAAAATGCACATACATGTAACGACAAACGAGAAAATAATAATCAGAGCAAACAAACAAATCCAGAAGTGAGACATCAGTGCGCAAACACTCAGATAATTACAAATACCATAGAGAAAACCATAATCAGAAATCAATAAATTAAGTACATAAGTGAATTTTGCATGTGACATTAAAAAAGACAAATCGATGGGAGGTCTATCAAGAAGAGATTTTAAAAATCCATTAGGACAATCAATTTCCAAGGTTATGACAAATGTTTGAACAGAAAAGGAATATATAACGAATATTGAGTAAATCAATTCAAAGCTTACCTTTGATTTACTACTTTTGATAATATGACCCTCATCTAGAACAACATAATTCCAGTTGATTAATCTATAAAGGTACACAAAAAACAAATGATTTAGTAAGTATATGTGAAATTGTAAATGGAATAGCCAATGGTGGATGAAGAACTCGATAAATGGTGTTTAATTTGTTAATTAAAAGAATGCACTAGAGCGAATGAGTGTTTCAGAATAAATTAAAACTAAGATAAAAGACGTTGTTATTGAGCTATTCGAACTATAACTGACCAATTGTCAATTTTTGCACAGTGATTACTTCTCTCGGTTTTTTTTATCAAATGCTTTACGAGTCAGTAGTCGATCCTTGATGGGTAAGTAAAAGAAATCTGTGTAGTAATACGTTCGGTTTTGGATTAGAGAAGCTTTATCATGGGTATCGCGTGCTAACAGTAATGTTGTTCAGCTACCAGTTGTTGGATGTAGAGGAAAATTGAAAAGCTTCAGATGTGGAATAGAATGAGTAAGATAGATAACCATATGTTACAGCATTAATAGTGGAATGAAAGTTGACGCGAATTGCCAATGTATGATTGAAATCTTTGAATAATGTAGAGACTCGTCAAAAGTCGATGTAGTCAAGAGTAGCATGCAACTACTGTACATACGCAACATACCAAAAAATACATAGATTAATTTGTTTAATTTAACCTATAGTGTGAAGTTGCCAGGGACAACCAATATGTTAAATTACTCAGAAGCTGAATATTTATTTCAACAATTTCCTTTAAGTAATTTGTTTGTGAAAGAGGAATTTATAGGCAATATTGCTCACTAACATTCGAATTGATATCAGCTACGGTGTCTCAAAAAATCAAGCAAATATGAAAATAAAGGACAGTGATTTAGTGAAAACGAGTCAGTTTGTTTTAACCGAATAATCGACAGATATACACTTTAAATATGTAGAAATCATACAAGATAATAATCAAATAGAAACGATTATCGAATGAGGTTATTTATTAATAATTTCAGGAACTGTTTGTAAACAAATAATCATATATTAATGCGGAAAAACTTACTCGAAAAATCCTATATCACTCCGAATTAAGTCATAAGATATAATGATTACATCATACTGATGTAATTTGGACTGAAGGCTGAGGATAAAAACAGAGAACATCATCTATTGTTAAGTGATTAAATGAAAAGATGTGAAATATACGATATACTCAGTGGGTTTTTATTATCTTGAATGTTAATTGTTAAATCACAAGTTTCAATTAATTACACCAACCAACACAATTATCATGGGTGAACAGTACCACTAAATCGTACATACAAAAAGTGTAAATCAAACTGATTATGTACAGAACTATAAAAAAGTGTTAATAGACTTGTATTAACAAACTACCTATAACAAATTTAAGTATCACGACAATAATTTTAGCAATAGGTGTTCAATATGCATGACCAGAATGGTGTAGACAATGTGAAGGATATTCCATAAATCACTACGAATAAAAGAACTGCGTGATTATATAGAACTATCTTACAGACTCAGGCTAAAGTTACAAAAATACATTGCAAATAAAACACAAAAAGTAAGTGAATAGATAAATTGACGTAGACGAAGTTCAATTGAGGCAGTCAATTGTTTGATGAATAAACAAAATTTATAGGTAAGACATTTGGGAAGCATATAGTATTTTTAAATACAAAATATGACCAGCACAGCTTATTTAACAGATGACAAGTAATCAAAGAAAGCTTCAAATCATAAGGTTTTTGACGCTAATCTTAAACATTCTACAGAGTTCCTTAAACAGCTAAATCAAAATCGTGCATAATTTAATCCAAACATTTACGACAATTAATGTAATGCAAACAAACAATAATATTGAAAATCCTACAACCAAATAGCCCCGTAAGAGATACCTGAGTCGAAAAGAGTTTCGGTTCACACAAAATGATCGTGTTTAAGTTTATAATTGAAGGAAAATAGCTTACTTTTGTCTAACTGTAGGACTGCCGCCATAAATCAAAGGATTCAAATCTTCAGTTTGTGCAAAATGTTGTATTTCATGAAACCAATGAGCACATAAAGTAGATGGACAAATAATTAGCGAGACTGGGAATTTTTCATCAATTTTTGTATCCATCACAACAGATTCATTAGATATACAATATTCATTCGAGTTATTTATCGCCGAACATTGTTTCAATTCATGGTGACTACCGGCTAGTATACAAATAGTTTGTAACGTTTTGCCTAAACCTAAGTCATCACACAATACACCATTTAGACCGTAACGATTAAGAAAGCACAGCCAATTTACTCCTTCCTGTTAACATTGAAGAAAGATGCAATATAAAAATAATGATAACGATATTACAAAAGGAAAGTTAAATAACAATTTCCAGTATGAATAAATGATAATTAACCAACGGATGATGAAAAGCATCTTTGAAAAGCATTAACAAATGTCATTAGAAATATAAAAAATGACATATTGATAGGAGGTATTATGATTCATTAAGTGTTCAGTGACGTTGAGTTTATCATTATGAAAGCTACAATAAGCCGAAAACAAGATCGAATAGCTAAATTTTCGAAATTCTTTGATCGGTTTTTCTTTAAAAGAGTTGCACTGATGCTGTCCAAAGAAGCACGGAAAGCACTTATAGGATGAGAATTCCATGGATCCAAAACCATCGAAGCATTCTTCAAGACAAAGATGGAGAGGATTACAAGTAGTGTCACACATTCCTATGCATTCACGAATAATAAAAGTGGAGACGATTAAGGCCAATTTTATGGAGAAGTGGTTAGAGTCGACCGTAGAGAAGTGTCCAGGAAACTACCTGATCAACATGTTAAAATACCTGAACACCGAGGTTAGGATGAACAAACTGGTTATGAAGATATCATGGTACGATATGGATTGGGAACAAAAATAGTGAGATATTTTCTGCTAATCTATGTGCTTTTAGCATAATGAATATAGGTGGGAATATATATACATCCACCTCGTAGAGAAAGTCAAAGCACAGACTAAATACAGAGAAGCCAATAAACGAGTGAAGAGGAAAAGTGTGACGCATAAGCAGAAATATGTGTAAGACTCAGCAGTAACAGAGAGAAAAGCTGGTAGAGAAAGAAAACAGCAGCTTGTGAAATACTAGTTAAAAGATCAGTGCCTATACTAAGTAATCGGATTGTCTACATTTTATATTATACCATTGAAATCTCAACATAAATATTGTTGTAATTTAACAACCTGTGTCTATTCAGGAAGTATGATGTAACGTACTGATAGAAAACGTATAAATGAGAAAACCAAGAAAGATATTCTTATTTTACAAAAATATTTAAGTGACGTTAACATTGAAGGCAAAATGGATAGCTGAATTATGGATTAAACAATTTAGAAATAATAGCCAAAAAACAACGACACAGTAATTGAGTTTGTTTCTTTTTATTAAGAGTAATTAATATAATGTTTGTGCGGGTTATGAAATTATACTCATCTATTACTACAATTTGAAACAAAATTACTTATATTAGACAACATATTTAATTCTCGTTTATGTATGTGTACACACGTGCTGGTGTTTTGAAAGATGTTTAATTTGTATAAATATTGAAAGGGGCGAGGTCGGTACAATTTAATAGTCACTTCTTCTTAACAACATTCAAAGCAGCTGGAACTCAAATTGTTTCCTTGTTCCTTTGGTTACAATCCTACAAGATAAACACTATCAACATTAACAACAACAACAACTAAATACAAAAATGTTCACCTGTTGGTATGTTCGTAGTGTACCATTTATTTTAATTGGTAGATTGTATGATTGAATACGATCAGGGTGTAGTAAATTATCAATAAATTCACGTTGTTCAAGGCGAATTTGCTTAAATTCTTCCTTCATTTTTTCAGGATTTGGAATCGATGACTAAAAGTGATGAGAATGGAAACAATAAAATGATTACAGATTGGAAAATAATAAATTATGTTTTATCAAGAAAAATTGGTGTAACTATCTAAATATCAATTTGTCGATTGAGCTACTTAGCGCAGGAGGTCGTCTTAAACATGGATATGTAAGACCCATTTCATCCACAATTTCGAAGAACATTCATCAACTACTTTTATATGATAGAAATTAAGTATTCAAACCCAGGACCTACGAAACGGCCGTCTAGTGCTTCCAGGTTGTCCATGGTGCTCTAGCTTCAAATGACTCATGATTTCAATCAGTGAAATTTCTAAAATCTCCACAAAACATTTCATTAAAACTAACTGTCACATAAAAATATGAATCACCTATATATAGTTTTATGATTTACTCAGAGAGAAACTCTCTCTCTCTCTCTCGCTCTCATGGAAAAAAGTATCTAATCAATTACATGAAATGCTTAATGAGTTCAGAAAAGAATTTTCTTAATAATCAAACCTTTTTAGTAATTAAGCCTGAAAAATACGAAATCTGGTAAGAACAAAAGAAGAATTATTTTTAACTGGTATGTATGTGGTGTGAGCTACATAAATCCACATATGTAGTATATGACGATAGTCAGGAATAAAATGTATTTCAGTAGAAGATCGAGAAGGAAAGAACAGAAAGCAATTGGTCTGAAAATGTAGGAAAAATGTTTTATCTTGAAAAAGCTGTTTTTTGATATACCGCGAATAACTGAGCACTAGAACACCAAAACCCTTCCAAGTCGCAGTAAGAAGACAGAAGACTAACGAAAGGAATATTATTCCAAACACTGTCAATCATAGTACAAAATTGTCAGGTATTTATAGTTTTTAGTGAGAACGAAATCATCATTACAGTCTTCCAATCCGCATACAGAGGGTTATTAGCATTATCCAATCGGGAAGCTACATGTTGGAATTCTAGAACATTCTTCCGAAAGGTGATTGGATGGGACGTCTTCGGCTCCTTCTGAGCCTCTTACAGCTTCCTCGAGTTCACCGGTGGTCCGTCGTCACACCTCCCCACTTTAAAGTCCGTTGTGTAAGATTTTTTTTCTTGGATCCACCTGAAGCTTGGGTGTCGCATTCCTCTTGCGGTCCATTACTCTCGAGGGTTGTACAGCTTTCTCTCTGCGTCGTTTGTCTCTTTGATATTTGCGCTCATGATGGTTCTTCTGAGATGAATCTACGAGCAATTGAAATGGAAGCCGGTTTTCTGTGACCACTGTACTATCATTTCTTTGCATTTGATTTATATGTCTTATGCATTTTCCGACATCTTTCCGGACTAGGTACAGCACATTTCCGATTCAACGTTCTATGACACCTGGTTCCCACTTCCTATTACCTTGATACGATCTGACAAGTACCTTTTCACCCACCTGGAAGCTACGATTGACCTTACGATTTTCATTCGTGGGTTTATTTGTCTTTCTGGGCGGCAACATACTGTTAAAAACTGTCCGGATTTTCCTTCCGAACATACACTCGGCCGGAGACTTTCCTTCTGGCACTGTCGGATTAGGGGTAACTCTGTAAGACATCAAGAACTTATTAATCACTTGTTCCGGGATACCCTCACCTCCCCCTTTGACCAGAGCTCTTTTAATCGTATCCACGAATCTTTCTGTCTGGCCATTCGACTGAGGATGGTACGGAGGAGATTGTAGATGCAATATGCCATTTTCACTGCAAAAGCGTTTGAAGGCGGATGACATAAACTGAGTACCATTGTCGGTTACTAAGATCTCTGGAACCCCGAAACTAGCAAATAATCCTGACAATCTTCTCATTGTACTCTCCGATGTCATTTTCGGCATGTCGTATAATTCTGGCCATTTTGTGAATGCATCGACAATAACCAAGTAATTTCTGCCTTGTATAGGTCTGGCGAAATCAGCATGTATTCTTCGCCAAGGCCCGTCCGGTTTCGGCCATGGTTGTGGTTCAACTTTCGTCGGATTCTTTGCAGCCTCTAGACAGGACCAACAGCTGCGACATTTTTGCTCTATATCATGGTCCATTGACGGCCAGTATGCATAGCTACGAGCTAAAGATTTCATTTTACTTATCCCTCGATGCCCGCTGTGGAACTGTTTAATGACTTGGTGTCGAAGATTTCTGGGGATAACGATACGATGGCCAAACATTATACATGAATCGACAACTGTTAATGACTCTCGTCGATGAAAATATTGTAAGAGTTCTCCGTGTAGTCTAGATAACGGCCATTTGTTGAGTATGCAATGGCGAACAATCTTCAATACATTATCCTTCTTGCTAGCCGCTTTGATGGTTTCGAATGTGACTGGGAGTCCGGAAACTGCGTCTGACAATATTTTGTGAACCTCGGTCTCGACATCTATAGCAGCTACAAGCACCTCTTCTTCTTGTTTTTCATGCAGACTATTCAATCTTGAGAGTGCATCTGCCTGTCCGAAATCCGTTGTTGGTTGATACTTTATCTTGAAATCATAGCCCAGCAGTGTGGTAGCC
Source organism: Schistosoma haematobium (assembly GCF_000699445.3). Taxonomy (NCBI): domain Eukaryota; kingdom Metazoa; phylum Platyhelminthes; class Trematoda; order Strigeidida; family Schistosomatidae; genus Schistosoma; species Schistosoma haematobium. The sequence continues at coordinate 19,478,134 of NC_067201.1, forward strand.
CATCGCTGTAGCCGGTTTGCTGTATATACCGGGATGCCTTTTTTAGATCCAAAAACTGTCAGTAACGGTTTATGGCCTGTAAGTAAGGTGAACTGTCTGCCAAACAACATCTTGTGGAACTTTTTTACAGCAAATATAATCGCGAGGGCTTCTTTCTCTATTTGACTGTAGCTTCTTTCAGTCATAGTCAGCGATCTCGCAGCGTGAGCGATTGCTTTCTCAGACCCGTCAGGGTAGGCATGTGAAATTACTGCTCCAATTCCGTAGTTCGACGCATCTGCTGCGACTATAATTGGAAGATCGGGATCATAGTGTGTAAGGAGAAGGTTCGATGATAGAAGCTGCTATACAACAAACCTCTCCAACAATATTTAGTTTTCCTCCAGATGCGCTGTGAGCTAACTGGGTTGTTGGGAGCACCTGTGGTTTACCGATAAGATTCCAAGTTCTCCGACTAATAAGTGTGATATCAGAAGCGGTGTAGAGTTGCAGGCGGGCACGCTTTTTATTTATATCCAGGTTTACATACTTTCTTTGGCGGCAAATTCGTGCTCGATTATGTGATACCAATATTTTGTTAGTTCGAGCACTAAGTCTGTATTTCTTCGAGTAGGGTTTCAAAGAATGTCGTTTATGGGTTCTTTTTGTGCAGCAGTTTTCTTCATGTCCCTTGCGATGACACTTGCTACAACAATGTTCTTTATATGGGCAGAACCTTTTATAATGCCAACCACCACAAGACCAACATGGAGATGAAGGCTGATTATCTGTGTGCGATACCTTTCTTGAGCAAGAATCGTTCTTTCCGCTTACAGCACGAACGTATGGCAACTGGCCATTATTTTCGACCATCGAAGTGTCATGCTTTAGGTTTACCAATCTCTGGCACTCTGTGGTTACTTCTTGTAGTGTCATATTCGGACATTGTTCAATTTTACTCAAAATTCTAGTTCTAATATCGGCATCTTCGGGAGATTGGAGGCTGCACACAAATACGAGACACTTAAACTGGTCTTCTGTCATTGCTGATAGTTTGAAGCGCTCACATTCACGGTTTACTAAACCCGCATGTTTCACCCAGTCATCATCACCTGCTTTTGTCATCTTGAGACATTGATAACGAATATTAAACAAGGATGACTGTTCAGCAAAGATTTGCGACAAAATTTCAATCGTCGCATCAAAAGAAAAATCTCTTAGATTCTTTGGAAGGATAAAGTTACTGTAACGTTCATGTTCAACAGTTCCAAGTTTTCGCAAGAGTATTCTGACCTTAGCGGCGTCATCAAGTTTTTTGAGGTCGACCTTGGACAAATCTTCATATTTCTTGAACTAAGTTTCAAAAGTAATGCCAGCTGAACCATCAAAATTAAATTCATGGATAGAATTAACAATCTGGTCAACATGAGATTTGAAGGGATCATCTGTAACTTCTTTCTGATCCAGGTTCATTTTCTGAGTTAGCATCTCTATCATGCGCATCTGGAACTGTTCAAAACGTTTTTCTTGGCGTTCCAATAAGGCTTCAAATTGTTCAAAGGTAAATGAAATATTGGTACAATAACCCGTCGCCAGATGTTATATCTTGAAAAAGCTGTTTTTTGATATACCGCGAATAACTGAGCACTAGAACACCAAAACCCTTCCAAGTCGCAGTAAGAAGACAGAAGACTAACGAAAGGAATATTATTCCAAACACTGTCAATCATAGTACAAAATTGTCAGGTATTTATAGTTTTTAGTGAGAACGAAATCATCATTACAGTCTTCCAATCCGCATACAGAGGGTTATTAGCATTATCCAATCGGGAAGCTACATGTTGGAATTCTAGAACATTCTTCCGAAAGGTGATTGGATGGGACGTCTTCGGCTCCTTCTGAGCCTCTTACAGCTTCCTCGAGTTCACCGGTGGTCCGTCGTCACAAAAAATGAATTCTGAGATGATCAACTGATATTTGCAAAAGTAACAGTCAAGTTTGTGACAATATATTGATATTTTGTAAATTAAATATTTACTGTATCACTATCAGATTTTACATTCGATTGTCCCCAATCTTGTTCTTGTTCACTACACGTATGTTCTTCGTGTGTTAAACAGAAAGCAAATATAAAATTGATTCTTGTTAAATATATTTTCACAATAAGATAGTAATCAAAATCGGTTCTGGTTAGAGTGTTACCTAAGTTGACAATTTCATTTGTTGACATTAAAATATTCTCAATTATTTCAAAACACAAGTGTACACTATATATGAATTTTGAGTAATTGAACTTTACTGAGAAACTAACACAGGGCAAAAGCTTAACTAAATGAATACTTCAATATTTACAGATATAGATATTAAAATGATGAAGAAAAAGAATAAACATTATGAAGTAAATAAATAAACACACCTCTAACGGTAGTAAATTCAATAAAGCTGCAAACAATCTTCCTGCTGTAGAACGTATATGTTGATTAGAATTTGATATTAATCTTAAAGTTGGAGTTAGTAATAAAACTACATATGGTAAAAACAATTTCAGATTATTAGATAATAATGAATTTGTTCCATCTTCACTATTACTATTAATCGTAATATTAATTGTTAATTCATTTGGAAGTTTCGACTCAAAATCCAATGTTGATTGTTCATGCACAAAATTCATAAAACATCTACACATTGATAATAATGAAGATGACTTTGAATTCGGTTCAGCAAGTGGATCGTCAAGAATAACTGGTGGGACACTTTGAAGAATATAACTGGATGAATTATGCATGTTGGAGAATTTTTCAACAATTGCTGTAAACAAAACATAATACCAAGTTAGTGAAAACAAAAGTGATAAATTGAAAAGTGTGAAGCGACGAATGAAAGTAAAGTACTGATAACAAATTTATTCCATGATGAAATGTTTCATCAACAAACCATGATAATCACACCGGAAATAAAACTGAGCATTTGCGATTAAAAACCATGAATAAAAAAGTAAATTATCTACTCGATTCAAAACATGTAAACAAACTAGTAGCTTAACATCTCAATTTTCAAACAGTCAGAAGGGTTTTTGTGGATATTATAGTAATTTCAATGGTTGAGATCATGAGTCAATTGAAGCTAGACCACCATGGAAAACCTTCAACAACTGGACGGCCGTTTCGTCCTATTGTGGGGCTCAGCAGTGTGCATCCGCTAGACCACTGAGCCGGCAGGTTTTACATGGTGATCTCATGATCTCAACCACTGATATATATATATATATATATATATATATATATATATATATAGTATTCGTTTATTTCGTGTAGTCTATTTCAAACATCACACATTATAAAGAAAACGGAACTTACTTAAAAATGTCTCCAATGTACCAACACATAATGTTGATGAATCAGTTGGTAAAAAAACGCCGTTACTAGTAAACAATAATAATGGCAATAAAATATTTAATGTATAAACTGGTCTTAACAAAGTTAAGTCAGCAAGAAGACGTGCACCGACCCGACGATAAACAATACTTGGTAAACGAATAACTAATGAGGCTAACCAGATAATTTGCTCAAATGATATATCATCTTTTTGATCACAAAAGGTTTCTTTTTTATCTGGATCAATACAAGGTAGAATAACATTGAGACACGAGGACAAAACAATCAGTCCACTAAGTAATTCATCCTGGTTTGATTTAGGCAAATCAACTGGTTTCAGTTTGTACATGTTAACTTTGATTTCTGTAATCATAAAACAGTAAGAAAAACAAATTATCAGACAGAAATAACACCCACGATTACTCCTAATTCCATTACAATCTTAATAGAAGTTATGTTGAAAATTACCACGTACAAATAGCATGAAATGAATAAAAGTTATGAACACAATTTAGTACGAGTTCAAATACCCTTCTCTGAATCACATCTTTTGTTGAGTGATAATTTAGTAATTACTTAAGGACACCTCTGTCATCTAATGTTTGATAGATACACTGTCGCTGTAAAGCTATGCGTAACAACACATTATGCCGAGAAACAGAGACAAATATGAGAAAAATGATCAAAAATTGGACAGAACTAGAAAGGAAGGTCCAGGACAGAGTGGGTTAGAGAATGTTGGTCGGCGGCCTATGCACCATTGGGAGTAACAGGCGTAAGTAAGTATTTTAAGTATAAAAGACAAACAAATCTACTACTACCATTTTAGACATAACTAAGATACCTTTTTTCTGAATTAAGGTACAAATTTTTTTTAATGAGATTTCATCGCATTTAACTTGAACATAAATGAATGTGACAATAAAGTTGTAAAACATGATTCAACAGTGCGAACGAGGTCTAAAAATACCATAACAACTTATTTTACTGGTAAGAACTACGAAAAGCTGTAAAATATATCATCATGACAGAATCAATGCAGAAAATCATTATTTATTTGAACTGTTCTCAAGAAACGTATCCTGATGCATGTACATAGTTGGAAACTTACGATAGCATAGAAAAATACAATTTATTAATCATTTATTTGTCCTGTAAAACTCGAGTTAACAGTTTTTTGTCATAATACATATGTAAATTCAAAACATCTTACTAAGGTTTTGTTTTGTCGTATGGTTGTTGATGGGAAATGTCAACCAATATAAACAAGTGTCAATATACAGTTCTGAATATATGATAAACACAGTCTCCGTGATTTCACTCTACTGATATCGATTTTGGTTATAATTTCGATATGAATGGAAAACTTAACCATAAGAGAATTAACGAAAGAAAAGCAACAGAGAAATGAACGATAACGTACTGTCAGTCAATTTCTTCAAAGTCGAGTAAATATATCCCCTTCTTTCAGATATTTCTCCACCTTGTTCCATAGATTCACCATTTTCTACTAAAATGCCTGATTGGCGATAATAATTAATGACAATTTTGACTGGATTTATCCAAAATAAATGCCATAATGATGGTATACCTAGGCGAAGACTATTTAATGAGATATTTGATAAACGATGATGACAAGGTTGATGATCGATAGATTCCATAGCCGCACTTGATGATGATTTTGATGATGACCAACAAGTTTGATTACCTTCTTCATGATGATATAAATTGATAAATGTATAACAAATGCAAGACAAAGAAATGTAAGCCCCACGACGTTGGGAAGACTGATGCAGTGCTTCAGACGATGACGACGTGTTTGTAACCAAATCTAATCGATATGTCTAGATTTTAAGTACAATGTCAATGAAGACATGATCAGTAAATGAGCAATACATACAAGACGAAAATCAAAGAAATGGACACTTTGATCAACAAAAGTAATCTTTAACTACATTAGTTGTGACAGAGAACGAAATAAATAGATCAGCAATGTATATTTCTTAATCTTTACTGAATTTAACGAAGATATGAAATTCTAAAATTATTTATATTCAAGATACTATTAGCCCAAAATCCAAATATTAAGGTTTAATACTGTTATATCCCGATAAGAATAATGAATGGTAACTGTTGGGACCCGTTTATGGACCAATACTATGCGTATATTGTTATCGTGTAATTGTTAAATAACTAAACTATTCATATTCATGTTCCGCTCATTATGAGCTTTATTTTGACTGTTATTATACGATTTACCATTGTTGAGTTATGCCCAGTCTATCAATTACTATCTCCCACATTCACAGCCACATTTGGCTAAATTTTGTACAAATGTTGTTCCCTATTTTATGGTACTATGTGGTCTGTTTGGTTGGTATATAAACCCAGTATTTTTGAAATTAATTATTCATATTGCAGAGGCTGAGATTGATGTTCTGGACTTAACTGGCTGGGCTAGACTGCTCGTACTTGATTTTATGCGTCATTGGTCCGATCGATAAATCACTGTTCTTTAATTGTCGGTATCATCAGGGTACATAGGCCACAAGCTATAGCAAATACAAACAGTTTTAAATGATATTTCTTTTATTATAATATATTTTAGGTTGAAGTGAAATCCCCTAGCTAACGGAAAGGCTATGACAAGTACAAAAAACATACCATAAAATCCATGTGAATAATACGATTTAATGATCTCTATTGAGATTTTTATTCCCAGATTGTAGAGTATGACTGATATTATGAAATCATCGTATACAATTTATGAGCTATAAATATACGTGTAATCAATAGTTACCGCTTATAACAACCTGAATTTCATCTCCGTTGTAACATTATATATTTTGAATGGATAAGATAATCTTGGATATTACAAAAGTATGGTGATACAAACATAAAGGTCCTATCATACGCATAGATATTTCATTCTACATTATTATCAAAACAATAGCACATTTCTCTTAAAAAGTGCTATTTGGAATTATATGTGCTTTAGTGATATACTTTAGATTGAGACTGAAAGTTTACAATGTATTATGGGAGAAACGTTCAGTTTGCCTACTATCAAAATCATTGGAAGTTGGATGGGTAAATGTTTAAAAGCATAAATGGATTGTTATTACTCTAACAACGAATTATTTCAGTGTAAATCGGATGAATAAAGTGAGATGCTCACATGCACAATGGTTATAGTCTGCATAGTTCTACAGTTAAATGACTAGTTTCTAGTCATCATTATAGTTATCATAAATTCACACCAACAACATTATGTTGAACATCATTACTTTTAAATTTGCTCGTTCGATGACGAATGACATGGTCTGAAATTCAATAATTCCAGAAGTTCCTTAATAAAAACAATTCTTTTAAAACAAGTCGACAGAATTAATATGAACCGAGCAGTATGGCTTTATAAGTAGGAAATACTATTGGCAATACATCGGGAATTCGGTGAATGGATTTTAAGGAAGAAACAAGAAATTATCGAAGTACAAAACCAATTTATATTGAGTGCTAAGAAATTAGTATTCTTTAGAAACTCGACATACGAAATACAAACCTCCGGAATTCGTCTTGTCTGTGATCGGACAAGACCATACAGAACACAACACACGTTCGAGGGTTTTACAATTACAGAAGCATAGAGGTTGTCCAGGTTTTAGATCAATCCTGAAATTTTAACAGACGTCGTTGAAAAATTCGATCCACTCTAGTGAAAGGTTGCTTTTGTGATGCGGTATAGTCATAAATATTCCTTAAGATTCCTCAGATTTTCTCACGGTGATTTCGTGTTTGCGGCAAAATTCGATACAGTATAGTTAGCCCATTTATTGAATCATTGATGATTTACACAATTTAAAGATAAAAAATTACTTTTAAAATAAAGAGAATCGGCAAACATTCTACAACAATTAAAAAGTGACAACAAGGCAAAAGTAGATGGGAGCTGAAAAAGAATGGAACTTACAGAGAGCGAATTAACACATGCTATTTTAGTATCAACTGATGATTGATCTTCATTGGGTTGATGACTTGCTTCTGATGAAAGATTTGAAGTACTTGATAGAGACAACAAGAAGTCTGGATTGTATTTGAGTTCGTTAATACGTGAAAGTGATGCGAAACAATAAACCAATAATATATGGATGGAAATACAATGAATGTAAAAATTACCAATATGGGATTGTGGATATTGTTGAACATTATTTAAATTAAAATAAATTAATTAAAGTTAAACAACTACTGAGAACCTAGAAGCAGTTACACCCTAGTATGGAACTACTCAGCAGTTCGTATCCACGACTCCAAGATCTTTAGATTCGCGCGCGAATGACTAGATGAGTTGAGGTCCAGTGGTGGTGAATTCTAACTTCAACGAGTTCCATACTAGAATGAAACTTCTGTCCAGTATTTCCAAGTTCTCATGGGTTGTTTAACTTTGATCGGTTCATGATTTCAATGAGATTTAAAAAGTGTTGAACTGCAATGAGCCGTAATCAGCCTCTGAAATAAGGGATACCAAAATGTAATTCTGAAGGACGGAAAACAAGTTTTGCAGGATAAAATGAACTCATTCTATTTGTAGAGCCCATCGGTATCAAGCGTTTCCAATCTGACATATGTATACACGGGGAGAGTGTAATTAGCCTCGCTATCGCAGTGATAGTCAAATAACCTTTCTAATTTTACATCTTAAGATGTTTACGTAATAATTCGATTTTATTTCTAAACATGTTGAGTAATTATGCAATCAGTTGTAAATTTCATAACATTTACGTAATCTAATTTTATCTTCATTATGATTACTAGTAACTAGAACATCATAAATCCTACTTACTACTTTCCAAGACTTAAATATACTCGATAGTAACTATGCTTTATCGTACGCTTTTTATCCTATTCATTTTACTTTCATGATATCGATTATGTTACGAATAATTATTTGAACTTTACTAACTAAAGTATATCAAACATTTTCAGAAGGGGTTCTGTGGAGATTTTAGTAATTTCAATAGTTGAAATCATGAGTCAATTGAAGCTAGAACACCCTCGAAAACATGGAAGCACTGGACAATCGTTTCGTCCTAGTATGGGATTAGTCAGCAGTGTGCATCTATGGTCCCGCCCCCGCGAGACTCGAACCCAGGATATATCAGTCACGCGCGCGAGCGCTTAACCACTAGACCACTGAGTCGGCATCCAATGGTGTTAATGTCTAACTTTAACTAATCCAAGAAATTGCGCCACCGTAAACCAATGTCTTCAGTGAGATGATACCTCACAACAGACCTGGTTGAACTCCACTGGTCACGGTTTATCACTAGAACTCCAAGAAATGTCTCTTGAAGTCAGTCACTAGTGAGCAGATGATTACTATCAGAAAGGGTTTGTGGAGATTTTAGTAATTTCAGTAGTTGAAATTATGAGTCAAAATCATGCTCCCAGGTTTTCCATGGTGGTCTAGCTGCAATTGATTCATGCTATCAACTGTATCAAACATTTGTTGATATTTATATTGATAACTGTAACTGTGGGCCGTTTACAAATGATCATGATTATGAGAAATCACGTAATAAAATGAATTCATTTTCTTTATTTCAAAAATTTTAGTTCTTTCTCTGTTCAGATTTATTCAGTAATCTGGCGACATAAAAGTAGTTTATACATAAGATAACATCAGTTTTATAACCGTCACGTAAACAACATATCAAGAAAGTTGTATGCTTTTACTCGAATAATGAAAAAGGCAAATATGAGGACAATCGGAGTAGAATGAGACTTCTTTCTGAATAAAGGGGGGTAGTTTTAAATAATTCACTCTTCCTTCTCCTGTCTTTTTACGGTTTAATAAACTTTATCGATTCCAGTAATCCTTTTCTCACACACTACTTAGTATCGGTTAAATGCAATATATTATATTAAAAAAAATTCACACATAAAATATTTTCCTCACAAAAATGTAAGAATGTAAATAAATTAATTAATAAGTGAAACTTATGACTAACCTGGATCAGATTCTATTAAATAGGAAGTAAGATTTTTGATTACTTTGGTAGCAGCTTTAGAAGTGTTTGGAAGTAAACTTTTATTCGTCAACAATGTTGATGATGATTGTGATGGGGGATTAATGCTTAACATCTTCCACTCTAACCACAAAAGACGCGCTAAACAACTGGCAGCCAAGCGTTGAAGATGTACACATGTACCAATTGGTAACATATCTATGCATGACCCAACAGCACTGCTATTACTGCTACTACTACCATAAGCATTACTACCACCAAAAATCGACGATGTAGATGTAGCAGTAGAAGCAATATTGGGACGGGAATTTGTTTGAAAAATACCATCGGTACCTGAATTCAATGATCGCACAGCATTATCGGATTGATTTATACATGGTTTCACACATCGTATAGTGTCCATTAACGGACGAATAAGCAAACTTAAACGACCTGGTAGAATCCAATTCATGTTAGCAAAAGCACAGGCTATGCCCAATTCGACACTAAAAAACGTTTTCATAAAAACGAAAGAATTACCGCAAGAATTCTATAAAAGCAAAAGTCAAAGTTTTCAGAAACGGTATAAGAAAATTAAAGGCATGAGTGTAAACATGTTAGCTATGAACTAAGACAACCTATCGAATAATTAAATTCCAATGACGCAGATACAACCAACTATTCAAAAATGTCAATGCATTAAAACTTACAGAATTGTGAATCATTTGTGATCACTAATTCAGACGAATACAAAACGATGGTTACTAAATAAAAAGATTGGTATTCGCTAAAATAGATTATACTAAGAAATTGAACTTGAGATTAACTAAATAAGGACATTCAGAAGTACTTTTCTCTTTTTATGGAACAATATAAACTCTAACAGATATTGTCCATCAACTATAAAAAAACACATTTGTGCACATGAAATACAAAACTTAACTGACTTGTTGTACACAGATAATGTTTGCCATTATGAAAAACGTAAAAAATGATTTTTGTTTTATGATATTATTAGCCCCAAATGCCCTGGTACGACCAAGGGTGAGAAGAGTCAGCTCTACCTCTCCAGATGTTCTTAAGTGGCCACGTGCATACAACCACTGCCAAACAAGTTCTACTCACTGCCTTTTCGTGGCGGTGGTGTTGTTTACGAAGTTAAGAGGATGAGAAGCGAGAGTCCAGCGCTTTAACTAAGTTGGTGTATATGGAGGATTTACCTAGTGGAGTTGGAAAACCCTGATTCCATTCTAATAGTCTACATGAACTTCAGCATCCTAAGGGAATAACCTGGTGTTAGTTACTGGCTATCATGTGACCGCATTTCCTAACGTTGCTCCACTGCATTGTGGATTCGACCTCTAGGTCAAAGGCTCGGGTAGTGGCCCCCTAAGAAAGCCACCTGCTTCAGTTTGGGTGCCCAGGTAGTATCCAAGACCTCGCACAAATTAAATGATTTGTGTGGAGCATGTATATCTGGTGCCCGCTTATACCAATTTTTATATGTTTAAATAAATAAATGAAATAAATAAGATATTTTAATTCATATCGAATATTACAACAATAGTGAATTTGAAACAAACCATTTCTAATTTACTTGGTAAGAAATTTTGTTACTATTTCACTTATTTGAAGTATAATGGTGTTAATAAATTTATTATAATTGCATTTAAGCATACATTGAATTTATTTGCTTATTCATTTCAAATTGACTTATGATATAAACTGGTAATACTTTATCTTTAATCTTACTAGGCAACTAATATTGAATAGAAAAGGAACATATGCTTTTTGATTGAGATCATGAACCGATTGATGTTAGACCACTATTGAAAACCTGGAAGCACTGTGAGCCGTTTCGTTCTAGTATGGGACCCATCAGTAGTGTGTATCCACGATCCCACACACGAGATTCAAAACCAGAACCTTCAGTCTCGCTCGCGAACGATGATAAATTCATCCAATTTATCCACTTTACTGACTACAAACGCTGATGGTAATACGTGCAAGTTTGTCTGTCATCTAAAACACTCCATAACATTTATGATTAAAAAACGACAGAGTTTTCGTGGATAGTTTTATTTTACGAGAATTTACAGTATTCGCTATGCACTAAAATCACCACGTCTGTAATCCAGTGGTTAGAGCACTCGATTATTAACCACTGTATTGGTTATTAGAACCCTGTCTTGTCTACTACAGTACGTTCGACCCAGTAGTATTATTATTTTTCAAAAAAATGACTCAAAACATTTACTGAACTTGATCGTTAAGTTACATTTTATCTAATCAAACAATTAGTTGTCAATCTGTAACTATTTAGGGCCTTTTTTTCAATAAATCTATATAACAATGATTCACCACCTGAGAATAACGAATGAATAAATTAACTTCTTAACTGAAATGATTCACATATAGATGCACTAACGAATATGATAAACATCAGTTTTGTTCACATTAGATGTTAACTCAGTGGTCTCAAGATTCAGTGATCACCTCAAGGCGAAACATAATCAACGTTTGGTACAAACCTTGGAAAAAAGACTAAAAAATTATTTATTCTAATGAAATCTATTGTGATACAAAGTTGGTTAGTGAATTTATGGTGGTAAAGCTTCGTACTCTCAGATTAACTGTGAAACTTTCATTATTCCTCGGAACAACACAATTAGCACTTCAGATAGAAGTGAGTCATCAGAGTTTCTACACAGATGACTGACAGCGTGTTTTGTCGACCTATATAGTAATTATCTGCATATTTGTTTTGATTGTCTCCTCTTCAAACTGATTTTGGATCCTGTATTTGTTCAGGATTTTTCTAATGGGTTAGTAATTTAGGTTGGTGTCAAAGTATTTATTGATTAATGACTAACCTAAGTACCATACATTAAAAAAAACTCCTTCATCTTTTTTTTCATTTCTTCTGTCTAAAATCTTAAGATTTCCGTAATAGAACGTCTGCCCACAATTGCACACATGAACTGATAAAAGCGAAGATGAATCATGGAGTTTGACTAGTTGGTGTTCAATGAAACGAAGATGGCGCCTGATTTGTTCCAGAATGTCTCACCACAAAACCCCAGCAATACACACATCTGATCTATAACTTTTTCACCATCTCAAGTGGACTTATTATATGATTAGAAAGCTATAACTAAATATGTAGACATAAACATAGAGTAAAACGGCAGAAAGTGGTGGTAACTGGGACAATGATAAGACACAATGTCAGAAAAAAATAGAATAAACAGTATTACAATGAAATAATAAATACCATTACAAAGAAATATGATAATTATCCAAATAGATAACTAACCGATTTCCCAAATATAATTGTAAAGTAAGACAATGGTCAACTGTAGTTCGAGTTCTTTCTAATTGACAATGTAAGCGATCCAGTAGAGATGAATCAATAACAGAAGATACTGAATGCTGTTTTTCAGCATGAATTACTTCAGCCACTTTTTGAAGTAATATTTTACAATGAACTATTGTTAAGACACCGCTGAATAAAGAAGTATAATAAAAACTGAAAGTTGACATCCTTTACAAGAGAAATCCGATAAAATTACATTTATGCATTACTGTACTTGAAATGACAAATAGGAAGAATGAAGAAAATATATGACCGATGCATGTATGTGACTGGTCCTACGTTGCAACTGACTGACTGATGATAATTCTCGAACTTCATCTTAAACGGTTAACTTTAAAAAAACAGAAATAAACATATTCTATTCGGCTGAAGCAACGTGTAATGGATAATAGTGAGGGTGGACAAGAGTTATAACAAACTTAACCAGAAATATATTTGACCAAGATAATGAATTTCAAATGGACATGGTTACAACAAGTGCACATGAACTATGTCAAATGGAAAACAAGTTTACAAACCGGATATCATAAAAATAAATATGATAACGTCGTGAACACAGGAAAACATCATAAGTAAGGAAACGTTGATGCGCAATTTTTAATTTCTAGCTTTTATAAATACTTGTTTTATTTTCGGTTAAACAATATTGTGAACATTTCAGAATCATTGAGAATATTTTCTCAACACGAGTATTTAAGAGTTGCATAGGCTTCAAAATAATTGACAACGAAACAATAACATTGGTTGAATATGTAGATTTAATTATTGAACTTACTACTTCGTTGACTTATGTTTGTCATATTCATCTACTAGCTCACATAAACAACTACGTCATTTAGCTGTATAGTCATTGAGAAAAGTGAGCATCCAAGAATTAATCAGGCATCGAACTTAGGACCTTCAGGTATCATGAGTTACTTCCAGACCACGTAATTTACTGAAGCCAACAACGATAGCACTGTAGTTGCATGAGTGTGAATAGTTGTAAAAAAACCTGAGTCTTACAGTGGTGAGAACGTGAACAACATAAGGACATGCGATTCTTCCACCTGTTGAGATACGGGCGAGAAAAACTTTATCTACTATAAATTGCAAATATACACAAGGACGTGTTTTCTTGGAGGTTAAATGTAACTGATGGAAATCATTGGGTTATGGATTGATCTGTTAAATATATAATTACAAGTTCAGAATGAAAGTTTCATACAAATTAGTACTTTGAATTGATTTAAGAACTTACTTTATTGGAATTTGAGAATCAACAGGAAGACCGCCACTTTTCATTAGTCGAATTAATTCGCGACAATCTTCTTGCATTAATTTGAAAGGAGCTAAAAGGGAAATTATTAATAACAGACAATATGTAAGAAACGGGTATACAAATACCTAGTGATAATAAATCAACCATGTTAATAAATTTGGCATTGAATCTTTTCTCGTTTCAAGCTAGCATACGGAATAAAATAGTTAATTATTATTTTATTTATTTGAATACATAAATATTAGTACAAAGAGGCACCAAATACATATGCGCCACACAAGTCGCTTGATTTGGAAATAGGATTTACCAACTCCCCTGGGTGGACTCTCCGTGTCCACCAACCCGGTCAGAGCGCCGGACACTCGCTTTTCGTCCTCTCAATTCCGTAAACAACACCCTCTTGGCAGTGAGTAGGAACTCCCTGGCAGTAGCTGTATACGCGTGGCCATGTGAGAGCATTTCGAGGGGTAGAGTTGACTCTAGTCACCCCCGGCCGTACCATGGCATTTGGGGCTAATTATTATTAGTTTACATGACTCCCCTAGTTGAGATCAGGAAAACTTTTACCAACAAGAGTTTCATATTTATTGCATAAAGTATAAAAGATTCAAATGAAGACAGTTAATCAAAATCTCCGGATTATTCTGCTATGATTTGCTGTTGGACTTGCTAATACAGTCGGAGAGGTACCACTACTAACCCAAGGATAGGATCTTGTATGTGAAAATCATAACAACAAAGGTAACAATTTTACCAATAACGACTTCAGGGTAACCTAACACCTCCCCTTTCAAAAGCAATCCAATCGACCACTAACATACCATCGAATTGGTTTAGGATGTTTCATGAAAGCAATTTTGTATCTTATGAGCCTAAAGGTTTATTTTATATATCTGTTACTTTGATCTCGTGTCGAAATTTATACCAAGAATTCTTCAATGGTGCTAGTGACACAAAGGCATAAATTACAGCACCTAGATACATATTAACAGTTTAAGAATAATCGTAGAATAATCAAAGTCTACAATTAATGTGCAAATATATGTTTATTCAATCTGTGATGAAAATTATTGTGTACACTAACAGAAAACGTCAACCCTAACAGAAAAGTCTGAACAATTCTTGAAACCTAAAGTGAGGAAAGTATATTTTAAAAGTTACAAAAATGTACAAGCATACATGAAGATGGCTTTAATCACAAAACGACATTTGCAAGCGAATTCATAAAAAGCCTATGCTAAAGACTAGTCATTTTGTTTTAATTCAAAGTTATTTGAGAGTTTGTGTTCAACAATCAAGAACAATCTAGAAAGAAAGCATAATACTTATTCAGAGCTTCTTGTTCTTTATTATTTGGATGGTGTCATATCATGTTATATAACACATTTATATGATATAGCCTTGTGGGTCAGGGTAATTTTACATTGGTTTTCATGAAAACCAGACACCATCCAGGCTTTTATGTGACAACCCAAACAGTACAGCTCAATCCCGTTTAACAGGAGAGCCAGACACCGCCCAGGTTTAAATTTTATAACCCGAGCAATACAGCTCAATCCCGCATCACAGGAGAACCAGACACCGTACAAGCTTGAACGCTACAATCTGAATAGTACAGCTGAATCCTGTGGCGCAACCATATCATACCATGAGTAAAGTTAATTTAAAATCGTATAAATCTTTATAAATACACACCCAGTATTTCTTCATAATAAATTACTTCAGTTAAACAAGATTCTAATCGTCCACGTAGTTGCTTTGCTATATCATGTAGGTCAATTTTAATATTAGTGAAAACACGTTCTGCTAAATTCTGTAACTGTTCTAAATGACATGATAATAATGTTGATGAAGAAGTATTCATTAAATTAGACCACGTATAAGTTAATTTGTCAATGTAATTTATTTGGTAAAATGGATTCATGGAATTAAACAGCTTATTTGATGAATTCATTGAGCTATTATCATTGTTATCACCAGAACCAGTTGGTAAAGATGAAATTGGAGATAATAAAGACCAAGAAGATAGTAATAGTCCAGAGATGAAACGTTGCATAGCTAATCTATCCTTTAAATGTAACTGACATATTAATTGTCCAATTACATAGTTTAAAACACTAATTGATGTATTATTAATATGATTATGTTCATTGTTGTTTACTGATGATGGTAATGATGAAGTAGATAACTTTGAATTATCTGATATACACGGTAATAAATGAACTGGAATTAACTGGTTGTATTGACAAATACGCGAACACAAATATGCTAAAACACTATCAGAAAAAAAAACAGTATCAAGTATCGAATGCAAAAGGATAGTAAAGATGAAACAAATTCAACTGCTATTCACATTGCGAATATAGATAATTCAGTTAACAACATTTCTTAGTTTACGGGGAACAAATCCATAGTAAATAAAATAATGTGAAACACATATTTAGTGATTCTAAGGTTACTGAATATATATGTATAGTTCAGCCATTCATTTAACCGTACAAAATATAGGTGGTTTCCATCCTTTAATTAATATATAAAATTAAATAATAGACATGTGCCTTATCATTTATGATACTTTGGGGTCGTCAACCCACACAAAAAGTTGCAGTACAATGTTGCATGATAATTAATGGGCTGCATTCAGCTACTGCCAGTCATCCCATACCATAGAAGATTGTGTACGATAAAAATGGGAAGGTTATCAGGCTAGTTTGAAAAATCCAGTACTAATCAATTAGATGCTGAAGTATGAGAAGGTCCCATCAAAGTGAGAAAGTGGCGTGAGGAACGATATCTTCTTGTACTCTGAGTCTATGGTCCAACAGGCAGCAGTCCAGATACATCTAAGCCTGAGTTCTGCCGCCAATTAAATGATAACCTCGATAAATTGCGCTCGAAAGATATTGTGTAGCTAACCAAAGATTCAAATGCTCAGGTTCGATGTTCAGGAACAACAGTCGTTTGAGTGGCCGGTGAAAACTCCATGGTCATATGTTAGTTAGTGGTGATGGTCTCCCCAAGCTTTATATCAACAACAACTTGTTTCTAGCCAACAGCAACTTAAAAAAAAACTCGTCACCCATATGCTCCCTGGAATCCTTCTTCTGTAACTCAGATTAATCGTATTGCGAACAGTTATCGCTGCTGTGAATGTGCACAAGATTTTTGTATCTTGTGAGGTAATTACTTGAACTATGATCATCCTCTGGTTTGCATCAAGCTTATATTGCCGTTCAGCAGCCATCAAACATCTCATCGTAAACGGATTGATAAATTCCACGTCGTT
Organism: Schistosoma haematobium; assembly: GCF_000699445.3. NCBI lineage: Eukaryota > Metazoa > Platyhelminthes > Trematoda > Strigeidida > Schistosomatidae > Schistosoma > Schistosoma haematobium. The sequence continues at coordinate 19,495,415 of NC_067201.1, forward strand.
GCAGCTTTCACTGTAACCAAAAATTAAACTGACTAAGGTTTAGTGCTACCAATAAACAAAAATCTAAACATGAACTGTGTTGCTATGATGCCATGAAAACGAAGAGATAAGACGCTCGTGGTTTCACTAGACATCACGTTTATGAGCAGGTTCCCGGTAAACACTTTACAACTTACTGAGGTACGCCAGTCCACTCCGCCGAACTGTGAATTTGAAGTTATAATAAGATTCCTTAGTCAGGAAATTCCACAAAGCCTAGGCAAGGACCAAGAAGTCTGGTGGAAGAAAGTGCTAACGAGATGGAAGCAGGAGCCGCACATGGTGACTCCCAGAAACTCTTTCAATTCATCTCAGACATTATCACCACATTATTAATTAAACAAACTGGGAAGCCAATGGCATGACAATAAGTAAAATCCTTAATTGTCTGCAACGATGAAGAGAGTTTTCCAAGGAACGGTTCAGCTAGTCTGATGCCACAATGACATCGACTAGATCATGTACCACTTACTTGTCCTGAGACCCTTTATCCACCTAACAAACTTGTGTTTCTCAAGGCACTCCTGAAGTGCCACAAGTCGCCAGGTCAAGAAACTGACTGCTCACTTTGGAAAAGTTAAGGAAACTTAATTAGTCAGTTATAAACAAAGTAGGACCACGGAAATGGACAATGTTCTGATACCTTGGAGTGAAACGCTCGTCGTTACACCTTCAAAAACGGCCCAAGTAATTCCTACAAAAACTACTGAAGGATAGGTTCACTTCTGACTGCGTCCAAACTATTGACTTCCGTCATATACCAAGTGCTTCGCACATTCGAAATTCAAAGTATTTCAGAAAAACCGTGAAGAGCCTGTATCCACAGTCACTCTTTGTTGATAACAGTTAAAATTAATCAAAACGATTGTATCGCTTTTTTTCACTTACCTATACAATAATAGATGTTTTTAAATAAAATAATGATAAATAGTGAAATGAGTGAAAAATCTATGCTTTCGGCTTATCCATAGATGAAGTCACTCTAGAAATCGATAATATTTCAAAAGTTATTATACAAGATACATTAAGGAAGTCTAAATTTGAGCCAGTTAAAAACATTTCAACAAAGATTCAGTATAGCATACTCAAATACATTTCTGAAAACTAACCGAACAGCCGAGATCCTGGTTTCTAAAACATATGATTCCATTTCTGAACGACTAGCGGTTAAGCACTGAAAACCACCAATACAATATGTTGGTTGAGGTATAAATACAGCTTGTTGATTACTCGATGGGATGTTCGCAGTTGATCTAACCTTAATCAGAATAAAATGGATATAATATTAGTACATAAATAATATACGAAATGTTGAAGGAAGATTTGAAATTATTGGTTAAGTGACGATAATGTAGTACAGTGTACTACGACATCATAGATACGAGATACGAGGATAAAATGTTATGGAATGTGATGTACAACAGGATAAAGGGAATATTATTTAACTTCAAAAAACATTTTATACTATTTTTAAAGTTTGAATGCTAGAAGTGTCATGGAATCGAAGTTATTAATTCAAGGTCAACAACTGATCAATATTTTTGCATGGGCGTTGAAACCAAGCTATTAGCATTAAACAGAAAATAGACAGAAAACAATTTGGTCCTAATCAGTACATAGTGAACCGGAGAACCATGCACATATTCATATTCGATAATTTTGATATTTGATTATAGATTCCCTTGAAAAAGCTTGGACCAGATTGCTAGGCAAAACGTTGGATTTACTTCACATTCATTCACTGAGATTTTAAAAATACTCTTTAATTTGGTCCTCCCTTTCTAATAACTGAAAATTACAAATTTCTAATAATAATCCTCGATATATATACATAGGCTTTGATTTGGTTTGCTAAACAATCACAAGATGCTACTTCAGTACAAAATCAACATCACAACAAATCCCCAATGCTCATATTCAAAATAAACATTTAAGAATAGAAAATAGAACAAGTGTACATGCATCTTAAACCGCAATGTGATTGAAGTAAATGGTATATGAAAAAATTAGCTATTTTAACAAATTCAAATACTTACTGTTAGACTCGTCAATTCATCATTATTTGAATTCAATTCATTGGTTAACTGTATATCTGAGTTAGATCTTAAACAAGGTACTAAAAATTTATTTGGGTAGGGGATACCAGTCGGTTGCATAACTTGACATAGCCATACATCTAAACGTCGAAGACTCGCCTGAACAAGGCAATCCAATTTAGCTGCTTGAATAATTTTGATTGTGAGCTACGAAGGTGATAGGTATTCATACGAAGAGAAATAACATTAGGATGGGGAATATGAAATAAGCTAACTTACATAATTTATCGATAGTAGCAATAAGTTAAAAATCAACAACACGAGCTAGTAAAGTTTCTTGAATTGAATTAGCTTGGACATATCCACCAAATCAACTGATCATCTACAATTAGCCTTGATAAATACTAAAATTTACAGCATTAAAACTTCAGATGAAAACAACAAGTTTATTCGTCTGACGACACTAGTGTACAAAGCGCACCTTGTAAGTGTAAAATCCTATGTCAGGTTTTGTAACACAAGATATTTTCGAACGAACGTCTGAAACATGAAAGGACAAATTCATACAAATGTAAATCGGTTCAAGTCGTCATACCCTGTTAGTACAGAGATGAAATTATCAGGCCAAATCCCAGAATAGTAGAGGTAGTAATAGCATCAGTGGTAATTAAGAAGATTAGGGATTGAAAATATGATTCAAGAAAATACAAATTAAAGAAATAAAAAAATCAAGAGGAATTCAGAAGCATAGAATCTGGGGAAAAACAAAGAGTGAATGCAACTGGGCCAATGAAAATGATTTTGTGATATGTCATTCAAAATTTTCCAACCCCTGGTTACGATAATCACGCGGACCCCGACTAGGTAGTCTACATCTGCTAACACGGCTCAGTCCAACTGCCAATGATTTCATCAACTGATGCAATGTCTTGGCCTGGCCGTCCATAGCTTCCTTCTAGTCTACTCCTACACCAGAAAACATCGCCCGTCGAGGTAAGCGGTGGATAGGGATACGGAAAACATCTCCCAACAGCCTCAGTCGATAAGATTTGCTGCTTTATCAATCGATTTCGCATCCTTACATAGTACTCTATTCCTAATCAATTTATATGGCAGTTCGCTATAAGCTCTGACTCAACTAGTAGTGTTCGAGTAAAGAGACTACAAGGTTAATGAACTTCTTTGGAACGCTTTTCAATGACTGCCACAGGACTTCATGATCAATTGATTCAAATACCGTCTTAAGATCAAGGAATACAACTATTGCCGAGTGCCGAAAAGTACGTCTTTTTACAGAGTCTGCCAAAGGGTCAACATTTGGTTTATGCATCCACATCCAGGTTTGAAAACAGTATGGTTTTCTTGGGTTCGCTCTTCACGGGAACTAGTTAGACGTCGAAGTATCAGATTACTCATAACCTCTTCAACCTCACTAACAGTTGAATGACTTACATCAATTTCTCCTTCAGGCTGCTTGGAAATAGTGTGTAAGTGAAGTGTGACTGAAAGCCGGTTTAACTGTTCCTTAAAGTATTCTGCTCATCAGCCTAATATCCCGGATTGAGAATGAATAATGGTCCCATCTTTTTCCGAGATAGTCTCTGTAACAGACACATTTTTAATACTTATTTTCTTGATAAGTTTGGACAGTTGTATACTGTTACCTATCGCTGCTGCCTTTTCCATTACTTCTGTTTTCAGTACCCACCACTGCTCACAATTATTACGTACGCTTTTCATCAGCATATGCTTAACCAGCCTCCGCTCTTTATCATGTTCTGAGCCAGATGGGATAGGTTTCAGAGCATCTTTGTTGTCCTTTCTCTACTAATTGGCCAAGTAATAGCATAAAAACTAATCAAACTAATACGTTAATTTCTTGATCAAATAAAACAGCACAAGTTTTCCTTCCACGTAATATTATGCAAGTTAGCAGATAAGAACCCTACGAATAGTTTAAAACTCGATAAAAACTGAAATCTATAATCACTGAGTCAAACGACTAGATAATGTTGTACAAAGTGTATAGCTAATTTCTTCAAATAAACAAATGATTTCAGAATAGGGACTCCAGGGAAAGCATAAAGCTTGTTTATTTTCTGTGACAACCTCTCACAAAGTTCACTTAAAATAATAATACAAATTATAAATAAGAGCTAGATGAAACTCATAATTTCATAAGATTGAAAATCAGATAACTTACATTCGTAACCAGGGCACGTATTGAGGTACATGATTCTAAAAGTATCCGCTGGAATAAATTATCTAATATTAAATGTAGCATATCAGCAGATAAGCTTTCTATCTAAATTGTGACAAGGTGAAACACAAAAAATACAGGCAAGTAATTAGAAGATTAGATACAAGATGTAGTTAAATAAAACTACATACAATTTAATACAACGGGTAATAATTAAGCCAGATTATGAGTGAGTTCTCAACAAATCCTATGTTCAGTTACCTTTTGATATTATTTCACTATGGGGTATCTAGTGGAGGGAATAACTAGGTTAAACAGGGCATTTGGGCAATATCATATCACATAGCACTTCTTGTCCAATGAGAAAAAAACGATTTGCTATAGTTTGAAAGGCAATGGACAATACCGATTTCCCAGATTTGAAACGATTACATACAATTTGAAAACAAATGAATTGAGGGATGAAATTTTAAAAACAATTGGTAGGATAATAAGGGTGGTACTGTAAATGAATCTTTGAGTAACTGTCTCAGTATGTAACACCTATTGTTCAATAAATCAAACAAAAGTAGATAATTGATGTATTTACTTCACTTTGTGGAAGCCGTTACCATCGAAAGTTTCCGACTCGACCTAGTTATATAGAAAGAGGTAGATAACCTGCACATCCCGCGTGCGGGACCGTAAAGGTGCACTGGTGAGGAGCCCTATGCTGGGACGAAACGGCCGTCCAGTGCTTCCAGGTTTTCAATGGTGGTCCAACATCAAACGATCCATTATCTCAACCGAAAACTTAACAATCTCCATAACCCCATACTGCTAACGTTATTTGTCGTGTCCCGTTCATTTGATTTTCTGTCCAATTTCAAACTTTAAAACTATCTCAAAGGTTTGTTTTCAAGCACAGTCTTCGTAACTTTAGGCTTCTTGAAGTTAATATTTCTGAATTAGAACGAATAAATGTAAGCCCAGAAATTCTGGATTGTTCAACAGCTTATATCGGTTAAGGCCCCTTGGGATGAAAAACAGTAGGCATGAAGGAGAAAGTTTTGATGAAAAGGAAATCCAACAAATAAAGGTTGATAAAATGAAACCATATCACAATTATTCGCTTGACAAATGAGTGACCGTGACTGACTATAGAACACAGAAATGAATAAGAAAACACGACTTACAACATTATGTAAATATTTGTCCATTCGAATTCGAACTTTTAATAGAGTTGAACTGTCTAGAACTCAAAACTGTAGTTGAAAATAGATTGTCTCTCAACTTAACTATTAATTCTTTTGGTATCCGGTTCAGATACCCTTATTGCTTTGTATTCTTAGGACATTTTAGCGCTCTCGAATATTCCTCAAAATCAGAACACAGCTTGGACAGGTACACAGTTACATTAAATATAAATCAAGTTGAGTGTGAGCAAACCACGGCAAGAAAAACGTTAGTACATTCATAAGTTTACACAAAATTTTGAAATCTTCTCCAATTATCCGCTAGACCTTATTGGCTAAGAATGAGCTTTAATCTGATCTATGTCCAGCTAAAATTGAGAATAGTTAAGCTTCACTCTGTTCCATAATGAGAGGTTATTAACTCTGAAAGCAATAATCAACTGAATATAACACATTAATTTTGTCAGAAATCAACTCCACTATTTTTGCGAAACCTCATCTTCATGTACTTCAAAATATAGAACACTTAAAGCTCATCAAATCGCTTTCATATGCTTTCTAATTAGCTCCAGTAAACGATTTCAAATTGTGAGCAGACCACTGTATGGATTCTAATGCTAACAATCTTCAGTAGGTAGAATAAAACTCAAACCAGGAGTTAAACAATTAAAAGGATTTGTACCAGTCTTTCACAGTTACATGTAATTATGTAATGGTCGGAAATCAAGAAATTATCTTACAAGACAATACGTGGTTGGGCATTTTCAAGTGATGAGGAAGCTTAGCCACTAAGTCAAGGTGACTGCAACATAACCAGTGAATACATGGTTAAAACTATCTAGATAGACTAAATAAATCACAAACCTGATTTTCACAAGATTCTATTACACATTGTAGAGTGTTCAAGGCACTTTGACGAATAGATGAAGAAACATGGTGTAGTAGTTCTGCTATTATCATTATCTTTTCACTTGTATTAACTCGATAAATGCTAAAAGAGGAGAAGACAAGAAATAAACTGTGATAAGGAATAACGATGAGAAGCAAATGTCAATTCCAAAAAAAAAATCAAGCGATAAGGCAGATAGCATTACTTTAATAAAAATTTATGTGAAAAACAGCGCTAGTTTTTTTCAGAGTAAACAATGGTAATGTTTCGTAAATTTTATTCCACTGTTTTAATTCACATAAAATCAGGTACACTTTAACAAAAATATTGTACTTGTGTGGGCTGAGACACTACTGAGGTGCCCAGACTAAGCCTTTGATCCACAGGTCTAATCCGCTAGGCAATAGAGCGACTTTAGGAGAAGCAACCTTATGGTAACTGGTGACCAAACATAGGTTTATACGCCATGTGTTTAGTCAGAATCCCGGAGCTAAAGTACAAGATTGGCTTGGAATCACGGTTGTCCAACTAGTAAGTGCAAGTACAAGGTACTATCCATTATCCAGCATTTAGGTTAGACTTTTACTGTCAGATGTAGCATAACTCATTTGTCAAGCATAGGATTATTTCCTTGGCTTTGAGGCAGTATGTGACTGCTGGTGATGCAACCCGGCTGCCCGAACGGGACAAGGTTTTTACAGAAATCACACCTAGGATGTAGTATTTGAAAGCCGAATGATAGTGCTTTTCAAAGTTATACCTGCTGTACCAATAAAATTACAGACTGTTAGATTAAGTCAAGCAGGAACATGCAAGATTTGCTTCACTTGTCAAAAAGGCAATGACATTTCTGAACCTCTTAATATGCTTTCAAATCTAATTACATATAATCACTATTCATTTTCCAATAAGTTTGAGACATCATTGAAATAACCATTAATTCCTTATTTGACCGACTGAACATGATGTGACCGCATTGTTGATAAACGAAGAAATACTGTAACTGATAATGGTGATATTATGAACAATTGAGTTTTTCTTGCATTGGTCGAAAATTATTTCGTTTACACACGGATGCAAACGAATTGACGTAAGGAAGAAGGCAAAGATAGGTATATACAGACTTATTTTATATCAAAGATGGGATCCCACATGGACGCACTTTTTGTTGTTAATTACAGTTTTAATTGAATACTGTTAATTCGGTTTAACTCCGCCTGTAGCTATTCTAGGAATACTGCTTGTCCCAAGTTGGGGTAAAGGAGTAGGGTTAGGTATTCAACAAAATGTTTGTAGGCGGCACAATATTATCACAAAAACGCAAACACAAAGCTACATCAGTCTCACCGAATCACACTACACAGAACTAGATTGATCATATTTGTATCAATAAAAAATTCACAAGGTCAATGGAAGACGTGTGAACCAGAACAGGATTTGACATAGCTTCACAACACTACCTGGTTGTGGCCAAGATGAAACTGAAGCTAAAGAAACACTGGACAGCTGGGCAAACAGCAGTACAAACGTTCAATACAGACTTCGCACGAGATACTAGCAAACTCAACGAATTCAATATAATTCTCAACAACAGATTCCAAGCCTTACAGTATCTACTTGATGGAGAAGAAACTACTATGGAGGACAGCTGGAAAAAGAACAAACAAGCACTAACTCCAACGTGTCATGAAGTCCCGGGCCGTAAGGAGTATCATCATAACAAATGGATCTCTACGGTAACCCTGGACAAGATTCAAGAAAGAAAGAACAAGAAGACAGTAATTAATAACAGCCGAACAAGAACAGAAAGTCAAGGCACAAGCTGAATACACAGGAGCAAACAAGCAAGTGAAGAGGAGCATTACAGCTGACAAGCAGAGATTCGTGGAATACCTGGCAACGACAGTGGAAAAGGTAGTGAGAGAAGGAAATTTCAGAAAACTATGTGATCTAACGAACTGGTAGGGAAATATAGTAAACCAGAGAGACCGGTCAAGGACAAAGAAGGCAAGACAAGCACTGAAACTTAAGAACATACGAAAAGATGGGCAGAACACGTTGAGGAACTCTCGGACAGATCAGCTCCATTGAATCCAACGGACATCAAAGCAGCACACAAAGACCTTCCTATAGATGTCATCCACAAACGATCGAAGAAATCAGGATGGTCATCAGACAAATCAACAGTGTGAAAGCAACGCGGCCAGACGGCATACCAGCCGAAGCACAAAAGTCAGACACAATTAATTGCAAACATGATCCTCGTTCTGTTCAAGATTTGGGAGAAAGAACAAGTGTCGACAGAGTGGAAAGAAGAATACTTCACCAAGATCCCAAAGGAAGATATCAGCAAGTGTAATAACTACAAAAGAATCACACTACCATCCGTACCAGAAAACGTTTCCAACAGTGTTGCTGAACCGAATGAACGATTCAGTAGACCCCCAACTTTGAGATCAACAGGCCAGATTATGTGAGTATCGGTCGTGCACAGACCAAACCGCGACACTACTGGTCATCGTTGAACAATTAGTTAAGTCGAACTCGTAAATATATATCAGCTTCATTGACTATGAGGCGTTTGACAGTGCGGATAGAAGGACCCTATGAAAACTTCTTCGACACTACGGAGTACCTAAAAAATTATTAACATCATCTGGAATTCAGACGACGGACTGCACTGCCAAGTCGTGCATGAAGGACAGAGGATAGATGCATTCCAAGTGAGGACCCAAAACATGCAAGGCTGCTTACTCTCGCCTTTTCCCTTTCTTCTGGTGATTGAATGGATTATGAACACCTCTGCATCTCAGAAGTAGCACGGAATACAATGGACAGCTTGCATGCAACCAGACAATTTGGACTTTGCAGGTGATCTAACTCTTCTATCCCATACACACCGAAAAACGCAGGTTAAGACAGCCATTGTAGCAGCACCCTGTGCAGCAGTAGGCTTCAGCATACACAAGGGAAGGAAAAAGCAAGACCCTCAAATACAACACGAAGAACACCAACCCAATCGCATCTGATGGTGAAACTCTGGATGATGTGAAATCCTTCACGTACCTGGGAAGTATTATCGATGAATGTGGAGGATCCGATGCAGACGTAAAGGCAAGGATTGGCAAAGCAAGGACAGCATTTCTACAGTTGAAGGACATATATAATTCAAAACAAATGTCAACCGATGTCAAAGTCAGAATCATCAATACGAAAGCCAAGACAGTTCTATTGTATGGAGATGAAACTTGGAGAACTACCACAACCATCATCAAAAAAGTACAAGTATTTATAAACAATTGTTTACACAATATACTCAATGTCCGTTGGCCAGATACTATCAACAACAAGCTACTGTGGAAGAGAACGAACCAACTTCCAGGTGAAGAAGAAATTAGGAAAAGACGTTGGAAGTAGATAGGACACACATTGCGGAAATTAGCAAACTGCATCCCGAGGCAAGTGCTAACTTGGAATCCTCAAGGGAAAAGGAGAAAACCCAAGAACACACTGCGTCAAAAATTAGAAGCAGAGATCAAAAGGATGAATAGTAACTGGAAAGGACTGCGCAGGACAGTGTTCGATGGAGAATGCTGGTGGGCGGCCTATACTCCTCCACAAGGGGTAACAGGCATAAGTAAGTAATTCAGCTTGTAACTGATCAATGAATAATTTGCTGTGGCAAACCAATCTACTATTGTTGCAGAAATAAAAACGAAACAATTATCATACGCTCGATTGTAGCCTCCAACGCGATTTCATAGCTGAATGACACGTGACTCGATCACATCATAATTAAGATCTTCAATCCCTAGAATGTCTGGCAAAATTAAAATTCAAATCCTAAAAACAATATTTCCTTTACGTGACATTAACTTTAGTTTTTACTTAAATTACGCTCACAAATGATATAAAACATTACGAAAAGTATCTGATAGTTTTTTGAAAATATATATTCCCATGATGTGATAGAAATTCAATATTAAAAATCATACCTAACATCTTCTTCTGATTTGATTGTACTGTTATGCTGTTCGCCAAACTGCCTCTTTCCTACTTCAGCTTTAGTTAGTGCACAGGCTAAACTAAGTACAGGTCCAGTAGATGGTGATAAATCTGATGGTGTATTACGAATCAATGACCAAACATGGTTTACAAATAAATCATATTCATACTGACTAAGTGATTCGACCCATATTGTATCAATAATTGGCAATAATGCTGAAGCGGCAGCAGCACGTATATCTTCATCGTCGGCAAGAGTATTAGCACTAAATGAAGATGGATGACCACTTTGTCGAGAAACGGTTTGATTATCAGCTACAATTGGTATCCCAAACAATCGGCCAATTAAGCACGGTGTAACATGTGGTAATAATGTATTTTTTAAATCCTGCATGTAAAAAATTTCAAATTGTAAAAAAGTCCACTTCGAAATACATGAAACACATGGATAAGAATCTCTTAGGGAAGTTAACAGTGTAACCACTTTTAAATGAACTTTTCTAGGGAACATAGACGCATTAATATTTATTGAAACAACATTCGATAGAAGCAGATCGAATGCATAGTTACGAAGGAAAGATTACTTATAAATCTTCAGTTTAAAAGATATCGAAAATATATCTAAAAACAATCGTGAGAGCTCAACCCGAAAGGGAATGATAGTAGCCGATTAGGCGTAAGATGATCGATTAATTCAATACGTAAATCGTTCACTTAAACATCAGAATAAATTTTCCCGAACTCAATCATTAATTGCATTAGTATAATATCCTATCGTATCCTGATAAATTTTGTGTATTTCACTAAGTTTTGATATGTTCCATATGAAAATAGTTTAAAGTTACGATTATTTATACATTATTACTAATTACTGAAAAGGAAATCTGTATATAAAAGTGCTATTACTCTGTGAGATATGTTTTTTTTCATGTCGATTCTGTCTTCGTAGCAGTCGGGGTCAGGATGGAAATGTTAGGGGCATAGTGTTAAAGCAAAATTGCTGATGTTAACATTTCCCAATCAGAGTATAGTAGTAAAAGCAGTCTTTTCTAACCAAAGGTATAGTTGAATTTATACAGCGAACCATGACACAGCTTGTTATATCCTCCCTCTTGTACGCTTCCAAGCGAAGCGATAGCTGGCATGAATGACTGACACAATATGTAAATCCCAGTCAATTACTCCAGTGACGTAAGGCCAGTAGATATCTATTATATACATAGTAGTTCTAGGACGTTCAGTCTGACTTGTTTGACACAAATTACAAGATTAGTCAAACACTGAGAGAGTTTCATGGTTTAACCAACTATTATACACTGCAGATACTTGAGCCAATATGAGATGAAAATTTCGGCTAAATGAACAGTTTGTTAGGTCCTTTCATTTTATTTATTACTGTATGCTGAAAGCTATGAGTAGCCAGTGAGAGAAGCTACGTATCGGGTCGCATTCAAGGTAAGAGACTTTTATACACAAAACTGATTTAAATTTGTTCTACTATGATCCTATTTATTACCTGCATTGTATAATATGACAATACACCATTAGTATGCCCCATATATGGTTCTTGATGGTTGATTAGATATTTAAATTGAGTGAACATGTATCGAGATTTACAAAATTGGTTGATTTAATGACTAGTGTAATGAACTATGATTTAGACCGGCTGATCTAATAATCCCTTATGGGATGACCCAGTGTTCGAAAGGTACACAATCACAAACCGGTTTATTTTTCTGTTATATCAGTTGTCATACTTCGCGTTCCTTTACAAAGTTTTCTGTTTCTCCTACTTATCATAAAAAATATTTGCCGCTTAAAATTCTCGCTTTTTATTCCATACTACTTGCCTTTCATCTAAATCTTTAGACTGACATTACTGACGATTACTGTTATACCAAAGATCAAATATGTTCCACATATAACTGTTTACATAGAAGTGTGTAGTCAATTTTCAGATCATAAATACTATATAAACTTATATGATGCAAATACACTGTTTATTAAAGAAAAGTTAATCTGCCTCACATGTTGCAACGCAATCAAAAACATGATATTAACATACGTTACTGTGATTTTCGAGATTATAAAAACTTATCTTAATAGACAAGTGTTTTAGAGTACGTTGTTCATTCACACACCCCTTTATTTATATTTTTAGGTTTAAATATCTAACCTAATGGTTGATTAGGTTAGTGCTAAATGCTCTCACAGAACTCGGCAACAAGATAGGAGTTTATGTACCATACTATTAGGCTAGTGTTACTCCCAATGTAACCATAAACTACTATTTGATCCAGCAGTTAAATCTGTTCATAATTATCTGATTCATTCAAATCAACGCGATTAAATGAAAACAAGTAGAAACGTACAAACCTTTCTTGAAGCAAGCAAATATTTGATGCCTAATAATCCACCATGTGCTATCATCCAACTGTTTTTGGAAGCATTTGAATTGTCCTTTTGACAAGGTATATTAGTGCACAGTTTTGTTACTGCTTCGTCGTTTAAAGATACAAGAAATATTAAGTGTTTTGCTACTAAAAGTACTTGTTCAGTTGTTAAATGCAAAGATAGTACACCTAATAACTGTGCAGCGGTTTCACGCACTGGAGCTACAACCTATAAAAGTTTAAAAAAACGGGTATAAGTTGATTAACACGGGACTTTAGGAAGGTTTATTACATTCCTTCTAATTTTCAATACATGATAATCGATGCTTCATATCTTTATTGCCAGGAGGAATGCTCTCAAAACCAGAGGATTTTCTATCACCCATTCATAAGATTATCCCTTTACAGTTGTCAGTTGTGACTTGTATAAAACAAACCGATTGTTTCCTTGATTACAGAAACGAGTATTCCACTTTTTAACTTTGTCAGAAGACTGAATCTCCTCTAAATATATATACCAGTCTCTATCGAATAAATTATCTACTTAGGTCATTATGGGAAAGTTTTTAGTATAATCACAATGTTCGGAAAATTAAGATATGATTTTCGATGAACGTTTCGACACGTGATTGTCGTTTTTAAACTGATTCCTGCAAAGCAATTCATAATAAGGAATTAGTATATGTATGCAAAAAATGCTATCCTGATTGGTGCAAGACCCTTGTAGTGTGATTTATTGAATTACTTTGTATGGCTAGAATAATTATACATAATTTCCTGGCATTAGATTGGTTCAAGAAAGAAATAATAAAGAAGAGGACACACTTTTGACTGATACCCTATGCATATAATCAACATCACTCCTTCAGACGTACAATGGAATGAAAGCAGTGCCTCGAAGACATCTACGACTAAAAACCAACGGCCCATATACGCCTTTAAGTTTAGTCGACCGTGGTCCACAGTCACAAAGTATACACGCCCTTTGGCTGGGAAATGAGCATCCAGCCTACGACACAAGCGATGCAGGTTAATAAAGGCTGAGTTTTCTGAATCCGTACCTTGATTTCGTCTGAAACCAACCCAGCAGGGTTGTGAATTCTAAGATAAGTGAAGTTGTCAACACAATAAACTAATTCACTCCTTACCATTAGTTCAGGTGTTGATTCAGATCAGTCTTAAAACAACATTTCGCATTTTGAGGGGGAAGAACACATCTCAAACACGCTAACATTATTGACTGAGGGGACCAAAAGACTGTGGTTTGTCGGCAACTTCACTAAATAGGATTATGTTATATGCGTATTCTAAATCGGTAAGCAAACCTCCTAATACAAGATGAAACCCTAAAACGTTAGATAAAGAAAATGCTATCTATAGAACATAGACAAAATTAAATGGGAAGAGGAAAAACTAGGGGATCCTGAAGAACGCCTCTTGGTGTTGCCAGTTACCCACAAGCTTTGACTCAACCAATAGCGCCTGAGTAGAGAGACTCTACAAAGTTTATGTACTTTTTTGATAAGACATTCAATGATAAACATCGCCAATAAAACCTCTTGGTCAATGGAAACAACCCTTTATTCATCAATATCCAATTTGTTTGAATGACAATTTTTCCATATGCTGTTTGTAAACTGTGGCCACTTGAGCAGAAGTTCCTTCGTTTGTGATACTACATCGTTTAGGTTGCTAATCAGTGAGTCTTATGATAGAAAATTAAAATAAAAGAACAAAACTCAGTGACTGAGTACAGACACTACACAGCTACCCAAACCTAAATATATCCTAAAGAAACATAGAGTTAATAACCAAGTTATCAAGAACAAATCTGCTTCGTGGTAACAATTGAAGTTGTACAGAAAAGCCTATCTGCTAACTCTATTCTCAGTCCTACTTAAGTCATTAAATAAAAATGAACTGGAAATCTGGTTGGTGGTTAAGTTTGAAAGCTGAGTCGGGAAAACACTTACTAATTCGTTTAATGGTTTCCGGTATAAACTGGTATTCAATCAGCATTATAATATACCGTATGCTGTTGAGTGATTACAAAGGTTCCAGGAATATTTTATATGATACCAAAAAACATCTTATACACAGATGAATAGCTATTGAGAATAACTAATGGGTAATGACAACAGGTAAAATTAAATTAAAAGTACGTACAATGCAGTACACCAATTTCATATTATCAATAGATATGAAGGACAAGAACAATAAGGGGAGAATAATGTGTAATCATGAGAAACAAATGAACTATTAGAACAGAATAAACAACATAACTTACTTCATCGGAAATAAAATCAGACAACTGATCCAGGGCTAGTGTACAAAGTACACGAACTACAATATCTTCCAAATATTGGTAATGGCTATTATACATCTGGAAAATAAATTAACAAGAAAATCATTCCACTAAACATTGTTTTATTCAGAAAACATCTGTAAACTGCTAGATTATACTTGACTGTATTACTTTCACTATAAATTACAGATCTAACTTATATATTAGCTTATGTTTAAGATAAACAAACTGATTTGTACGTAGATCTTAATAATCAAATTCCAAGATTGCTTCATAGCAATCAGTAGATAGCAATAGAGTTTGGGATGATTAGGAGAACATAAAAACCTAGCTTGGTCATATTCACTGTACGACCAAAAAAACATACCACCCAACTACCCAAGGCACAGGTTTTATAACCTAAAATGGTTCAGTAAAAATAAAAGCAGGATTTGGTGTTTACGATATTACTATTGGAAGAAATTATGTTTACAAACCTCCGTTTCGGATTGACCAATATATTTTCCTGCTTGTTTAGTATGTCTTGGCTCGGACAGTAATTCTCGTAGACCAGAAGCTGCTCCATGGCGTGTCTCCCAACGCAATGCCCACAAATCACCTAAAAGTGTAGTACACATTCTATCTAATGGCCAATGTCCCGAGGATTGATTTAATGCAGAAACAGTAGCTTGAACATTCAGTCCAGATTTATCAATGGTGACGTCACTTGATGAGTCTAGTTTGATGCGTTTTGTATCACAATGAACTGGGGACTGACAGACACTGAATCTGAAAAAGATTGAAATGTCGGAGTATAAAAAAGTATATACCAAATATGAAGTTACATTTTGAAAGTAGAAATATTGTTAACAGAAGGCAATTCTTCAAGTGTCAAAAGTTTAAACGTCTCGTATATTGTTCAAATGGACTGACCCTTTGAAAAAAGACATTCTTACTTAAAGAGGAAAAATTCAGACTTTTATGTTTTTAAACAACAGAAATATCTTTTAGTTAAGGTAGTGATGATGATCGTCGAGCTGCTTGTTGATAACAGCAACAAATTTGAGGTCCGAGAGCTAATTCCGACCATCGAATGAAATGGAGTGTGGTGGCAGTAAGGTACCATCATCTCCAGCGATAACAGTTCCCACAACGGTACGAGGTCAGAAGACAATAGAACGTAAATGAATCCAAACCGTACCGTATGGAGCATATTCATGATCCAATAATCTAGTCTAAATTTCGTGAAATCCTTACATTTCACTTAGAAACAGATGCCCTATATTGTATGTTCCAACGACAGAGAAATACGTAAATTTCTCACTTTGGGAGATATCATGGATTCAAATGTAACCAGCTATTAATTTACAAGACAGTAACAAAAAATGCTGCACTCCGACAACCACAATTTGAATACTCCAGTTAGTCCTGGAAAAATACTATAGACGACAAATTATAATTACATCGGAAAATTAAAATTCATCGTCACTTCGGGTCATGAAGCTCAAAAAGCCTGTGGGATAATATGCATGTCATTACCACAGACACTGAAATCCCGTCGAATCGTTTATTTGCAAGTACAGTTCAAAGCAGATGTACTTATGGCCCAATCCAATTCAAAGGAATACAACCTATCTCACATCAGAGTTAGTACTTTTTTACGTCTATTCAACTTTGTCACCAATGACATTCTGAATATAGGTGTAATGGGATAAGATGGTGGTGTGGATCTGTTACACTGGGAAAGACTTTTCAACTTTGCGTATGTGGATAATATTACATTACTGTGTGATGATACTTAAGCTATGCAATATGTACTTATTCAGTTGAAAATCAGTGTCCATGAGTATGATATGTATTTTTCACCTTCTAAATGCTAAGTACTTGTATAAGACTGACAGGAGCATTCTCATTTTTAGTGGTGAGCCGTTAGAAGTAGCTGAAACGTTTATGTATCTTAGTGGTTGTGTGAGCTATGAGATTACTCCATGTATAGTGAAAGCCACAACGGCGTATGCCAACCTGAACATTTATAGTGCCATCACTATGTTAGTCTGACTGTAAAAGGTCCGGTCTACAACGTGTCAGTGAAAGTGGTGCCCCGTGTTATTGTTATCTCCAAGCGATTGATGACATTCAATCGCTAAACCATGTTACTAATGCTGAGGTTCAGCAACAATGACGACAGTTCAGTTGATGTCACCACCTTGCAACACCGGCTTCGATGGCTTCAAAATGTTATGGAAATCGCCCCAGAGTCTTCCACATTGTGTTTTATTTGCTGACCCAGGGACTGATTAGGTAAAGTGAAAGTAGGCAGTTTGTGATATGACGCCGGACTATGGCCCGTCACGAAACCCCAGTTGACATCCGAAAGATAATATAAGTCAGTGCCGTGAAACATCGGATACAGTTCAGAATAGAAGCGAACGGAGACTCTGCTGTAATTTTCTTACTTCATATAAATCAAAGAAACTTTAACTGAAAGGATTCGTTCCGATCGTATATTTTTAAAACTGAATTGTTCTTACAATTATATTTTATTCCGGTTCACTTATTTTTATTTATCGATTCACTTTTTTGACTACAACCGCCACTCTTTATCTATATCTTCGCAATTTCGCTCACTCCTTTGTGTGGTTCATATTTATTTTGGTCCCTATTGGCACCAATATTTATGTTTGAATAAATAAATAAATCATACAATAACGAATTCCGAGCTAAATGATTCAACGTTTTCATTCATTCTGTGGTGTAGTCAAAATAATTTAGTTCAGAGAGTATAATGGTTCATGTTTTCCCAATAGAATTTACAACTCAGACAGTATATTAAACCCAATCACTTTATTTAGTGACTCATATTTAACACCATCTACACAACGAATAAAATAACCGACTAACTGGAACTAGAGTTACATTTGATTTAATGCAGGTGTATAAGACTGAAGTGTCAGGATAGCCGAATGAAGAATCACACTATTTCAATGTTTACTCAAAACGTTCAACATGATTGCAAGTGTAAATCAAATTAAGCCAGGCTTTAATCCCGTTGACTAGTTAAAAATAACTTACTAGGAGTATTATTCTACAATAAGGTAGTGTTTTAGAAATATTATGTTATATTTCCTTGGTATGCAAGCTAGTGTGTTATTTTATTTTAAAAAATGTTCCACTCAGCTTTCTGTTACGCATTCACTTTAACGACTCGATATAAGTAGAGAATCGTCATTTGATGATTTGAATTAGCGATTACTGATTCAGCTATTAAGGACGGACAAAAAGATTTGATAAACAACGTAGTTTTGAGTACCGTTAGCGGTGTGACTTTCAGTTGTTCGCACCACGAAAGGATATTTCTCTTTGAGGTGCTTGAAAAGGAAATTGGATTAGTGGTCTCAGTTACCTAATTAGTGAGTAATCAGAACCATAATCTTTATTTATGTGTTTATCTATTTTAAAAAATATTGAAAAATCATACTTATTTACGATTTTTAACTGTATATTTATGGTTTACCATGAATGTAAATCAAGAATACCCCATTGACAAATGAGATGCTTCACACGACACTGATCGAAAACTATAATAATTAACAAGTTCTAGTTCAAGTAAATGAATTCCAACCTTAATATTATGAATTATTTGGGTATTTCCAGCTAAACAGAAAAAAAGTAATCTCCAACAACAAACAATAAAGAAGCATGAATACCTTTTCCCATCTGTGTCGACATGAGCAACGTAAGCACTCCGTACACAACTCTGTGGATAATAAAGTGAATAAAAATGCATTTACAGGAAGGAATTTGAATAAATCAACAGCATTAGTGATAATGCTTGTACGATAAAAGACAAAAGAGAAACCCAAGAGTAAATAACCATTTAATATGTTAGCCCTCGGATTTATATAGTTGGTGAACAGTTTTTAGAAGAATACCCGATGAAAAATCTAAAGTAATTAACAATTGTCAAAACGGAGCTGAAAATTGAAGAACCACTACCACCATCATCACAAGGGTATAGGTGCTCATAAATAGCTGCCTACCCAAGATACTTGAGATCTATTGAACAGACACCATCAGCAGTAACCTACTGTGATAGGGAGCAAACCAGCTTCCAAATGAAGAGGGAATTCAGAAAATATGCTGGAGGTGGACAAGTCACACTTAATGGAAATCATAAAACTGCATCACAAGGCAAATGCCCTAACTTAAGATCCTCAAATCAAAAGGGGAAACAGAAGACAAATAACACATGGGGCCGGGGATCGGGGATACATTAAGACCGAAAATGCAACTCCTCAACAACTAGAGTTCAGGATAGTTACTTAGTGATTCTCGTATCAAAGTATTTGCGACACCAGTGTGCATCAAGTGGGAACACTAGAAATGACAAATTGACTTACTATTTTTCTTGAAAAACAATTTTCCGTAAAATCATTGGTATTTTAACTTGTTATAAGGACAATGACTGATGTTAATGCACAAATTACGCGAGATGACGGGGGATGTAAGTTCATATTTGCATAGTGTATTACCGAAGTTTACCATAACACAGATAAAATCGAATGTAAAAATACATTATATTATTCTGCCTAATAAGCTAAGCCACGAGGATGGATGATTTTACCAGTTTAGGTAAAGCGAATTTTGAGCAAATGATCCCGTAGCTGAAACTTTGATTTCTAGAATAAAGTAGATGCCGTGAAATAAAATACGTGGATAGATGACAGAAAGCTAAATTCTTACTGTTTATTAACCAACTGGCTTTAGGTTCCAAAGCTCTTTTAAAAGTGGATAAGAGCTGAACACCCATATATATATATATATATATATATATATATATATATATATATATGCACTTCATTTAATGACTGTAGTCCATCCATTCTGTATTAGTAAAACATAATTCCAATATTTATAGTTCCAAGTTTAACTTGACAGCAAATCCAGAAGCCTCGAAATTACCTCCTACTATTAGTAATTGGCTTGACAGTAGACAGATATATCTACTAACTGAAAGATTATAGCTGAAAATCAACTTACTTATGAGTAAATATCTGGCAAATTCTGCCTTTATAACAATAAGGTAAATGCACACACTACGCCACATGCTCAGGTTGTAACATACCTCAACATCTATTTGAGTGAATCCAGGTTGTGTTTCATCATTAAAATCGTCTGTTGTTATCCATTTATTAATTGATACATCAGCATGACTCTCCAGAACTTCAGTTAATAAATTGTCGTTTTCCAGGCCTAGACGACTGTTTATTTCTTGGCGTTGTACTTGATGACATAAAAATGAAAGTGTGGAAAATATGTTACTGTTATGTAACACTGAAAGATTTAGCTGATCTAGTGTTAAAAATACATTTAAAAATCCAGGTTATCTTTAGTGTCATAGTGATATTAGTCTACCTGTAAAAGGTCTAGTCTACAACTCACGAGTGAGAGCAGATTCGTTGTACTTGTGAAACCCCGCCCCTTCCTCATACAAGTGAGAGGAACTCCATTAACTGAAGGAACTAATTATATTTCTACTTGAAATGAACTACATTTCTTATTGTGTACTACTCTTGTTCACTTAGTTTTACAATTACTCTCCTCTTTTCTCCTCTATTTCTTTATTTGTGTAGTACATGCATTTTCCGTGCTCATATGTACAAGAATCTATGTGTATTAAATAACAAAGAATATTCCGAAGATGGGAATTACGTCGATGATCTTACCTAGGATCTGTATTTATGTTCCTAACCGGTTGTGGTAGTGAAGAGATTTGGATACCTATCAAGCGTTGTGTAAGATTTTGATATTTAAAGTATGCCAATTAGAAGAACTAAAGGCCTGACCACAAATTTCTCCAATAACTACGAGGAATACCGTTGAAGAATTAAATGAGGGATGTTGTGGTTTATACTGAAATTATAGAGAGAATATCTAATGAGTTGATGGGACTATGAACTTGTATAGACAAAATTGTATGAAGCCATGAACTCCGAGTTACAAACCACCAACGTTTCACATGAAACGAGGCCTAAGAACAGTCTGGAAACATCATTGGTTATACAGAAAGATTACAAATCTAAACGTAACTAGCTGTTTGAACTACGTGAGGAACTGTAGGTCATTTTAACTGGCTCATTGAGTCTGAGACAGCATGCAGTATGGTCCGCAAATGCCATGGTGCGGCCAAGGGCGGAGAGAGTCCGCTCTCCCTCTCAAAATGCTTTCACATGATCATGCGTATTTAGCCACAGCCACGAAAGTCCTACTCAGCCTCCCCGTAGTAGAGGTTTTATGTACGAAACTGAAAAGAGGGAAATGAATGTCCGGCGCTTAAACTGTGTCGATGAAGAGTTGGGAAACATTGGTTTCAAACCAACAGTGCACCTGAGGCCCGAAATCCTGAGGGAAAAATTGGAGTACAGGCCTATTCTTAGTCACTGGCTACCACGGGACCACACTTCCTGAAGTTGTTTCACTGCCTTGTGGATTAAACCTCTGGGTCAAAGGCCCAGAAAACTACCTGCTTTGGTTTAGGCACACAAATAGCATCCTGGCGCGCACACAATAACAGTCGTCTGTATGACACACTGTAACATTTTGTATTCGTTGTCAGTTTTGTCGTATGACCTCGAGAAACGAACCGAGAAGCTAGTGTGAAATCTAACATTGGTTTTACTATTTGTGTGAGCTAATAATGATTTGTGTTTCAATAGGTTACGATCCTTATGATAGTAAAAATTTTTACATCCATCAACCCATTGGGCAACTAAAAGCGAAGAATTCTATTAATGAGTTGTACTTCCACCATTATGAATACCTAATAAAACTGTACTTAATATATCGAAGGTATTAATATGGTTGTGTAGTAATTATGCTCCTTTCAAATCAAAATTAATCTTTACAGTATAATTATCCAGGATGATGGCTTTGAAATTGTGTCGTTTCCTGATAGCTCTGATGCAGATATTTAACACTTATATAAACTTATGAAAGAAAGCTATTAATGTACTGATGCCAACTCATTAAGATTGTTAACTGATCCATAACTCAAACTAAAGTTTTATATCCCTAACAAGTGTTTAAGTTAATGGCCATGACCTAATATGGACTCCATTTATAGATGAATGTATTTTCAACTATCTGTTTACACAGGGTATCGTAAAAAAAGCTTTTTTAAGATAATTATGGTAATAAATTGATATTAAATATACCCAATAACCATACAACGAAGCTAAGATTTCTGATTACCTGGCGGTAAAATTTGAGACTGAATATCTGTTTGTGGATCAAATGTATCACATTCCATTGCATTTTCATTATTCTTTTTACATCGTTCAAAATAACCCCGACTGTTATTTCTGTCCAATTCTCGTGCATCCATACTGTAAAGTCGAGCACCCTGAGCTAGAACATAGTCAATCCGGAGTCCACTTAGACTGAGAAAGCCATTAGTTGAAACGTCCTTTTGATCTATGTAGCTTTGACAATTCAACGTTGGTTGCCAATCAGGCAAGTGACGAACAATGTGACGAATAGCTTCTGATGCAGCAATACGAGAAACCCAGTTTTTGTGTCGAAGCAGAGGGATAAGCTTCAGGTTCAATAAGAGTTATGAATAGGATAGTTAGTGACTAAACTTATATTAGAAGTGAAAATATAAAATGCCAAACAAAATCCTTGCTAAACCTAAAGATCACTTGACGCTTCTCTAGACATACGAGAATGTTTATCAAGAAATCCCAGATGACAGATATACAAATAATAGTGTAATTCAAAAAATTGTTATCATTATTCACAGTAGGGAAGACATTAAATGAAGGTGACACAGGATCGAATTCACTCTAAAGTCAATAAAATCCATAACTGTGAACATTGTAGATTCTTCCATTGAATGTCATTTTAAAGTGCTTTTATTATATGACATTAACATTTTGAGACAACATGCAATGTGATATTCGGAAGATCAAAAGGGTGATTCGATTAAAATGAATGTGTTGAATGTTTACAGTTTGAAAAAGCACTAAATTTAATGGTCAAAAACAACATTCTGATGTATACGTTAATTAATCAAATAAAGCTGAGCGAAACTTGGTTCTTACTAGATAATTGACAAGACTTAGTGTTTAAATATCAAAAATCTTTAAAAAGAGGAAACTAACTCATCAGATGCTTAGAGATTGGTTACGCCGTCACGCCTAGTGATACTACCCTGTCGTAGAAACTGAAGTAGGTGGAGGGGGTTCGAACGCAGCGCTTAGTCACTGAGTCGAACCTTTTGGCCACCAAGCTACTGAGTCAACGACAAATTATGCCTTTCACCAACCAATTCACAATGACAATAAAAACAAGTTCCAGAACGTAATGAATAGGAGTCGATGAATTTGTAAAAGTACTCTACACTTTTATAATTATGAACAAAAAAGACAAATGTTACAAAGTAATTCTGTCACACCTGGAAAACCAATGGTTAAATAAATGCCTCATTTATATGTAATGATTACGCAATTAGAAAGTGTTTTAAAGACAAATCGATTCCTTACACAGGTGAAGACATAATCAATGCTTGATGGACTACTTTTTGCGATCTCTCCAAGTTGCTCTGCAGCCGCAGTTCGTAAAGACGCATTGGGACAACTTTCCAGTAACACAAAAAGACGGTCAAGGCTAAAAAAAACAGAGTATATATTTATTAGATTGTAACGAATGGAATATGAAAAAGGTACTGCGTACACTGGGACATGTTCTGATTATATTTTGTTAAGAAGGATATAACAGACTTCTGATGTGAAAAATAGAATAGAATTCACAATGCTTGGTTGTCCAGATAACACAGCTATTCGTCTATACGAAGTCGCTGTGTGAATTCATTGATGTGATCATGATTATACTTAAGGTGCTGTAAAAAAATCGGCAGTTTAAGGACTGGTCACTGACCTGTATTTGCCCTATAAAAATAAATGTGCCCACAATAATATGATCAGTAGTGAACTCCAATTTTTGTGGTACTTTGGGCCAAAACTGTAAATGTAGGTTATAGGATGCACTTGATATAGTATCCTGAGCACCGTGATTTTCTGACAATACGCTAAAACTGACGTCCTCAATATCAGTCAGAACTTATCAAAAGGATGCTTGGTGATGTTAATCCCATTAAGGCCATTGGTTAACTTATTAATAACTGGCTAAAACTTTGAAGAAAACAGTCGCAAGCTTCCCACTGGAGACAAGATATAAGGTTTTGTAGTCCCATATATGTGAACACAAACCTGGGAAAACGTTTTGATCAGACTGATGATATACATGAATAATAAAAACATATCTGCAGCATTAAGACCTGGAAAATCAAAACTCACGAACAATAGAAATTCTCTCAACATCGCATAGTAGGGCATCTGTTTTTAAGACGTAAAAAGCACCGCCAGGAATATTCAGCTGTACTGAGCCGAAATTCCGTACTTTTGGCAAGGTTCCTATAGTCCTTTATTTGAGTCGAGGTTTTAACGTATTTCCTCAGAAAACTTGGGTAGTCGATCAAAATGACCGTTATAAAAGTTCATCATGATTTATAAGGACCATGCAAATGTCTTATCTGCAAGTTTTGCAAAAATTCAGCAACAAACGTTTTCCTGTGGACACATTACATCAAATTATGTATAAACAATTATATAATTCAAAAACAACAATTAGGAAATAATTATGAGTCAAAAGCAGTACCGGCTGGTCATTAGACTCCCAATATTCCCTAGTGGTACTTGTCCACAGACTGTAGGTACGAGTGCACAATAGAACAAAGAGGCATACGCCGTCCGCCATCGCACTGAATATATTTATACTGAGCACCATTTAGATATGTTGCGCATTTTATTGGAATATTAAGTATGCTATTGGTCCACTGTTTCCAACGTCCTTCAATGAAATATTTTAGTGCATTTAAAACACCAAGAAGGAACTTGAAGCAACAAAAAATATCACCAATTTACGTACAATTTTGGTTTCAATTCGAACTCCAAAAACATTTCCCTGACACAAAGTTTGTCGTCTCAGACCCGATAATCAAATAATTCCAGCCTATCAAATCTATACATAGTTTCAGTTTCAGTTTCAGTTTGGGAAGGACAGGAGGCTCGATGGCCTATGTTAGTCCTGGCAATGGTGGTCTCTCAGTTGATCCAACTTTCTTTTGAAAGAGTCGACGGATGGAGCATCAACCACGTGCTGAGGTAGTGAATTCCACTCGTTGATGATTCGATGGGAAAGTCGATAGTCAGCTGACAAGTAATTTGTTCTCGGCTTATGAACTTTTTTGGAGTGTCCTCGTAAATTCTCTGTTTTGGAAGACAAGAAAAATGAGGGCATGTTAGGTGCAAATTTATCACTAAGCAATTTGTAGACTGTAATCAAGTCGCCTCTAGTTCTGCGATATGACAACGGGAAAAGGTTCAGCTTGGCCAGTCGAGATTCATACGGAAGCTTCGCTATTCCGGGAACCAGCTTAGTCGCCATTCTCTGAACCTTTTCCAGAAGCTCACTGTCTTTTTTAAAGCAGGGGCTAGCCGCTTGTATTCAGTACTCAAGTTTAGGACGAACGAACACTGTATACAAAGTCAAAAACGTCTTAGCGTCGACATGACTAAAAGCCCTACGTATTGACCATAACGTTCTAAAACTTTTGGCGGCTATTGCACGGCAGTGTGCAGTAGTCTTTAAGTCTTGACTAACGATAACTCCTAAGTCATTATATGTCTGGACGACAGGTAGCTCAGTGTTATTCATCGTGTATGTATCTGTGCCTTGATGACCGATATGCATCACAACACACTTGGAAGTATTTATCGGCAACTGCCATGTTTGAGACCATTCAGATAACTTCTTCAGGTCATTTTGAAGTTCTAAGCTATCACCCTCACATCGTATCGTTCTCCATATCTTGACATCGTCAGCATATAGCAAGACCGATGATGATAGGATACAAGGAAGGTCATTTACACACAAGGGGAATAGCACTGGCCCCAAAACTGTACCCTGGGGCACTCCACTAAGCACAGTTTCCCAGCTAGATAACTTTGAGTTCACCCGAACTCTTTGTTGACGCCCAACTAAGAAGTCTTTTATCCACATCAATAAATTGCCTCCAATCCCGACTTTTCTTAGCTTATATAACAGCCGGTTGTGCGGATCTTTATCAAAAGCTTTACTGAAATCAATGAAGGCGACGTCTACAGGTAGCTTTCGGTCCTTAAGGGCACACCAGCTTTCACGAGCCACTAATAAGTTAGTGAGACAAGAATAACCTATTCTGAAGCCATGCTGCTTCTCCGAGAGGATCCGGTTTTTATCGAGATACTTAAACAGCTCCTTCCGAATAATCTTTTCTAATATTTTAACAACCACACTAGTTAGGCTAACGGGGCGGTAGTTCTCAGGTTTGTGTTTCGTGCCTGTTTTGAAGACAGGACTTACTATGGCATTTTTCCAATCTTTCGGTTTCATATAATTTGTACAATTACTATACGTGATCGTGAAACTGTCGGAGAACTGACCTTACTGCGTTTTTTGAAGCTTCAGTGAACAAAATGGGGTGAGTTGTAAGGCTTAAGTTTAGATACGTCAACAAAGTAGCATTCTCTTTCACTGCATCAAGTGAAAAGCTGAAATCTTCGTTCTTCTTTGTATTTTTTCTCTCTTGATTAATTTCCAGGATGACAGTTAGAGGTTGTATTTCGCTGCACAATTAGGTAAGAAATGGAGATAGAAATCACACATTCTGAGAAATCGTCGCATTATCTTGATTGAAACAAGTTCTGTATAGCTAATAATTGTGCCGGCCTGTTGAAGTGGCTTGGCGCCATAAAAATCTCTGTGGTATCCTCGATCGAAATCTGAGATATATTCACCAAGTGCCAAAAGACGACTTATATGATGAAGTCAAAGCAGCAGTTATTCAATAAACACTGCCATAAATGAGAGAAGACTGCGACAAATGTTAACATCATAGGAGTTAGTGTACAAAAAAGCGTTGGGACTCTTTCGGCATATGAGGCAGTTTTTCGACTCGTACAAACCAGGTGGTCACAATGGTTGCTTTATGATGTGAGTATATGTGACTCTCAGAGTTTCTGAAACCAGCAGCCATCATATTATCAGGCAGGAAGTTTGTTATTGGAACGTAGAAAATAACTAAGTGAAAATTCGAATGCTAAGAGAAGATAGTTTCATGAGGTAGATAGATAAATATGTTAACTAATTAGTGACGCGAAAAGCATAACCAGGGAGTAAACGTAGTGGAACTAAGTTAGTGATACGTGCTAATGATAATGGTGGGTAAGTTACGAGATGTGCCTCAGGTGAAGCTACCCTAAACTGTTGGTAATCAATAGGTGAGTACGTGTTTGTCAATCCTCCTTTTGAAGACATCGGATGAGGGGGCTGTGGTGACTTTGGACCAGGGAACATTCCAAATGGTGGTACTTTTAGTGAGGAAGGGAAGAGAAGTACCTCGTTTCTCTTTCTTTGATGTACAACTTACCAAGGGTCGCCTCATGTAGAGTGAATATGGTTTCCCAACGGGCTGAGTCTCTCCTGTATTCTCCTCCGAAGATTGTACACAGAGTAGCCTTTGTTTCATTTCTATGAAAGTTCTTGTGACTCTGGTGAGTGCTTGGACAGCTTAGCTCTGAACTTTGAAGTCTCCAGCTAGTGATGCCAGCTCGAACCTCAGGGGAGGTAGTTGGAATACCTCCCGGATTGTCTTTCCGGATGTTAGTCACTGTGAAGGGAAGATATATTCCTCTAGTCAAATCGTTGACACCGTACGCTTTGGAACAATATCAGGTTGATTCTGTCACCCCGGTTATTCGGTACTGTTTGGCAGTAGGATTTTGAAATGAGTGTTATCGTGTATCGCCTCTCCTCCCCCCTCCCCCTGTTTTGTGTACTTTTCCACATCAGGGAGGTGTCATGAATTGCATTTTCGCCTTATCACTTGTAATTTCAGGAGAGACATGTTTCAGTTAGAATTACAGTTCGGAGGTCAGAAGGGAAGCACATGTTTCCCGCACCTCCTAATTAACTCCTCGGCCCCCTTAAGTTGCTATAAAGGGATTTGTTGGTGTTTGTACTCAGATGTCGCTTCTCTGCAGCATTATGTTTTCAGGTTTTAACCCAACTGATAGTTAAAGTACGTTAATCGATTTTGTAGGGCCTGGACCCTGCGAGTTTTCCGTTAGTGTCGTGTATTCCATAAGCTGGACGACGACCTCGATGCCCTGTACCGCGAATTGTTGATCGAAGTCAGCTGACACCAAGGTGTGCTTTATTTTGTTTTATCCTATTGTCTTGTCAATATAAGTCGGCTCTCATAATCTCAGATGTGTCCGCAGAGGTCATTCTTCGAGCTGTTTTATGGCATGAGGAGCTTCAGTCATATTCTTGTGACATTTTTTACGGACAATGGTTTGTCGTGTCCAACTCAGATTTGAGAGAAGGCTTTAACCGGTGGTCTTTGAGTAGCTGAATAGAGTTACTATTAATAGAAGAGGTTTACTTTTGGATCCTATGCAGGTGGCATAGTCTTCCTGGTATGGTATCCTTTCCCAAAAACGAACCATACTTGTCAGTTTTTTCTCCAACATTAAACATTAACTAAGATCAAGTAGTTTTGTGTATTATCTTTGTCCGCAATTTATAGTGTTTTGCGAATTATGCTGTTGCAATATCGTTTCTCTTATTTTGTAAATTACTTCAGCAGATTGCTCTCTCTGGAGAGATTGGAGATGTGACAACAAAATTCGGAGATGATTGAAAACACAAAAACGACAGCGGAATGTGACAAAGAGAAGCCATCAAGTAGGATGGTTGAAAAGGCGAGAAATTTATCAATCAGTCGACGGATCTCGCTCAGTCAGCTCCAGAACTTACTTCCTCGAATAGTAGCATTATTGTGAAGTCCTCTTGTGGCGTATACTATTGGGGGAAAGTATCATATCATCTTTCTCGAACGCCTCAATATTCTCACTTTTCTGAGTATTTCAAAGGTTGCAATACAGTTTTCATTATTATATGACCCGATAGGACGGTCTTCCCTTACGGTTAATCATCGAACGACCTCTTCTACTTTGAGAACTTGGCTGTTTATAACTTTTTTCCTTGTTCACACCTAACAGTTCCTCAAACAGTAAACGGCCCCTTAAATAAAGTTTTGACTATAAACACATGTTATGTTTTTACACCGTTTATTTGGATGATAGAGCACTCAGACTTTGTGCCCGTACAATTCGCTATATCCTGGAAAGTAAAAATAAGTTGCTACCGCACAGAACTAGATTCCACTATCCTGAAAACGAATATAAGTGATGCGACCAGTATGTACAGTTCTTACTGAAGTACAAGTGGTATGAGAGACTCTGATACTAAAAATGTAGGTTGACATATCCTCACTTCCTCGAAATTGGTAGGCAGTACCGTCGGTTAATCTGCCAGTCCTAGCTTTGAACTCCGCCTGAAGTCCCTCTGGAGCTATGGCAGTCCCAAGCCCAGATAAAGGCGAAAGTTGAGCATGGGGTGAGAAACCCCATCCCGTTGAAAACTAACTCGTCATAAAAAACGCTAACCAGAAAAAATATTCAAACTATTTAAACTCTGCCCTGGGGGCTAGAAGGTCTTCATTTAGAAGAGTTATGATTCGTCATGGTGAAAGCCGAGTTCCTTCAGAAGTCAAGAGGCTGATGCTATTTCTGACAACCAGAGCAACCATTTATTTAGGTACATGGAATGTTCGTACAATGTGGGACACCGGGAGTGCCCTCGAGATTAATGTTGAAATAATGAGGCACAGCATGAAGGTGCTTGGAATCAGAGAAACACGTTGGGCACAGGTTGGACAACAACGACCAGCCTCAGGGGAGCTTCAGTTATACTCCGGCCATGAAGAAGAAAATGTCCCCCACACACAAAGAGTTGCATTGATACTATCCAAGCAAGCACAAAATGCACTCACAGGATTGTAATCCTATGGACCCAGGATCATCAAAGCCACCTTCAAACACAAAGAAAGAGGACATTACAATGAAGGTCAACCAATGCTATGCACCTACCAACGATAACAATGAGGACGTTGAAGATCAATCCTATAATAGGCTGTGGTCGATCGTCGAGAAGTGCCCAACAAAGGACCTGACCATTCTGATGAGAGATTCAAATGCCAAGGTTGGAATGGATAACACCGCATATAAAGATATCATGGGACGACACGAATTGGGAGAAAGGAACGAAGATGGTGGGGGATTCGCAAACCTATGTGCCTTCAATAAACTGGTCATAGGCGGCACCATATTCCCACATAAACTCATACACAAAGCCACACAAAGCCACTTCACCGGACCACATTATGCAGGACCAAACCGACCATTTTTGCACCAACAAAACGTCTAGGAGGACGATGGAGGATGTGAGAACCAAGAAAGGAGCTAATATAGCATCAGACTATCACTTGCTGGTCGCCAAGATGAAATTGAAACTCAAGAAACACTGGACAATGGGGCGGACAATATCACAAAAGTTCAATACGGCCTTTCTTCAGGATACTGACAAACTCAAACAGTTCATGATAGTCCTCAGCAATAAGTTCCAAGCTTTTCATGATCTACTCAGTGGGAAAAGAACTACTATGGAGAGCAACTGGAAGGGGATCAAAGAGGCAATCACTCCAACATTTCATGAGGTTCTGGGCCACAAGAAGTACCATCGCAAGGAATGTATCACTGTTGATGCACTGGATAAGATTCAAGAAAGAAGGAACAAGGAGGTAGCAATCAATATCAGCCGAACAAGAGCTGAGAAAGCGTAGGCAAAAGCTGAATACACAGAAGTAAACAAGCAGGTGAAGAGGAGCATCAGAACCGACCAGCGTGATTATGTGGAAGATCTAGCAATGACGGCGGAAAAGGCTGCAAGATAAGGAAACATGAGACAATTGTATGACACAACAAAGCCCGCTGGAAATTATCGTAAACCACAACGTGCGGTGAGGAGCACGGAAAACTGAGTAATCACCAACATTGAAGAACAGCGAAAGAGATGGGTAAGGCACTTATAGGGACTTTTGAATGGACCCAGCCCCACTGAACACACCCAACATGGAAACAGCACCCACGGACCTCCCAATCGATGTTGGTCCACCAACAATTGAGGAGATCAGCATGACCATCAGACAAACCAGGAGCGGCAAAGCAGCGGACGAGACGATATTCCAGCAGAAACACTGGAAGCAGACGTAGCAGTAACTGCAAGGATACTCCACATTCCCTTCAGTAAGATTCGAAATGAAGAACAAGTACCGACAGACTGGAAAGAAGGACACCTGATCAAGATACCAACGAAGGGCGATCACAGCAAGTGTAACAACCACATGGGCATCACTCTTATCTCAATACCACGAAAACTCTTTAACAGGGTATTGTTAAACAGAACGAAGGATTCCATTGACACGTAACTTCGAGATCAACAGACCGGGTTACGTAAGGATAGAACGCAACACAACGGATCATTGTTGGACAATCAATTGAATGGAATTCATCACCCAACACCAGCTTCATTGACTACGAGAAAGTAGCTGATAGCGTGGACAGGAAAATATTATGGAGGATTCTTCGGAACTGCTGGATGACTGAGAAGATGGTCAACATCATACGAAATTCTTATGATGGATTAACTGCAAAATCGTGCAGGGAGGATAGTTGACGAACTCGTTTGGAGTAAAGACCGATGTCGAGCAATGTTGCCTACTCTCAGCCTTTCTCGCTCTCCCGGTGATCGAATGGATCATGAAGACGTCAACATCTGAGGGGAAGCATGGGATACAGTGGACATCTAGGATGCATCTGGGCGATCTAGACTTCGCAGATGATCTGACTCTTCTATCACACACGCAGCAACAAATTCAGAAGTCGACCAGTGAAGCAGCAGCCTAATTAGCAGTCAGTCTCAACATACACATAGAGAAAAGCAAGGTTTTCCGATACAACACAACATGCAATGATCAAATCACAATTGACGGGGAAGATTTTGAAGGTGTAAAAACCTCAACATATCTGGGCAGTATTATTGATGAACATGGTGGATCTGATGCAGATGTGAAGGCGCAGATCAGCAAAGCAAGAACAGCTTATCTACAATTGAAGTACTTCTAAAACACAAGACAACTGTTTGTCAACCACCAAAAAACGTCATAATTTTCAATAGAAATGTCGAGACTGTTTGTTCTACCAAAGAACACATTACATTGGGAAATGGAGACAGACATGAGAAGAATGAGCAACAAACAGATAGAACAAGAAAGGAATGCTTAGGACATAATGTTTTTGATAATGCTGGTCGGGGGCCTATGCTCCTATCGTGGGTCACAGGCGTAAGTAAGTAAGTATCGATGAGATACGGATTGTAATGGATCTATCCCATCTAGATGGGTGACTTTGTGGAGGACTAAAACTCAGCACTCTTGGAGGTCTTAAAGTTCAGCCATTAAGGTTTTCATTTCACTGAAGTCTGATCATAGTCTCTCCTCTTTGGTACAAATAATATTTAAGTGTAGATGTTTTCAGTGTGACTGGAAACTCATTTCAATACAATATATGTTAGACCTGTTCCATGCAATTGTAAATTTATTTAAGTGCAATACAGCTGCTAGATACTCTGTTGTCTATTCTAATACAACTGCCGTGCGTTTTAGTCTGGGTTTTAACATAAACTCAACACAATTAATTGGATGTCAAATTATGATATTATTCCCGTACTACTATTGTTTCAGTCCACTTGTATTCATTCTATCATAGCGTACTTTGAATCCGTTTATTATTACGGCAGTTCATTCATTTAGCTATATATATTAGCAAGAACATTATGATACGGGTTTTGTATCCATTCGTTCTTGGCCATCAAATTCAAGAAACGGAACATAATGTTTTTGCGAAGAGAAACGAGACAAAAGATGCGCGGTGGATAAGGCAAGTGAGCCAACTCAATTCAGTCAAACGCGAACCGGTATTTGTAGTCGAACAAAAATACGTTCCAGACATGTGATGAGCAAGGTAAGAAATGCACACATATACGCTTACATAAAACAGTCAGGGCTGATAAGCGAATGGATGACAGAGTAAAAATGTGGCTTGAGGAAAATGGATATATTGATCTATCTAGAGCCTAGAATGAACTATGTAGGCTCAAAATAGTACAAGCCCCTACAACATCTACTTCTAATTTAGATTTAATTGTGATATGAAAATAGTGGAAGTGACCCGAAATTTCATTGAGTTCCATATCTTCTTCACAATTAATGAAAGTATCATCCATACATCTTCCATATGAATTAATTTGACTGAAGTGTCGTATTTTGCAGATCGGCAATGACACAACCAAAGTTAGTCCAGTGGTGGACCCATTACAGTTCTTTCGATTCGTTTATAGAGATCGTTATTAAATATAAATTGCACACCAAGTGTATATCGTAGAAATAGCTCTTTTGGATTATGTTGTTATTTTCAATAATGTCGTACAAAAAGCGTGTAATTTCAATGAGCGGAACATTTGTAAAGCAGAAAGTGACGTCAAATGAGATAATTTTATTACCAATTAAATCAATGTCAGTCAGTCAGTCAGTCAGTAACAACGTAGAACTTCGTACGTACATCAGTTCGAGTTGCCACACCACCTTAGCACAGAGATTCAGTTGTCGATTCAAATCCCGTAGTGGTAGAGGTAGTAAGAGTATAAGCAGTAACAGGGAAGATTAGGGTTTGGAGATATTATTTAAAGAGTATAATCCAGTGAAATAAATTTGGAAAGATGAAAAAAAGGACATGGAGAATTCAGAAGATTAGAATTTGGGAGAACACAAAGAGTGGATGCACCTGCGCCATTCCAAACGATTCCGAGCAATGTCATTCAGGGTCTCTAACCATCGGTTGCTATCATCTCGTGGTCCCCAACCAGGTAGTCTACACCTACCAACATGACTCAGTCCACTTGTCAGTGACTTCATGGTTTTGTGCCATGTTTTGGTCTGGCCACCCCTAGCTTTCTTCCAACCTACTCCTATACCACTGAACATAGCACGTCGAGGTAGTCGGTCGTTGGGCATACATAACACGTGTCCCAGCCATCTCAACTGATGAAGTTTCACTACTTCATCAATTGATTTGCCATCCTTACCTAGTACCCGTGTCCTAACAACTGTGTTACTTACTCGATGGTCCCATGATATACGAGCAATGTTTCGAAGACACCTATGATCGAATACTGGTAACCTACGAATATCCTCTACTCTTACCGGCCACGTTTCACTACCATAAAGTAGGACGGAACGAACTGCTGCACAGTAAACCAGTCCTTTGGTTGATAGACGGATATCTCGCCTACGCCATAAATGACGCAAGTTGGTAAAAGCTAGTCGAGCCTTCTGTATCCGTGCTGAGATTTCGTCACACACCAGACCACAAGGGCTGATGAGACTTCCAAGATAAGTGAAGCGGTCGACACACTCAACCACTTCACTCCCTATCACTAGTTCGGGTGTCGATGTAACCCAATCCTGAAGCAACATTTTGCATTTCGAGGGAGAGAATCGCATCCCGAACATGCTTGCATTGTTGCTTAGAGTGGTCAGAAGACTCTGCATTTTGTCAGCGTCTTCGCCAAATAAAACTATGTCATCAGCATATTCTAAGTCAATAAGTGAATCTCCCGGTAGAAGTTCAACCCCTGGAAATCTAGGCAAGGAAAGTGTTATCTCTAAAAGTACATCGACGACAAAGTTAAACAAGAATGGAGAGAGTGGACAACCCTGACGAACACCACTTGAGGTAATAAAATTTTCTTCTCTGGATTTTCGTTTTATTCGATGAAACAGATGGTTTACTTTAACTATATACATTTCTTTTGAAGATGAAAAACTCTGAATTTAAGTACAGTGTGAGGGATTTCATGATTAAAATAATGCCTAATGGACATCTAGTAAACAGAATCTCATCGTTTCCCAATAATCAAATCTAAACATCGAATGCTGTTTTCTTTTCGCTGATAGACAAATCTGAAATCTACTATTTGATTTCATACGAATCTCTAGAGACACTATATAGTTTATGTTGAAGCGGCCCTGGTATATTGCCTAAATAATTAGACATAGCATATGTGAGGGCACATGTTAGTCCACTATAAATCTTAATGGAACATCAAATTAGTGAATTATTGTTAGCCTACAAAAATGTAATTTTGTATCAGATTTGGTATAGAAGATAAACACATCGATGGAACCATTTTGAATTTTTATTCATTAGGATATTATATGCATACCATTACACCACTGTCATTAATAAATGTTATCATGTTAAACCCTTTTTTCGTTGCATTTGTCTTGGTTATTAACACCCTAATCTTGGCATAGAGGCCTAGCTTTGTTTGCAAAAATATACCGTGAAAAATCTTAAACCACTTCGAAGTTATATATAAGTTAAAAATCTCTTCTCTTGAACTGATGGCAATTTGTCTGAGGCTTACTCCGTTTCAGTGGTCAGAAGCAATCGAATTCGTTATGGGAATGTTTAATGTCAAACACTATCGAACTCGTAATCTAGTAGTCATAAACAAGTCAGTAATAAGATAATAGAGAACTGTGTGTGCTCAATCGCAAGTATTGTATATGGAACTTGAGCCAGACTAGTTTTAATTTACAGTGAAATAATTAATTGACACAAACGCCACCCATGCATTTTTGTAAAATTTCAACA
Source organism: Schistosoma haematobium (assembly GCF_000699445.3). Lineage (NCBI taxonomy): Eukaryota > Metazoa > Platyhelminthes > Trematoda > Strigeidida > Schistosomatidae > Schistosoma > Schistosoma haematobium. The sequence goes on from NC_067201.1 coordinate 19,531,216, forward strand.
TCGTCAGTAGGCTGTCTAGATCTGTCCATAATAAAAAAATATCCAAGATCTTCTCTGTACGCACCTTTATAAGACACAATTTCCACAGGAATTCTGTTACAAGCAAATTAAACAGCTGGAATTTATTTATGAAGATTTGACAACCGTATAACACATTACACTAGTTAGAAGCAACTAAGTGGATATAGTATGAGATGCAAAGATAGATGTACATTATATTGACCTTTTTGATTCCATTTGAGATGTTACTATTTGTATTTCGTGGTAGTTTTGGTTTCTTTTACACCTCCACTGAATTTCCGTGTTCTTCCTGAACCGCATTTATGTTGTTTTAGTTGATACTTAGTCGTGACGACAGCCATATTGTTTTTCTCTCTCTCTTGATTTTGTTGCTTGCTTTGGCAGGAATTGTGCATTTTGTAATTGTGAATTGAAGTACTCTTCCAGAATTGGAAACACTTCGTGTTATAACCTAACTATATATTATCTTTCGAACGAACCTGTACGCAATCTATCCAAAAAGGGACAGGATAACATTTATTCGTTGTATATGATAATTTTCTTACATTCTTTATCAACTTATCTATTTAAAGTAATTTAGATTCGATCACTGGTTGAACAATTACTGGTTGAATAACTGAGGGAAAATACTTGCTTTATCTTTTCTTCTACTTTTGTTTGGGATTCATATGACGATTCACGGATAATCAGTTATCCTTGTTCTGTTTTCACAAACGCGCTTATTATATTGTTTAAATATTTCGAGTTTCCTTTATTACTATTACCCTATTTTCTCGTTTTACTTCTTTAAAAACAACTCAATTGCACAGATCCTGTAGCTTTAAATATTCTAAATATTATGCTAACAATATTGAAACTTGTGTATCATTGCATTTTTGAGGAAACCCGAAATAGCTTCCTTACAACACTTATGTACCCACAAGCTGTATGTGAATAATAATAATTACAAACTAAATAGCCTTGACAGTTATTCATCATTTCAAGCTTATTTAGTTTGGAATCTACAAATATAAAACCTATGAGTAAGGTAACACGTAATCAAAGTAAAACCATTATTTTGGGATAATATATGCTCAGTAAAAATTGTTTAAATGGCAGAAACTAGATCAGAAGAAACTCACAAAAGTTCAGGGCTACATAAGTTTTTCATAATTGGCAACTGGATTGTTTCGGTAATTCATCCGAAAATGCAGTTCCTAAAGAAACAAAATGAGACATCCAAAGTTTAAAAAGACCGGTTATCTACTGTGCAGCATAGGAAGAAGTGAACAAGAAACAATGGCTACGGAAGCTACTGGATAAAATGTAGCGAACGAGTAATACGTCATCGGATCGCCATTCGTTTACTTGTTTGAAATATTTTATGTTAAATGGCCCACCACTGAATGTAGATCAGTCCAGATGTCTTGCAGTCAAAACATAGCTCACTCAAAGTTGATTTCTTATAGCATTTCGAGAAATATTTAAGTTGTGACAGAGTTTCAATCGGCCAGAGGTTTGGCGACGACTATTTCCAGAGACTTGTATAGCAATGGTGATTTTCTTGAAACTTATTGTTCTGTTGCTAATACTTTCCTATTTTGAAGATCTAGTTTTCTACTTTTGGCACATTTTATAGTATCACAGTTTTCTGAAGTCACATTGTGTAGAATTTTGCAATATAAGATATTTGTACTTAACCACACGATCTTTGAAGCCGAACATAAAATTACTGAAATTGCACTCGACACGTAACACAAAGGGAGGTCAAGAATTGTGAACTTCGTACTAATTGATCGGTATGACATGGCTCTGCCTGACAAGTGTGATTATTCAATGTGTTTTAGTTTATCCCCATCAGGAGTGCGTTCATAAGAAGTACTAAACATCGTATTGCTGATTATCATGTAGGATGAGTCAGTATGGGCAGTGATATGACTTCCATGTAAGATTTTGTAGGTTCGGCAGTCACATCGTGAAAGCCTCCACATCGATTAATATGGTATTAAAGATAGATATACTATTGCTGAGTTAGACCATATTCCGACATGGTTTTGCTACTGGATGTCAACAATTTTCCGGAGACAACGATGACCAAACACAGAGAGTCGTCTAACATTCTCAACTCGGATAGGCCAGGTTTCACAAGTATAAAGCAAAACTGCTCTCACCGACGTGTTGTAGATCCAACGTTTTACGACCAGACTAACATCATGAAAGCGCCAAAGGTTGCTCAAATTGACATAAACCGCTCCGGCTTTCACTATATGTTAATTGATCTCATAACTCACGCCACCACCAGCACTTATGCCACTCCCCAGATACATGAACTTCTCGGATACTTCAACTCGCTTACTGCACAGAGTGAGTGCAGGATCAGGGTCCTGACAGCTTTGTGAAGGTACTTTGCACTTAGGAGGTCCAAAGTACATTCCATACTCACATACACTGACTGCCAACTGGTTAAGTGCGGATTGCATGGCTTGGGTATCGTCGCACAATAAGAAAATATCATTCGCATAGCGCCTTAATAGTTGGAGTTCCTTAGGGATTTTCGACTCATTAGGTGGATCAGCCGTCACAGGTCATGGAGGAAAGGACAGTCTGATCGACACTGTCGGAGCAACAGATCAGTTGAACTGCTTTTTAAAAAGGTCTGCTCATCGTTAAAGAGGTCACCTTCACAGAATATTTCGCTCACACTAGACTTCGTGCTGCCAGTGACTCAGATGGGTTGAAAGAGCTTGAGGAAGTTGCCAGATGCAACTGATGCTCCCAACTTATTTGCACGCTCCGATCACCAGTCTTCTCAGTCCTTAGGCAAGTTTTTCCCAATTTCATTATGTAATAGTCCTTGATTGTAATCAGACTTGAGGTCACTCGGAGTAAACCTAAGGGCTTCACTGAGTTGTAAAAAGCCTGAGGAAACCCAGCGCTCATAAGTTGAATGTTTTGCGAAGCTGCAAGCGACTTTACTCCCATAATGTTTAGTAGGAGGGTAGCTAGCCTTGGTATTTATGTGTAACAGTAGCTGTGACCAATTTACTGACATCAGTCGGTTTGGGACGATGAAGCTGTTAACCACTGAAACGTAAGGTAAGACTACCGCAAACAAAGACATGACCAGAGTCCAGATTGGTGCCTCAAAATGAGCGGCGCTCTTGTACACAATCACTTCAGTGGCAGCTGATTCTGATGTGGTCAGTCTGAGTCAAGGCTCGAGATGCAGAAAGAGGACGCCAGGCAGCATATCGGCAATTACTGGGACGGCAAATAGTGCTAGTTAGGAACGGGTAGTAGCAGATGGTCACCATTATCTGACCCGCAACCAACAAGTCCCTAACGACTCCCTTCTGTTCCTAAACACCTGACCTGAGAATCCAAGTCTCGGACTAGTGCTACAATATCTGTCGAACGAACTTTCTGTAGAACTGTTAACTGTTGGTAAAACTCATCATTGATAGCATCCGGGTTAAATCTATAGGAGCATAGGTGGAGATGACGAAAAGACATCGTTTCACGCACCTATTTCTTCGCACATTGTTGGAATTTTCTAATCCAACAGCACATATCTAACTGTTAACAACGATCCAATCGATTGGTGCTGCCTCAGCTTTGACCCTTAGTGCGATACCAACGTCAACAATACCAGACAAATATTTCATATGGTACCCCGATAAATGCACATGAAACAAGCAATTCGAAGCGAGGGATGGGGAACGAATTTGTGGTACTACACTAGAGTTTTGCATACGCGTCTTGGATAGACAACAAATATCGATATTAAAACTTTCTAAAGACATACCCAACCCTGATGATGATCTGGTAATGTGCTTGTGTTGAGATCGCTCGGTATATCTTATTGATTACCAGACCACTTCTTATTATCTTGTATCTCAGCCAGAATAACCCCATGTGTTAAAGTTTGTTGTCGTGAGATTTAAGCTCTATCACTAACTTGTTTGCACGTTTCTGTACGTAGTGTAAGAGATTTAAGACTCTCTTGAAGAGAGAGAGGCTAAATGAGTTTGTGAACTTCAAGGTGGGACCGCGGGTACGTTATAAAGAGAGTTTGGAACAACTCCGAGGCGGTCTTCCCAAGTAGTCTACGCATAAAGCGGAGATTCACGCTTGCCTCGACTGCATCTCCAATGTGGTTTGAGCTGGCGTCTAAACTCTCGGTGGTTACTAGCCCAAGGTTACGCTCTGAGGATTCAGTTAGAAGCGGATCTTTATGAAGGACTTTTATTCATACCGCATGTACATTGTTAATAAAAATAAACCATACCATAAATAATTGGTTATGGGGTAAATAATATGTCAATGAACCCTTGCCCAAGAGTCCGTCTAGCTGAATCATTTGTAAGTTAGATGGCAGATCATTAAACGTTAAACAGTTCACCGAATCTCGTCAAATTCAAGTATAGCCAACGAGAAATAATTGGTTCCATGCCACAGAACGGCTTATGTGAAGGTGTTCTTACCTCCTGTGCTTTTCGATAGGGTCTGAACCTATTCGGTTAGCACCACAGAGGAAGCCAGGTTAAGTATATCTCTCGAGGCGCGAACACGACACTAAGATTTCAAACCATTCCCGTCGAACTGGGGTGGGTACATTGCCAATATTTATAACCAGTATTGCATCTACATTTTTCATAAACTCTTCTGTTATTACGCTTTTTAAATTTGTGGTGGAGTTATAGAATATTTATCCCATCCCCATATAGATGACATGCATTTTGAAATATTGTCTATGTTCATCGATTTCGGTAATCTGACAAGAATTATTTTATTCCAGAAATCAGTATTGTACTGAACCGCTTACATTATTTGATGTACTGGAAAATAGACCATCAACGTTTCATTTTTTTTCAAGCGGTTGAAAACAGACTTGGTTAGTCTATTCAGCTTTGCTCTACACGTGGTCATCTGTGACTCAATCAACCAAATTTACGACTGGTAATCTTGTTGAAAATGTGGATATCATTGATGCCATCCAACAAGAAGGAAATTTGAATTCGACTTCATTTGGTGTTAACTATGTATGCCTAGTCAGTTCTTAAAAGAGGAAGCACTAAATTGTTTTACTACAGTGTTTAGTCATCATCATGCTCAGATGACTCGAAAGTGTAACTGGTGAGACTATAATTTATGGACGACCTTCGAGTAATGCTAAAGTGACCTAATAACTAGGACCAAATGAGAGTTAAAAACCAGTGTGAGAAATTAGAATTATGATTCACAGTTGATGGTTAGAGTTAGGAATTACATTCAGGGTTTTCATCACAAACTGAAATCAGTTATAATGCCAAAACTCTATTTATACAAATGGATGGGTGAATTTTGCACCGAAATCTGGGACCTGTTATCTTATACCTGATTGATTCATCCATAAATTATAGTCTCGTCGTGTAATTAAATAGTGCATTGTACCACTGGAAAGATTATATTGGTCGGATTGCGCGGCACTTACTCCGTTAATTAGTTTCTATTAGATGGTTTTCATGTTGGCAAAGTAATGAGTTGATTAAAAGTAGACATTTTGTTGAAAACATTTCCTTTTTCTGAATATATTCGATTATTCACCATGTTAAATAGATAACATACTGTTGTTTCAACTGAACTGTTTGATCATTGTCGAAGTTTCAAGTGATTAATGAAGAGATTTTAACTTGAGGAATAATGAAAACTTGAATTAAAAAATAATTTTTCTTTAAAAATAAACCAAATACATGCAAATAAAGTACCATATTACCAAAAAACTTTCCATTGTCTAACCCTTAGAACTCATCTCTTATTGATTCGTATATTATCTTTCAGTGGTATAAAATGACAAGTGTGTTAAAAAGATGAGAACGAGCCAACAGAATATAAATATTCTAATGTAATATAATAATTTATGTTAACTTTTCTGCATTTTCAGGAATCATAAATTCTTTTGGTAATTCTGCAGCAAGCATTTTGGTAAGTTCTTCCTCATCAGCATCATTTTCATGTTCTTCAAAATCACCAAATCCCTTTTCTGTTAAGTCATAATTACTATCAACCAGATGATTAGAGCATAATGCATTTTCATAATTAAGTGAATTTAAACATCCAAGCATATAATCAACAATATTTGGATGTGGTAAATGTTGAGTTGGATGATTCAGTACAAGCCAATCACGAACATATATCGGATCACCTCTAGGATCATGTTTATCATCGGAATCTTTTGGAGGTAACCAGAATGGTCGGTATTTGGTTGTTGTCTGTCTTGATCTATTGAATTTTACTTCAGTTATTAACCAATTACACGTTTCTGGAGAGAAGTATTGTTCAAATGTTGAAAATATTTTTGATTTACTTCTAATAAAGCAAACTTTTGATACTGTTGTCTGTGGTAAGAATGGTTTAATGGCTTGCCAAGCAACTTTGAATGCAGGTCCTGGATGAACACAGATTGCTAAACCAAGGCGCTCTGGATAATGAACAGCCATTATTTTGGCACATTCGTAACCAAGACGAGGATGACAGCTGGTTGTAGTCATGCCTAAAAATTAAGATGTTTCAACTAATTACAGTGATAAATAAAATACTTTCATTATAACAATCCTCTGACTTTTGCGGACATTTCATATAATTGAAATGCCCAACTTAAATGCTTCTTATCACCAAAATTACGACAGTTACTAGACCCTTAAATGTTTATATCAATTAGACAATAAATGTGAATTAATGTCGTACCAAATAGTGCTATACTTTCAATAATGTATACTTTCTGATTATACCAAGAAGGTATAAATCCAATCGAAAAGTAATTAGGCATTTGATGATGTAATTAATTTCCCTTCTTTCTTATCTTTGCATCCTAAAACATCATGGAATCCAATGAATTTTTTAATGTTTGGTAAAGTTGATTAATTAAGTATATACTCTTCACGAAATTACGCCACCGTACACCAATGTCTTCAGTGAGCTGATATCTCACAAAAGACCTGGTTGAACTCCACTGGTAACGGCTTCTCACTAGCGCTCGCGCGCGAGACTGATAGGTCCTGGGTTCGAATCTCGAGGGGGGAACGTGGATGCGCACTGCTAAGGAGGCGTCCCATACTAAAAGGAAACGGCCGTCCAGTGCTTCCAGGTTTTCCATGGTGGTCTAGCTTCAATTGACTCATGATTTCAACTATTGAAATTTCTAAAATCTCTACAAAACCCGTTTTGATAAGTATATACTCTCTTCTGTGTTTCATATATAATTTCCGTTATGCAAAGCCCAGTGTGTTATAATTCTATCTTATTACAACCCAGTTATTTCTATTGCTCAGTGTTCTTGGACACCAATTCACTTGACATGTCTTCAAATCAGAACATGGTTGAACAGGAAAGAGATTATATTCAAATAAGGTTAGATGGAAGTAAGAAGCACAATAGTTAAAACGTTAGTACGGTGTTCTCCAAGTATCGACTAGCGCTGATAGGTTAAGAATTAGTCAAGTAACATGCAGCAACGCAATCGTGCATAGAGCATACTTCAATCTAATCTATGTCCCGTTAATACAGTAATAATGTTCAACTGAACAAGAATCTGGGAAATGTACACTTCTAAAGTGAAATTTTGTTGTATAACACTGAATTTATTATTCAATTACATTGACAGCATAATAATTTATGAAAGTATTTGTTATATCCGAGCGAAGATTAAACCATGAGTAACTTCTGAGACGTATTAATTGACTAATATGATCCATACATTCTTATGGTATAAGTATTCAATAATTAGATTATGTATATTTATATTCCTCTTATTATAAGCTTTATTTTGACCTATAATTTATTATTGTACGATTTACTGTTCTTAAGCTATGTTCAGTTTATTGACTACTGCCTCCCACGTTCACAGTCACTTTTTGGCTTTATTGTGTACAAATGTTATTTCCTATTGTATGGTGCGTTGCGGTCTGTTTGGTTGATATGTAAACCCAGTATGTCTAAAATAAATGATTCGATTCGCATATTGGAAGCAGGTATTTTGTTGTTCTGGATTCAAGTGGACGGGCTAGGCGGACATAGGACCAATGAGGACGCTAGGCTGCTCTTACCGGTTGAAAGTTATTGGTTTGGCACAGTGCTAAGATTGTATAAGTCGTATTTTGATTGATGGATAAATCACGTGATAAAAAACCGGACATAAAGTCATAACAATATTCTTTTGAAGTTTCAAGACGTTAGTGTTCAGAATTCAATCACTAAACGAACATCAGTATCATCACAGTGATTATCTTACTCACAATAGGACAAAACATGTAATAGACAGAAAAAATTAAAGATACTAAAAAAGATAAAAGGTAAAATTTTTGAAGTTTTCTATTAGTGAAAGCTAAATAATTTACCAGAAACGTTAGTTTCTAATAATAATAAATTATCAAATATGGTCACTACGAAAGAAATTTTATGAAGCATATTGTTTAAGCTTCATTGTATACATTCACTTGGTGCTGTTTTACTTGTATCTTACCACTGTTATTTAGGACTGTAATTGATCAGTCTCTCTCTTATTGGTATATGTGCATCCTGTATGAATTGCCTCGATATTTACAAGCATTATAAACAAAGATGAATAGTGGTTAGTAGTTAAATTCAGAACGCACGTTTCGTCCTATTTGGGACTCGTCAGCTGGATATACCTTCATCCCAGATTTGATGTTCACTCCAGGACTCGAACTCTGGGATTCAGGTGTATCCAATTGACAAGTACCAAATAGGACGAAACGCGTGTCCTGGATTCCACTGCTAGCCACTATCCATCTTTGCTTAAAAATTCATTATATACATATTCAATCATTTCTAATTCAATGAATACCCCTATTAAATTGACTATCAACAACTATTCAATGTTTTTAGTGGTTTAAAACTAATAAAAATCTATTATTTGGTTAATGTCATATTATACTTTCTCATTTATCAAAGTTATAATAATCGTAATAAGCATACGATTCATAAAAGTAATTTCAGTTCATTTTAACAAGTACCTGAATTTATACTTCTAGTCACTAAGACTACACACTGTCTCCTCTTCTACGCTGAGGTTTGTTACAGGGCAAAGTTAAAAGTTTAACCAGTAAGTATTAAAAAAGATGGACGATATTATTTCATAAATGAGTCGTTCAGATTTCTTATGACAATATAATATTTATGAAAAAGGTAATATCAATAAGAATGAACATTAGCTAAATAGAATTTTTTAAAATAAAAGTAATACTATCATCATGGTTATAGACCATCTTGAGTGGTAACTTTGTTGGTTATTATTGGCTAATCAATTGACTTTTACAGTTGTTATATTCCCTCAGTTAGATTATTCAATTTTGTAACGTTCGCTATTGTTGTGGACAACATTATCTGAGTCTATTTTATATTGAAGTAAATATTTAGTTAATCTGAACGATACACTATATAGGATAGAACACAAGAAGAGATAAAGATGACAAAATCTACGAGAACGACTAATAACAAACAAAGCCATCACAATGAACTGATATAACACTTGAAAAATAACAAAAACGCTCATTTCTGTATGAAGTAGCCACTGATGATGGTCTCCAGACAACAAATCAAAATTTTAAAATTAAACCATCTAACTGAGAAAACAAAATTAAAATCACTCGTTTATTTTAGTCACTAACTAACCAAAATGAATGCACCATAGTAACTAATTTAAAAGAAGAAAGGCATAATTTTCTGATCAGAGATATTAGCACTCATGAATTTTATCTGAAATACCTACATTTAATATTTCTCTGATAAATCATTAAACTTGAAGTCATATGATCTAGAAGTGTATTTGTAATTCATCTATCTTAGGAACTATTAAAAATAAACAAGCCAAAAATACAAATATGCCCAAGTTTCAACTAATCAAAATAACATGCCCTGCCTAACCTTGATCATCTGACAATTGATAAAAGTACCGGAACATATGTAATATGTAATACTAATTACTTTATATTCTTTCTTCCATTCATTATTGATCAGTTGTTATTTACGGTAGAAACACCCACGTATTTTCCTACACCCATGGTGTATGTCATATATTTTTGTTGTTGTTGGGTTTATTTAAGGGGAAAATTCATTGAAATTGGAGCGTATAATTTATTAAATATGCTTAGTCTTCAATTGAATTCTATTTTATATCTCCTCATATTTAATTGTGTTAATAAACTTGATGGTTTAAAATTATCAAAATTATGTACAACTCTTACAGTTAATCTAAGAAGTCAAATAAGTATCAATCGAAATGTAAGCTTAATCGTATCATCATCATCATCATCGGATATGCAGTCTGACTTAAATCAACTAAAGTATCAAGATAAAGTAATGATGGATGATAATGGATTTGAATTACGTATTCGAAGAGTAAATGATGGTGTTATGATTGATGAATGGTATGAACCTGGAAGAAAATATTATATAATATTGACAAATCGATTTCATTCAGTAGGATTTCGTGATGGATTAATATGGATTGAACCTAATATGAATAAGGAAAAAATGATGATGAATATAAAAATGGATTCATCAATTCTTGTGGATAGTAAATCACTTAATGGACAACTCAATTCAAACACAGTAAGTCGAATGTTTCATGGATATATTTATTTACTTAGATCAATTCAGACCATTCGAATAGATCGACTCGATTATTGATAAAGTTGTTGATGATTGAGATTTATAAATATGTAGATTGGAACAGAAATCAAATTAACAACCTTCAATTTTCGCTATGATAAAGGTTTGGTTCATTTCTTAAAAGTGAATTCTGTTAGGGTTGACTATTCTAGAAACTTAAATATTACTAAATTTATGTAACTTGAAAAACTAAAGAATGATACAAATCAGTCGTAATAAGTGTTTAAATGCTGTGGGTGGTAGAGGATAACAGTTATTCTAGTGAAGACATCAGGATGAATGTTTCGCAGTTACTTTTTTATACAGGTTTGTTACATATACAATTGAAGTAAAATATTTTATTCAGGGGCAGCAGTAACCAAAGCTGTGCTGAATCTATTCACAGAATTTGTTCATAAATCTTTCTTTTTATTTCGTACAAAGGTAGACACCTACCATCGCCTCCTAAAAAATCCCATGTAATGAATCCTAAACAGGTATCACATAAGTTCGACAGTTGGGAGGTAATAGTTTATTTCCTGTTTCTGAAAGTTCAATTAAGCATCAATTTTTCATTGAAATTTCCTTCGTTACGTCATGTCTCAAAATGGCAAATTTCATTACGGATGGATCTACTATTACTTCTGCAAAGATTCTTATCCAAATAACTTTATCAATGATTGTTTTAGATCCTATTACAGAACAATCTTTATAAAATAAGTTACTTATCAATCACTTTTCTTAGAATCTTTATTTTATTGAATCATTTTTTAACTTTCCTTAGTTAACAGATAATATGAGCAATTACTCTTCTAGAGAGTTAGGTGAATGGATTCATTTAACTAATCAGGATCCAAATAATAATATTTTATCTGATTTATGGACAACAGAGACAGCAGTCACTCAAACAAGATTAGGTTGTGAAGGTCTTACAGCTGAGAAGATCTCACGTACTCAAAGACTTGTTACAAAAATGATAGTTATATGGAAAGCACCATTAAAAGATAAATGTGGTTGTATCAATATTAATGCAGCTGTACAAACACATAATGAACAAAGAGAAATATTTTCCGCTATAGGTAAGTAATGACTGATATGCTTTTGAGTATTGAATACATTCAATGATTGCTTATTATTTGTTTCTTTAAATAAAGATCACAAGAACCATATCAATAAAATTTATAAGATCCGGATTGAACTGATTTAAAAACATACCAGCACTATTAAAACACGGAGTTTTATCCTAGAAAAAGACAACTACAAATACTAAGAGGGTAATGAATAAATAAACCTGAAACATTTTCATTACCTCTGAGTAATAACGACAAGACACACCAATGGTTGAATTTTAAAATCGTATCAAATTTTTAAAGGTCACTAAGATATAAAAATAAATACTTTGTATAAAAGTAAATCCCTGACATTATAAGCACACATGGATGGTGGCTGGCAGTGTAATCCAGGAAACGCGTTTCGTCCTATTTGGGTTTCGTCAGCTGGATGTACCTGCATCTCACAGTTCATGTTTACTCTGAGATTGAAACCCATTACCGTTCACTTCAAATACCATCACATTATCCACTTACCTAATGAGTTCTGAAACCCACTTGCTTGTGCAATGGGGTGCAGTTATATTCACTTGGTGTTGTTTACTTATATCTTCCCATCGTTATTTAGGACTGCAATCGATCAGTCTCTCGTTCGCATATGTGCTTTATAAGCAAAGATAGATAATGGTTAGCAGTGGAATCCAGGACGCACGTTTCGTCCTATTCGGGACTCAGCTTGTGACTTCAGGCAATATCAAGACAGCCTGCACAAGATACACATATGCCAACGAGAAACTGATCAATTACAGTCCTAAATAACAATGGGAAGACACAAGTAAACAACACTAAGTGAATATAAATCCCTTACACTTTATTAATTCAAACGACTGCTATATACCAGTTAATTAACGTATTTGAGGAGTTTCACAAGTCCTCATGGTCATTGGTTAAGTACTGTCATAGTCATTAAAAGCTCATGAGACTACGAACAATACGCATCGAATATATGTCGCTACAGAAATATCCTACTATCTAAGAGTTGATGTTCTTTAACTTTGAGAAATGGTCTTTGAACCTAAAACCAAATGTTTCAAGCATCTGAACACAGATCTTATAATGGCACTGTTCGAACATTATTATTCTTAAGCTTACGAAAACTATTTTGGTACGTCCCTTAGTTCAGTATTAACTAATGATCGTGGACCTGATAGATAAGAGTGTGAAGTGATGGTCATTCAAATAATCCACTAAATTTCATTGGAGATATAGATGTCAGCAAATATGACTTATTTTTATTTATGGATCAAATTGTTCTTATTCAATGCTCTGTATTTCTATTCCATATATTATGAAGGTGGTTTGACCAAAACACTTTGTCCAAGTTATACACGACCACCAAGTCCTGTTCTTCCAGCTTACATGTTACCTGCAAATGATAGAAATGTCGAAAATTCTATAAAGGAAAGAACGATGAAGTTATCACATGATGAATTTATGCATTTGGATAGTATGCAACCTCAAGACTGTTGTGCATGTGGTTCAGCAACTTATAAGCTCACCTTTACTGGTATGTGGACTAGAGCAACACATCCAAAAGACTGGCCCGTCCACAATCCTGGAGCACTTCACTGGACTAACCTTATCGGTGCTAGTCACTCACCAAGTTTCCAAATTTACCGTATGGGAGAACCAGCAAGTGCTGGAGTTCAAGCTGTTTGTACGTATGGTGACACAACTGTGATGAAACAGTCACTCGGGATCGCTGCTACAAACACAGGTTCTTTAGGAGGAGTTCCATCTGGAACTCAAAGAGGTTCTACCGGTATCGGACCGTTACTAAGTCTAGTGTCTGCTCCAGGCATGTGGGGAGAAGAAGCTCTTGAAGAGACGAGAACAACTTATGTTGGTGTAAATAGAACACATCCTTTAATATCATTTTTAACAATGCTTGGACCCAGTCCTAATTGGTGTACAGGTATTTCCAGTCAGTCAGTTTGTCAAGCGGACTGCACTTGGGTAAAAAACATTGAAATTGACTTATTTCCTTGGGATGCTGGAGCTCGTAACGGTGATACATATCTTCCTAAAAATTCAGATAACAAGGTAACTGTCTTGTGGTATGATATTTTTGTCTGTTAGAAACTGCTGACGTACTATGAATATTAATAACTCCGGGATCCTGTTAGAGAATGTAAAGTTCAATTTTAGACATAAAATTTATTACTTAAATCACTTTCTAGTAGGACAGTAAGATTATGTTTACTAGTTGTTTATTAGATGGTAGCCAACACCATTGTTCTCTAAGATACATAAAAACTCAATATAATTTCTTGAGTTTTGTTAAAACGCTTGAGTAAACATCAGGAAAATTCAATCAATATATTTTTATTTCTGTACAACTCATCAGAGAAATACTTCAATTTCAAGAACGTTGACTGTTTACCTTGGACGTCAGTCAGTAACGAGTTCAGCAATTTTATTAATTATTATTTATTCAAACACATAAACATTGGTACAAGGAGGCACCAAACAGATATACACCACATAAATCATTCGATTCGTGTGAGGGCTGGGATACTGTCCGAAGGTGCAAACCGAAGCAAGTGGTTTTCTTAGGGGGCCATACTCGGAACCTTTGACCTAAAGGTCTGATCCACAAGGCAGTGGAGCGACGTAGAGGGATGCAGTCACATGGTAGTCGATGTCCAACAGTTGGTTCATACGTCATTTTTTTCCTCAGGATCCTTGAGCTCATGTACACTATTGGTTTGGAATGAGAGTTATCCGACTCTCCTAGGTGGACTCACCGTGTCTACCGGCTCGGTTAAAGTGCCGGACATTCGCTTTTCGTCCTCTCAATTTCGAAAACAACAGTCATGCCGCGAGAAGGCAGTGAGTAGGACTTGTGTAGCAGTAGTTGTATGCACGTGGCCATGTGAGAGCATTTGGAGAGGAAGAGCTGACTCTCATGACTCTCAGATGCACCAGGGCATTTGGGGGTTACATAGTTTGAAACAACCAGGATTTTAATTGACTCTGAAATTTATTTTCAATCGGTGGACTCTAAAATTTATTGTGTTTGTTTAAATACTTTGTGAATACCAAATTAGGGAAACAAGAAAATATCTCGACCATCCAAATAAGCTTTGAAGCTTAAGTAGAGAATTTCGTAGGATTACTTCTGTAAACCAATGCACCGTTGAAATAATAAAATAAGTTAGACTGTAGTAAATAAACCGATTTTGGGAAACTAGAAATAATGCCGAATAACTATCAAATTATTACCCTATTGCTACATAAAATATTCATCGACTTGTCCATCAAATCATTGACAATTTCAAATATTGTGTAGTTGGGCTTAGTGCGGATGTGGTGTGTAGTGGCTGACACAGATGAAATACAATTAGCCGAATTCCAATCATTGGGTCTTATTATTACCAAGTTTTCTAGAGTTTAATCACAAAAATCACTTTGGAAAAACATGCACTAGTCAGATTATTAGTTGAAAAGTTTTTGGTACTAAATGCAAAGATGGATAGTGGCTAGTAGTGGAATCCAGGACACGCGTTTCGTCCTATTTGGGACTCGTCAGCTGGATGTACTTGCATCTCACAGCTGATGTACACTCCAGGACTCGAACCCAGTACCGTTCACTTCAAATGCCATCGTGTTGTCCACTTACTTACTGAGTCCTGATACCCACTTGCTTGTGCAATGGGGTGAAGTTTAAATTCACTTAGTATTGTTTTCTTGAATCTTCCCATTGATGTTTAGGACTGCAATTGATCAGTCTTTTATTGGCATACTGTGCGTATTGCCTCGATATAGTCTTAGTTCACTCCATGGATAAATATATAATTTTTTTTCCAATTTACCGTTTATTAATGACTGCATCTTACATTTTGCGATCCAAAATAATAAAGATTGTTGTAAGTATACACGTCCTTGGATATGAATTCGTATATACCACCACTTCTACAAAGATCAATTTGTTATTTATCTTTCTGTATCTATGTCATTTGAAATCGGGTTAGAGTAAAGAGTAATTCAAACATTTCTTGTTTTTAAAGTCTCACTTAAAAACGATTTGCGTTATTTAAATAGTATATGGACGGAGGAAATGAGTATAAGATTTATATACTTTTTGGCTACTTGTAGTGTTAAAGTACATTTTAAATTTTGATCTGGGTGAGTAAGTTGAAGAGTGATAAATATCATGTTCATCAATTGTTTAACCCATAAAATATCCCGAATAACTTTTATATGTATACAGGATGTTCCAGAACCTATTCGTTTTATCACCAGAGACTGGATGCCAAATAGTCCATTCACGCCAGGCGTCCCGGTAGCAAAATTAATCTTGGAGAGAGTTTTACCTAATGAATCATGGGAATGTACTTCAAAGTTGTACGATGGGGTGGAGCTATTTCATGCCGATGGAAGTACAGAAACAGTAGGTTCCAGACCAGGATCCCAATCTAATAAACATTCTCCGATAGTCCAGTCAGTTATAGGGGATTTAACAGGTGCACTACCAAAGAAAACTCGAAACAAAATTGGTAGTGGTGGAGTAGGCGGAACACGAATTACAAGTGGAGGACTAGGTGGGGATGATCCTCTATCAGATCCAAGTTTGGCACAGATGGCCACATTTCTATGTGTTACAAGTCCTTGGTCAGCCTGGGGGTCGTGTTCAGTTACCTGTGGTGTTGGTCGTCGAACTAGACAACGTGACATGCTGATCAATAAGAAGACAGAGCTTTGTCAACATGTTCCATTAGTTGAAGAAGAGGTAAGAAATAGAAGATCCTTGAAATAACTAAAGAAACTATAGATACATTGCAATAATATTGTATGTATTTTACTCCATCAATTCGTAGGTTAGGTATTTTCCATTAAATAACACGAGTGATTTACCATGCTTCCTCATTCATTGGTTTCAAATGGTATGCATACTAATAATCTCAACATGACGCTATGAAATGCCTAACTGCAAAAAATATGACTTATTATATCGTACATTTCTTAAACAAATAATCGTAAATAACAACTCAATCAATTGTGTCCAAGTGCACTGATTTTAATTTAGACACTTCAAAATATTTATAAAAAAGAATCCTAAAAATGAAAAATATCATGACAATAATCGAAACCCATTGAGTTATTAAAATAATTGAAGGCGTTTCTTGTCGATTTTCAGTTTTACTATTGTATTTTCTGGTAATATTATACACATATGATAGTCTAGACTGATATCAAGAATTCGTGGATTGATTGAGGCTGGACATTAACGCCGTTGGATGCCAGTCGGCTCAATGGTCTAGAGGTTAGGAGTTCGCGCGCGAGAATGGAGGCCCTGGGTTTGAATCCCGCGAGCAGGATCGTGGATGCACACTGCTGAGGGGGAGTCCCACAATAAAACGAAACAGCCGTCCAGTGCTTCTAGGTTTTTATAGGTGGTCTAACATCAATCGGCCCATGATCTCAATCAAAAAGACATCACGAATGTCATATTATTAAGCAAAATTGCCAAAGATAATCCAATATTTTCAAGTATAGAGTAAAGAAAATTTAAAAAATTGAAGTGCTGTCATATCCTTTAACAAAATAATCGATCATCATCAAGAGATTTAACGTATGGAATAAACTAAGTGTTACATCTGTTATATCTAGAACTTAGATTCTTGATATACCGTGTACTACTTGAGCACTTAAACGCCATAAACCTCCAAGTCGCAAATGAGAAGACAGAAGACGAGTGAGAGGAAATGTTGTTCCGAACAGTATCAAATATGGTACAAAACTCTCAGATAATTATAGTTTTTAGTAAAAGCGAAATTATCATTATAGACATTCAAATCGCATACAGTGGTTTTTAGCATTTGTTCAATAGGGAATGTCCCTGGAATGTTTCTTCAGGAGATGATTGGATGGAACGTGTTTGGCTCTTTCTTAGCGTCTTAGAGCTTTCTTTAGTTCACCCGTGGGCCATCCCCACAACATCATTTAGCGAAGTGATCAAAAATGCTCAAGAAATAGTTTCAAAAGTAGTGGAAAATAATAATTTAGACAATATGTACAAAAGCCAGCTGTCCATTTTACAAATAAGTAGAAAGAGAAGAATAAGATAATTATTAATGTTTACGATTTATGAAATAAGGATGGGTGGTACGACCATGAGAGAATAGGGGGTCGAAAATGACTCTCTTGTATATGGAAGTTAGATGGGAAATGATGAATTTCTATTGCTTCAACTGTGAACAAATTTCTAATACAAACACTATTTACCTTTTTATGGCCTTTTACACTGTATACTTGAAAGTCTTTAACTATTTCTTGTAAATTGATTTGATGATATGACATTCCTGTGTATAATTAAAATCACCCATAAATAAGATTGTACAACTCAAGAAAATACCTTCATCTGAGAAACATTTTCTACACAAGGAAATAGTATAGTAATGATTAACTAATTATAGTGTCAGTGTATCCACAATCTACAAGAACGAATAAACGGGTAGTCTGACCGAGCTAATAGAACCAGTATAAACTCAGATAATCAGTCATTTACAGTTTAACGTAAATACTTCAATAAGATTATCCAAACTTTCATGAAGAAATCGCATCAGCATTCAGTAACCTAACGGACATTCACAGTAAGCTTAAATTCTTATTCTTCCTAATAAAAAAAGTATTTATAACAATGAAATCTTGATACCATGATGGAACAATCAATGAATCGGTATGAACTTCTTTTTATCATAGATTAAATTCACCTATATTCGTCAGCAGACCTTCAAAACGGATCGATACTTGAAGTTTGTGTTGAGGATGTCGTTCAGAAGAACGATGAAAACTTCAGGACCAAACCATCCAGCTCTTACTTACTTACTTACTTACTTACTTACTTACACCTGTTACTCCTCGTGAAGGAGCATAGGTCGCTCACCAGCATTCTCCATCCAACCCTGTCCTGGGCAATCCTTTCCAGCTCCTTCCAGTTGTAATTCATCCTTTTCATATCTGCTTCTATTATCCGACGTAATGTGTTCTTTGGCCTTCCTCTTTTTCGCTTCCCTTCAGGGTTCCAAGTTAGGGCTTGCCTCGTGATGCAGTTTGACGATTTGCGTAATGTATGTCCTATCCATTTCCATCGTCTTTTCCTAATTTCCTCTTCAGCTGGAAGTTGGTTTGTTCTCTCCCACAGAAGGCTATTGCTGATGGTATCCGGCCAATGGATGTTGAGTATCTTGCGTAGACAGCTATTTATAAATACTTGTACTTTCTTGATTGTGGTTGTTGTAGTTCTCCAAGTTTCAGCTCCATACAGTAGAATTGCCTTGACGTTCGTATTGAAGATTCTCACTTTGATATTGGTTGAAAGTTGTTTTGAGTTCCATATGTTCTTCAATTGTAGGAATGCGGCCCTTGCTTTGCCAATCCTCGCCTTTACGTCTGCATCTGAACCTCCATGTCTATCGACGATGCTTCCCAGATATGTGAAGGATTCTACATCTTCCAGAGTTTCGCCATCAAGGGTGATTGGATTGCTGTTCTCCGCTTTGAATTTGAGGACCTTGGTTTTCCCTTTGTGTATGCTGAGGCCTACTGATGCAGAGACTGCTGCTACATTGGCTGTCTTTATCTGAATCTGTTCACGTGTACGTGATAGGAGGGCTAGGTCATCTGCGAAGTCCAGATCGTCTAATTGGTTCTGAGCTGTCCATTGTATTCCGTGTTTTCCTTCAGATGTCGAGGTCTTCATAATCCAGTCGACCACCAGAAGAAAGAGGAAGGGAGAGAGTAAACAGCCTTGCCTGACTCCGGTCCTTACTTGGAATGCATCTGTCAGCTGTCCTCCATGCACTACTTTGCACTGTAGTCCGTCGTATGAGTTCCGGATAATATTGACAATCTTCTCAGGAACTCCGTAGTGTCGAAGAAGTTTCCATAATGTCCTCCTATCTATACTGTCGAATGCCTTTTCATAATCAATGAAGTTGATGTATAGTGACGAGTTCCACTCAACTGATTGTTCGACGATGATCCGTAGTGTTGCAATTTGGTCTGTGCACGACCGATCCTTTCGGAATCCAGCTTGTTGATCTCGAAGTTGGGCATCTACTGCATCCTTCATCCGGTTCAGCAACACCCTGTTGAAGACTTTCCCTGGTATTGACAGTAGTGTAATGCCTCTGTAGTTTTCACATTTGCTCAGATCTCCTTTCTTTGGAATCTTGATGAGGTGTCCTTCTTTCCAGTCCATTGGCACTTGTTCCCCCTCCCAAATCTTTTTGAATAGAGGGTAAAGCATGCTTGTGGTTACTTCGACGTCTGATTTCAGTGCTTCAGCTGGTATGTTGTCGGGTCCTGCTGCTTTCCCGTTCTTGATTTGTCTGACGGCCATTCTAATTTCTTCCGTCGTTGGTGGGTTGACATCTATAGGAAGATCTGTGTGTGCTGCTTCGATGTTCGGTGGATTCATTGGAGCCGGTCTATTCAGGAGTTCCTCGAAGTATTCTACCCATCTGTTTCGCTGTTGTTGAATTTCAGTGATTGGCTTGCCTTCTTTGTCTTTGACCGGCCTCTCTGGTTTACTGTATTTCCCTGATAGTTTCTTCGTTGTATCGTAGAGCTGTTTCATATTTCCTTCTCTAGCAGCTTTTTCTGCCGTCGTTGCTAATTCTTCCACGTATTTCTTCCTGTCGGCTCTAATGCTCCTCTTCACTTGCTTGTTTGCTTCTATGTATTCAGCTTGTGCTTGGACTTTCTCTGCTCGTGTTCGGCTGTTGTTAATTGCTGTCTTCTTGTTCTTCCTTTCTTTGATCTTGTCCAGTGTTTCTATAGAGATCCATTCCTTATGATGGTGTTTCTTTAGGCCCAGAACCTCTTGACACGTTGAAGTCAATGTTTCTTTGATGCCTTTCCAGTTGTCCTCCATGGTGGTTTCTTCTTCCTTCAGTAGATCTTGAAAGGCTTGAAATCTGTTGTTGAGAGCTATCTTGAATTCATTGAGTTTGTCAGTATCTCGAAGGAAGGCTGTATTGAACCTTTGTATTGCTGTTTGTCCACTTGTCCAGTTCTTTTTTAGCTTCAGTTTTAAATTGGCTACAACTAGGTGGTGATCTGAAGCTACGTCAGCTCCTCTCCTGGTTCTCACATCTTCCATTGTCCTTCGGAATTTTTTTGATGCAAATATGGTCTATTTGGTTCTCTGTAGTGTGGTCCGGTGAGATCTATGTAGCCTTGTGTATACGTTTGTGTGGAAATATTGTGCCTCCTATGACTAATTTGTTGAATGCACACAAATTTGCAAATCTTTCTCCATTTTCGTTCCTCTCTCCCAGTCCATGTCGTCCCATAATATCTTCATATCCAGTGTTGTCTATTCCGACCTTGGCATTTAGATCTCCCATCAGAATGGTGAGGTCCTTTCTTGAGCATTTCTCTATGATTGACTGCAGCCGCTCGTAGAATTGATCTTTAATGTCGTCGTTGCTATCATTGGTGGGTGCATAACATTGGATAATATTCATTAAGATCCCCTCCTTCTTTGTTTTGAATGATGCTTTGATGATTCTGGATCCGTGGGATTCCCATCCTACAAGTGCATTTCGTGCTACTTTGGACAGCATTAGAGCAACTCCCTGTGTGTGTGGAGCATTTTCCTCTTCGTGACCGGAGTATAGCAGCATCTCTCCCGTAGCTAGCCTTTTCTGTCCAGCTTGGGTCCAGTGGGTTTCGCTGATTCCCAGTACTGCCAAGTTGTATCTCCTCATTTCCGTTGCTATTTGGCTGGTCTTCCCAGTTTCCCACATTGTTCTAACGTTCCATGTACCTATAAAAATTTTTGCTCTGGTTGTTAGAAGGGGCATCGGCCTCGTGGCTTCCGAAGGAATTCGGCTTTCACCATGAAGCGTCATAATTCTTCTAAATGAAGACCTTCTAACTCTCAGGGCAGAGTTAAAATGGTTTGAATTATTTTTTCTGGTAAGCGTTTTTTTAGCGAGTTAGTTTTCTACGGGATGGGGACGCTAACCCCATGCCCAACCGTCCTCCTTTACCCGGGCTTGGGACCGGCAGTAACTCTAGAAGAGCTACAGGCGGAGTTAACCATCCAGCTCAGAAAATAAAATTTTACCAACTTCAAAAGGGTCATTTGTATAGGTTCCCAAAGATTAAATCAGTTGAAACCATACTTTGTACTTAAATCAAAATAAGGATTGTTTGTTTATCTTAGGTGAATATTATTCGAATAATTACGGAAATTAAAGAAGTGCTCGACAGTTAACTTGACTACAGAGGAATTATTTTTGTAAGCAATGAATCGAAGCATTAGTTTGACTTATTGGTTTCTTTCAGTGTCATCACAATCAAGGTTTACTACTCTTTTGATTACCACATAAATGATTTCAAGTGATATCATACAAGTTTACATATTCTTTTACTGTTAAGGACATACGTTTTATCCTGTTATTCAAATCTGAAATGGTTTAGGTAGATACTGGGAAAACTTTCATAGCCCTAAAACTGTGGTATAAATACATTTCACAAAGTCAATAATTTTTGGTAGGATAATTACGTGAATATTTAACATAACAAGTTGGAGTTTTGAAAATGTAATTAAATAATAACTGAAATCCTATCATTATTAGTCTAAAGTTGTTCACCATTATAGTTAATAACTGAAAATGAATTAAAGAAACAATAATTTCGAAAACCAAGGAAGTGATGGATCCCACAAGGCACTAGCACCAACTGATATCCTGCGAAACCTTCAAGAAAACAAGAACAATGAATACACCATTCAACAACGGGCAAACAAGAACAGAGAAGGCCAATACACAGGCCAAATACATAGAAGCAAGTGAATGAAGAAGAAAATTAGACCAGATAAGCGGAAGTATGTGGGAAACCCACCAGAGACAGCGAGAAAACCTGATAGGGAAGGGAAACATGAGACAACTATATGGGATAACGAAGAAACAACTGTCAGTCAGTGTCAAGACAGTTCTGTTTTAAAGAGCTAGGACTTGAAGAACTATTACTAGCATCATCAAAAGGGTACAGGTATTTATAAATAGCTGTCTATCTAAGATACTCTATATCTTCTGACTAGACACTGTCAGCAGCAATCTAATGTGGTAGAGATCAAAACAACTTTCAGATGAAGAGGGAATTGGGAAAATATTCTGGAGATGGATAAGTCACACTTGGAGGAAATCGCGAAACCTCATCACAAGGCAAGCCTTAACTTGGGATCTTCAAATAAAAATGAATAGAGGCTGACAAAGGACACATGGAGTCGGGAATCTGGCACAGCCATCAAAAGAACGAATAGAACTTACCAAAAACTGGAAAGAAGAGACTAGGACAGAGTTGATTAGAGAATCGTGGTGGACGTCCAATGCTACCCCATGAGGGATAAAAGGAGTAAGTTAGTAAGCAATCAATTCAAAAATATCATATAGTGTCAAATCACCAAACTTCAACTTCTAATGTATTTGTTGATTGCATTACTTAAAATTATCAGCATGAAAGCAATTCTAGTAGAAATCTATGAACACTATAAATTTGTATTAACTTCTTTTCTCCTAAACTATATAGTCATGTGATGGTATAAAACGCACATGTGATTTCAGTGCTATGTGCAGCTTATTACCATGGACTGCTTGGACCCCATGTAATGCTACTTGTGATAAACCGCATGGATGGCAAACACGTACACGTTATTTAGCCCGCTCATCAGAAAAGAATTATTGCGAACATATATTTCAAAGTGAAACCGAGTCAAACAATGGTACTTTACGAGAATTGAGGGAATGTCAGCCAAAAGATACAGATTGTGATCCGGCTACAATATGTTCAGAGGGTAGAAAAGATGGTATAGAATGTGGTGAAAAAGTTTTAGCATACTACTATAGTGCTATTGAACATGCATGTTTACCATTCAAATATTTAGGATGTAAAGGTGGGCGTAATCGATTTCCTACAAAACAAGATTGCGAAGATTTATGCATTCCAGCTGTTGAAGCACTACCTAATTGGCGAAGAGAACGGATAGCTTTATTACAATATCAAACAGCTCAATTAGCTACAGACAGTAATGATTTTAAAAATCAATCGATTTCTCCAGCTAAACACTGTTCTCAGGTAATGGACCCTGGTTATACTTGCATGGATGATAACCCACCACAGAATAGATGGTAAGTTATAACTTTATTTATTATTTAGTCGACGTTTTGGCTTTAAAATTAAGCAGTAAATAGTTGTTTTGTTTTAATCTAGATTTTCTCAGTTCATGTAAATAGCCTACGAATGTTTACATTGTCGTGAACTTTCATTTATCAAGCTTGACCTGTTTGAGTTTATAAAAAACGATGTTTTAATAGAACTTTAAAGCATTTATCTTGAGGATAAGTTATTACTAAATGGTATATTGTCGTTCAGACTGATATATGAAAATAGTAGATTCAGAGGGTCTTTTTTGTATTAAAGTTTTCGATGCTTTTTCAACTGATGTTAACACGTAATAATACACTAGCAAGGTTAAATAACTAAATGACATTGAATTCAGTAAAATTCAGGCTTATTAGGTAACAATATTTTTGGCCAAAGTCTACTTTTCCCTGTTGCCTGGGAAATCTCAATGATGTACTCGGGAAACTGGTTTATTTTTTAAAGCTATGAAACATTAAAACATTCATAAATAACATCAAACTTCAGAGTGGAAGATTAGGACACACATTACATGCAGTGTTTCTGATGAAGTATAATAATTTTTTACTGCACAACTTATATTATGACTAAGATCAAGGCTTCATAATCAAAAGTAATAAGTGTAAACCTGATTTATGTAGTATGTAATCACTAGTCCCTTGTTGAATACAGTCAATTAAAAGACTAAGATGACGGGAATATATCAAAAAGACACATAACGTACACCTGAATTCAGAAAGGGAAATATAAATAAATCTTTCTAATTCAAACTTAAGGTAACAGTCAAAATTATCGAAGTTCAGTTTATTTTAATTGAACTAGAAAGGATTTCGAATAAGTTATTCATATAAACATGAATTTTGTTATTTTTATACTTTTCATCAGTTATATGAAATTTTAAATGAAATCCCTGTTATCATAACTGGATGAATAGTATCATCTTAAGTTAAACAAATGATCGGTTTTATTGTGCCTTGAGTCAGTCTGATCTCGTTCGAATGTTTTTATTCCTCTACTAATTAGTGAAGGTTATCACAACTTAACTCTTAACAGATAACACATCATTAGTCCTGAACATTTTAATTTAAAAACCTTAGGGTAATTTGTCCACTACACTTCATCACACTGTTAACCAGACATCATCTCCTGAAGTTTTTTTAGCTGCTCAAATGATATGATTACACAGAAAAATGTGGAGATGTCCAAGAATGAAACGACAAATATTTCTTAGAACTAACATATATATGTGAAGTAATTTCATAAAAAATTAAAGTACATTGAGAGCCATTTTGTGACTTGATGTACTTAATATCGTTTTTGATATAGTTTAGGGTCTACGCTCAAATAAGTTTAAACTTTGCCAATTCTTGTATTCCAGTGCATATATTACCAATAAGTTATTGGATCAAGGTTCTGTACTCTATATCTTACTACTCTGGTCAATACATTTCATTGCATGACAAACAGCTGCATCTGTTTCTGACCAGTTCTATTACTATAGTAATGTAGGTTTATTAATTAGTGGTACTTCGAAATAAATCAAAAACTTTGATCAACACCTGTAGAATAATTTTTAATTACAGTAATGACGATTATTTACCTATTTCTTCCTAGGTACTTTTGTCCCCGCCTACGAAGATGTCGTGATTTTGAATATCGTGGTTGTGGTGGTAATGAAAACAATTTTGAAACATATCATGGTTGTTTATCTGATTGTCTCCCGTTAGAAATGGAGAAGCTACGACAAATCAATAAGGCACGTATGGCTAGCATGCGTACATACACAAATGACACTTCTATGATCCATAATAATGCAACAAATAATCATACCGCTATCTCTATACAAAAATCAGTGGATGATAAAAATGATGTTGATTCATTAAATGAAATAGAACATCAAAAATTAAATGATATATCGGGTCATAAACAAGATTGCATAATGACTACATGGAGTGGTTGGAGTCCATGCTCAGTATCATGTTCTCATCAAAAAGGTACGCAAATGCGTTGGAGATATATTGAAAAACCTTCAATGCATGGTGGGAATTCATGTGGTACACTTTTTGAAAAACGTGAATGTCATGGAATCGCATGTTAATATAATCAAGAATATACAAAGAAAATTCATTCTTACTGTAAATTCAACAATTAACGTACTTCTCAAAGCATTGAATGCTTTATTCCATCATCACATGACAACAACAAAAATCTTTTTAAATACTCAGAAATCAATAAATGATCAGTAATAATGTCTCCAAGGTATTTGTTTGAGCACTCAAGCTCATATAAACAAACAATACTTATTTTCATTCAATTCAATATCTTTATTTACACTTCATATATGTAGCCATTTTTAATAAATAAATTAATATCCTCTTACATTACTTTTGTGAGGTTCCCCTATTTACAAGTAGTCTATTACTGAGAATTTACATCAATATTATGTCAAACATTTAATGACTCCTAATTTTTATCTCCCCAATACAATATGAACTCAATATAAACAGTCATAACGTTAAAGATCTGTTACGAATTTGAATAGTCGAGTCAATTAGGCACACTTCATGAATAATCATTGAACATGATGAATATCTAATACGAAACTAAAAATTATTTCACTGTTTAAGATTTACTAGTGAAGTCAAGCGTATTTCAGTGATTGAAAAGTAATCACAATTATTACTAACAAATGGGGTGGGGTGGGGTGGGGGGAAATTCGGTAATTTCTAGTAACGATCTAGATAATTAAACAAAATCTAACTTTTCTCATAAGTAAACAAAGACGTTGTAGATACGATTGATTGCTTGATAGTTAAATCTTTTGAAGATAATATAAAATTTAAAGTTGAAGTAACTAATAGAAAACGTCTTGAATGATGAAGGTAATCAGTATTTGGCGTTGTGTTTGAATTTTTTTTTATCTCTTCACGAATAAAACTTCTAATTTAAAAGAAACGAGTGAAAATATTTATGAATAGGGTTTGTGAAATAAATCAATTTCTTTAAATATATGTACTCTAGAGAACATCCTCGATGAATATTTCAGAATGTTCTATAGTTTCAATATATTTACATAGATATTATCCTTCAATCAAAATTTGATTTCGAAAACTAAGTTAAATATCATAAGCAAAGATAGATAGTGGCTAGCAGTGGAATCCAGGACACGCGTTTCGTCCTATTTGGATGTACCTACATCTCAGAAGTGATGTTAACTCTGAGACCCGAACCCACTACCGTTCACTTCAAGTGCCATAACATTATCCACTTACCTACTGAGTTCTGAAAGCCATTTGCTTGTGCGATGGGGTGAAGTTTAAATTCACTTGGTATCGTTTACTTAAATCTCCCCATTGATGTTTAGCACTGCAATGGATCAGTCTCTGTTATTGATATATGTGCACAAGGCAATATGTATAGTTCAAAAAACAACTAATCATGCACTTCTGATTAACATTAGAAACTGAAATCTCACTCTTATTAATTTTTAGTGAATAATTCACTAAAACGTAGTCAACCCTAAATGTAGATATAGTCTGAGAATAGTTAGTTAAAATATTGTTTGAAGCAAGCAAATATTCACTAAATTGGGACATTTTTTACTTAATATTCTATCTGTGAAAATAGTTACGAAGGATGGAGTCTATAATCACCGAAAGAGTATAAATGTTATAAAGCTTGGGAATAAGCGAAATAATGTCACTGGCTAAGTTTGTGTTTGAAACTATAACTTATAGTCCGAGTTTAACTGTAACGAGTAACAACAGAATATGGGTACATTATTTAGAGTAATGTTTCACCGATCCAAAATTATATACACAAAATGTTAAATTTTTCACTAACTTACCAGTGCAATCAATTACAAAAACCCATTGTGTAACACCAGACTTCATACTTTTGATTGCATTTTCAATTGTATATATTAGATGAGTTACTGCGTCATTTGACATGTTTCTATTTGAAATAGCTTGACAAAATGATGCATATATAATTGGACGCCCAGCTTCATCAAATCCTATCTGTCTCTATAAAAAGCATAAATGTACATAGAATAATATATTTAAACATGGTATACGAAGACGTGGAATTACTATGTTTATCAAAGTTTTCAGGACTATAACTGTTAGCGTATATTGACACAAGCCATATATGTTTTTGATTATTTAACCTATGAATACTTAGTAAGAGTCTTTTTTAAAAGTCATCTCCACTGAAACACAAAGTCATTAAGCCCTCCCTCCCTCTCGAAATGCTCTCCTACGGCCACGAGTATACAGACTCTGCCAGGAAAGTCCTACTCACTACCTTCTCGCGTTACTACTGTTGTTTACGAAATTGCGAGGACAAAAAGCGATATTGAGGATCTATCTAGAGGAGTTGGAAAACCCTGATTTCAAACCGATGGTGCACATGGGCTCCACGATCCAGAGCGAGCAAGTGACGTATGAACCAATTGTTGGCCACCGGCTACCATCGAACTGCATCTCCTGACGTTGCTCCACTCCCTTGTGGGTCAGACCTTTAGGTCAAAGGCTCCAGGTGTGGCCCCCTAGGAAAACCACCTGTTTCGGTCTGGGCACCCGGGAATTATCATAGCCCCCATACAATTGAAATGAAATGACTATGATTATTGGATGACAATGATTATTGTTGGATAAGCTTACGAACTCCAATCAGGACAAAATAATCATCAATTTTAAATTCAACTATCATAAAGTATAATTAAAATACAAAAACAGATAATATTAATATTTCACCATAATAAACTACACACTGACTAAATCTGATTGATTTAGCCCATGATTTAATGTGATAGTTTAATTTCACTGATTGATAAAATCATTTACAATTAATTACCAATATTTTTGGATCAATATTGTTGTATCCCAACGGGAATAATGAGTGGTAACTGTTGGGATCTATTTATAGGCTATGTAACTAAACTATGTATATTCATATTCCCCTTATTATAAGCTTTATTTTGATCTATAGACTATTATTATACGATTTACCATTATTAAGTTATGCTAAGTTTATTAATTACAGTCTCCCACAATCACAACCATTTTTGGCTAGATATTATATAAATGTTATTTTCTATTTTGCAGTGTGTTGTGGTCTATTTGGCTCGTAAATAAACCGAGTAGGTTTGAAATATTTGATTCATATCGCGGAGGCTGCGATCGATGTTCCGGACATTATAGGTAGGGAAAAGGACCAATTGGGACTCCAGGCCGTTCGTTTAGGTGTATACACCAATTTTTGGTCGTATATGGTCAGGTATCTAACTTTGGCGATCGTATTCACGGTAATCGTATAATCGAAGAACATAACAAATATTAGTTCAGTCAACCAACAACCACCGTCCAACTGTCATTCACTTTCATTTATACTAAACTTTATTCTCATTAAATCAGTAAATTTGAACGGTTTTAACTGAAACAAGCAAAGAATTTTACATATTTTGTTAATATTATTATTATTATCTTATCGGCCGTGATCAAACTCTGTTTCATTTACAACGATCGACATTTATCAAGTTGTAAACTCCTAATTTAATTTTACAGTAAATGACTAATCTCTTGACTTGAGTCGCCAGGTTTGCTGAATGGCTTAGTGATTTGTTGAATCCATTCAAACTAATTAAACTACAGTATTTCCACGAACTGATTTTCTCAAATAATACAAAATACTTCAATTTATTTCACAACGACTGTCCCAAAATGCCCTGGTACGCCCAAGAGCGGGTAGAGTTAGCTCTCCCTCTCCAAATGATCTCATATGGCCACGTGCATATAACCACTACCACACAAGTCCTACTCACTGCCTTCTCGCGGCATGACTGTTGTTTTCGAAATTGAGAGGATGAAAAGCGAATGTCCGGCACTTTAACCGAGCCGGTAGACACGGTGAGTCCACCTAGGAGAGTCGGATAACTCTCATTCCAAACCAATAGTGTACATGAGCTCAAGGATCCTGAGGAAAAAAATGACGTATGAACCAACTGTTGGACATCGACTACCATGTGACTGCATCCCTCTACGTCGCTCCACTGCCTTGTGGATCAGACCTTTAGGTCAAAGGTTCCGAGTATGGCCCCCTAAGAAAACCACTTGCTTCGGTTTGCACCTTCGGACAGTATCCCAGCCCTCACACGAATCGAATGATTTATGTGGTGTATATCTATTTGGTGCCTCCTTGTACAAATGTTCATGTGTTCAAATAAATAAATAAAATAAAACCATGTAACTCCCTGATAAGTAAACTATATTAAACTGGCCATTGACTTTTAAAAATAAGTGAATTTGTTTGCTTGATAGACTCTGAGGAATAAATGAACAATGAAACTTACTAAACTATGAGTTCCTGGTTGATTGTGACAATTTTTACAGTCTGTTAAATCTGGTCGAAATTCTTGGCGCCATTGTACATCTTTACGCATCATTTTTTCTGCAGATTGTAAGTCCCAACTACGTGCTTTAAGGAATCTTATAATACTATAGAAATAGTCAAAACATACGAACAATACATGATCTATTCAATAATATGATTTAAACCATGAATATAACTGATGAAATTCATCAAAATTCAAATGAAAGTAGGTTTACATTTATGATATTAATAAGAATGACATGATTGTACATTAAATTCATGAAAAGGTATAAGAGATAACTTTCAAATCTCATTCCATAGATTAAATGATATGATCATTTTAAATGATTATAACAAACTTGAATATATTCGATTTTAGCTTAAGTGTAATTAACTTTAGCCATCTATTATAGTTAATTGTCATAAAATTGCTCATTTGATATTATTTAGTAAAATAATAGTGTCATTTAAGTTTACATTTAGAGCTAATTCTATGTGTGTACACAATTATGTACTAACATACTCTGTTAGATGCTATTGAATCAAAGTACATAGATCACACTGTCATTATTATTCATATAGAGTTATTCATCTCAATGTTATATTATGGTTTTAACTTTGTGTTATGCTGATAAACATCTTAGATACAGTAAGGATTATATGAACTACATTCTGGACATTCTCGTTTTTAAATGTTTTCAATCAAGCTGTTTTATTTCAGCAAGTGTTTTAAACACAACTGTTAAAATGTGTTGCCTTCGTCACAAACCAAACAATAAGCTCGTACACATTTTCGTCTAAAGTATATCATAGAGATAAAATGATCTGAATCGAGAAAACAAAAAGAAAATATCTTTGGATGGTTCGAAGAATGTATCAAGTGAAAACGAAAAGTTACATTTAATCGTTATAGGGTAAAAAAGATAGTGTTAAATGATTCGTTTTTTTAACGCGTAACAGGTAAATTAAATCTATGACTGAATTCTAATTCATAATCCTGAGACAAACATTATCTCGGTGGTACTATAATTTATGGACAAATAAGTGAAAATTAAGATAGCGCCTTTTGAAGTTTTGTCCTGTTTACATTCCAATATATGTCTACAAATCACTTTCGCACAACAGTTGGTGTCAGTTTGTAATGAAAACTCTTTGCTCTAACTCTAAACAAGAACAATTTAGTGACTTAAAAATCCATTTTGGTCCTTGCAAGGATTCATGTAAATGGACAATTAATATCAGTATGAGTTTGTAGAGATCGTTCAGTTTTTGAGTGAGATTATGAATCGATTGATGTTAGATCATCAATGAAAACCTACAATAACTGGACAGTCGTTTCGTCCTATTGTGGGACTTCTCAACAGTGCGCATCCACAACCCCATACTCAGGATTCAAACACAAAACCTTCGATTTCGTGCTCGAGTGCTTAACCTTCAGACCACTGAACCAGTATTCAATGGTGCTAATGTTTAACTTCAACCAATCCATGAAATTGCTCAACCATCTTTCATTGTCTGAGTTACATACCTGTCTCTATCTAGCACGGATTATTTCTACTGGTCACGACTTTGCACTAGAACTCGGAGAATTCCATCACGAAGCTAGTCACTAGTGAGCACATGGTAATTATTAGTATGTTTACGGAGTAATCAATGTGTCGTAGTTTTTTTTCGATTCACGGACAGAATAGCATATAAAAGATTTTAATAGTTTTATCAAATTCATAAAATCTCTTTACATTTAGCAACATTATTGTTTTCTTTTCCATTTATAAAGACTATTTTCCAATGGGTTAAAAACGTGATGAAAATATGTCATCAGTGCTATCGATCTAATTATAGACAAGAAGGATATTTAAAATAGTGTTTTACCTACACTATGAAACTGAACCAAACATTTAGATTTGATTTTCGAATTATTATGAGTTTCAAAACAATTTATATCATCATATGAATAATCACAGAGACAAAGAAATTGAGAAATTTTTTCACTTTGTGATTAGGATTTCTCCCCATTTCTTGATTCTCCATCTTTCTTTCAACATTACTATCACTTAGTAAGGGTGCTAACTTTGACATGAGTTGTAAATTTTTGACATCGAAATTTCTTTAAATCAGAGTTATGATGTTAACATCATTAACGACTACAAATGGCCGCTTCTAATTTGCTTCTAACAACTAAATTCTTTTCAGTCACAAGAATGAGTGACAGGTTCAATTTTATTATCTCCTAACTCTATAATTGTAGCTTTACTTGATATGGAAATAAACACACTGTTTTTGATATACAAGATTATTCTGCTTCATGATGTTGGATATTACAAAGGATCAAGACGAAGGTGCATTAAAATAGAAATTACAGGATGAAATTATAACATTTCACCACATAATTATTCAACAGAGAACTCCTGTAAGACCTACCTCGTAGAATAATCGAAGGTGTTCCTGAACAGCAATCACCTTAAAATTCCTGAATGCCTAGAAACGACTGGCTTAAATTAAATTTCAAATCTTTTTCTGGCTCCATCACAAACTTATTAGCTCTTTGATGTTGATCAGACTGTTAACCTGTTAAATAAGTCAGCTAACCTCAGAATTCATCACCTCTCAACAAAGAGGTCTATGAACTAGGTTATTCTAGCCCGAAACTTAAAGCATTCTAGTATATTCATCAAGGATTTATGAATGAAAATAATCTTGATCGCTTAACATCTACTTAGTTTAAATTGATGACTAAAAATTATCCAAACACTGATTTGTCCTTGACAAAGTTCTTCGACAGAGCTCGATTTCAACCTTATATAATTCATAAACTTTCTTTAAAAAAATAAACAACTATTCGACTATTTATTTAAAATATAACATCCAGTATTTTCCAATTGTAATTAGTTCGTTACGATGGACAATAGTCATACATTATCTATTATTGCTATCTAACTAATCTAGCTACAGTGTTAGCCGTACAAGTCATATATCGGCATTAAAATGATTGAAAACTGATCTTCATAAAAATTACTCCCTTGAAAAACCTCCTGAATAAAGAAGTTAGTCTGCGTATGAACTTTTTTATGTGATTGTACATAATATCGTTTACTTGACAGTAAAAGTCAACTCAGTAACTATCAGTTTTAAATTCAAATCTTGGTGAGTATACACATAGGCATTAAAATTATTTGTCTTTTACTCCGTAGTTTGATCGTTGATTGTAGAAAATGTTCCTTAAAATGAAGAAATTTACACATACACCAATTTATCGAGTACAAGACGTACATACTCTTACAAATAAAGACAACTTTATTATATCTGCATTAAACTGCAAAATTGTGCATGGAGGATAGTTGACAAACTAGTTTGGAGTAAAAACCGGTGTCAGGTAAGGTTGCTTACTCTCACCCTCTCTCCTTCACCTAATGATCGACTGCATCATGAAGACGTCGACTTCTGGGGGAAGCATGAGATACGGTGGATAGCTTGGATGCAGCTGGACGATCTAGACTTTGCAGATGATCTGGCTCTTCTATCGCACACGCAACCAAAAATGCAGGAGAAGACGACCAGTGTAGCAAAAGCCTCATCAGCAGTAAGTCTCAATATACACAAAGGGGAAAGCGAGATTCTCTAATACAACGCAGCATGCACCAATCCAATCACAATTGACGGAGAAGATTTGGAAAATGTAAAAATTAATACATATCTGGACAGCATCATTGATGAACACGGCGGATCTGATGCAGATATGATGGTGTGGATCGGCTAAGCAAGAGTAGCATATTTACAACTGAAGAAAATCTGGAACACAAAACAACTGTCTGTCAACCAACACCAAGGTCAGAATTTTCAATACAAATGTCAAGAGAGTTCTACTGTATGGAACGGAAACTTGGAAAAATACGAAAACCATCATCCAGAAAATACAAATGTTTATTAACAGCTGTCTATGCAAAATATTTCGAATCTGTTGGTTAGAAACTATCAACAACAACAACAACCTACTGTGGGAGAGAACAAACGCGAATACAGAGGAGGAAGAAATCAGGAAGAAGGGATGGGAGTGTATAGGTTACACATTGAGGAAAGCACCCCTCACTACATCAGGAGGCATGCCCTCAAGTGTAACCCTCAAAGCAGAAAGAGAAGAGGGAGACCAAGGAAAACATTACACCGAGAAACGGAGACAGACATGAGAAGAATGAACAACAACTGGATAGAACAAGAAAGGGATGCCTAGAACAGAATGGGTTGGAGAATGCTGGCCGGTGGTCTATGCTCCATTGGGGGTCATAGGCGTAAGTAAGTATATAATAATTCTACTTGTAGACTTGGCTACTCTTGCTTACAAGAACGTTAATTACTATCATGTTTATAAATGGGATTAGATTAAAAATGAATTGCTTTAACCGTTATACACATAATGGGTGTGCCTAGTAATTCTATTCAAATACTTATAATTTGAAAATTATTGATAATTATGTCAATTAAACAATTTGTAAAATAATTTTATTTTAAATATCCCATTAGAGAATTGTTTTTTTTTTTATATATTTTTCAATCTGAGTGCTTTGTTTTGTTCATAACTCTTCACTGTGATCAATGATACATCTATTGAAATAAACTCCGACTGTAGCTCTTTTAGAGTTACTGCCGGTCCCAAGCCCGGGTAAAGGAAGAGATTTGGGCATGAGGTCTGCAACTCCATCCCAAAAAACGGCAACCAGATTATGCTAGTGGTCGGCCTATGCACCTCTACGAGGAGTAACAGGCGTAAATAAGTAAATTCTATTGAAATATAAAAACCATGTACTTTAAATGTTAGAGCTTTATTAACTAAGATTATAAATTAAAAGATCTAATTCGAGGTCATTATGATAGTATTCGACAGTTTGTTCAAAACACTTCAACAGAATATGATTATTTTTCTCACCGTACAAGGAAAAATAGTATCTTGTTGGAGTTATGTTCTCTGAACTGTAAGAAAAATCGAACATCTAGAAAATAAATTATGCCAAAAATTATGCGAATAACATTACATCGGACAAAGCAGACGCCCTCTTTATCTTCGCCTGCATGAATATCTTTTAGCAGTCAAACGACATGGCATGTCCTCACTTATATCAATGTACGTGATCAACTGCGGACACACATTCGACTGGAAAAATGTGGAGATTTCAGGTAGAGACAATTCCAAAAACACCAGAGAATTTTTTGAAGCTTAGCACTCAGTTCAATCAACAATAAACAAGTACATTGAAATCGATCCAATTTATCAACCAATCAGGAAAATTATAGACAAACATAGGAACAAAAATCAAACCAATCAGAGATACAACCAAAACAAAGAAGTAAACTATGATAAGTTTAAGGTCAACAAAAACTAATCAACATCGAAGTTTACAGAACAAACTGTGAACCATATATGGAGAAATTCGAACACTTCACTTCTACTTGAAGTTTGTGGTGATGATGTCGTTCAAAAGAACGATGAGAGCTCCACAACCAAGCCATCCAACTCACAGAAGAAAACTAAAAAATATCATCCACCTATGCTACAAATTTTTTCCACCATGTTAAAAATAATATTAAGTTTAGGATTTAGATAATAAAAAATGAAATTGTTTTTATCAATTACCAGCATTACTGAAAAAAAAGAACTTTAGAAACCGAGGTAACATGAACACCTATTTTAATCTACTTTGATATATCATGACAACTTGAATAATCATCCCTAAAAAAAATTGAAGCCCTGAATCTGATAAGTTTTTAACTAATGAAATACAGCTCAACAATTCGATAACTACATTATAATTTGTGTTTATCTAAAAAAAAGTTACTTGCCAATAAATTCTTATCAATATATGTTAAATTACTCATTGGAAAACAACAACTCAGGTCATTTATGAAATATGTATGTCATATAATTCTGAGTAATAATCGATTGAAAAAGTGTTAAAGTGATGATTCCGTTACTTATATTCCGTCAGTCAGTTACGGAGTCATAAATTTAATTCAAATTATACAAATCTTAAGAAACACTAGGAGCTTATCATCATAATTGACGTAGGTGATGAATAATTTCTTACACGAATTATATCGAATATCCAAATATCACTCTATCTACTTAGGTAAGCAAGCTTGTTAACAAAATGATATTTTAATAGTTACTTGAAGCTAGACCACTATGGTAAACCTCGAAGAACTGAACGAACGTTTCCTTTTACTGTGGAACTCCTCGGCAGCACACATCCACGATCCCGTCTTGGGATATTCGAAACCGGGACCTATCGGTCTCGCGCGTGGACAATTAACCTCTAGAATCACAATAGGATGAAATGGCCGTCCGGCGCTTCCAGGTTTTTCATGGTGATATAGCTTCAATTGAATCATGATCTCAACTATTAAAATTACTATAATATCCACAAAAACTCCTTTTGATATTAAATTTAGAATAATTGAATCCATGATACCGTCAGCAAGATTCGAACTTATGGCCGCAACACTATACTAATAATTACCATGTGCTCACTAGTGACTAGCTTCGTGACGGAATTCTCCGAGTTCTAGTGCGAAGTCGTGACCAGTAGAAATAATCCGTGCTAGATAGAGACAGGTATGTAACTCAGACAATGAAAGATGGTTGAGCAATTTCATGGATTGGTTGAAGTTAAACATTAGCACCATTGAATACTGGTTCAGTGGTCTGAAGGTTAAGCACTCGAGCACGAAATCGAAGGTTTTGTGTTTGAATCCTGAGTATGGGGTTGTGGATGCGCACTGTTGAGAAGTCCCACAATAGGACGAAACGACTGTCCAGTTATTGTAGGTTTTCATTGATGATCTAACATCAATCGATTCATGATCTCAATCAAAAACGATGTTTATTTATTGTTATTGTTAGACTTTTAAAACTATATAAATTGTAGACTATAATTTTCAACAAAAAATATTGTATCGCTTCTGTGAATTTCTCCTTAAATTCCCAAATTACTTAATAAATCACTTGAGAACTGATTATAAACGTTTCATCAATGATGAAGATCTTCAATTGGACCAATCACAAATTAATGAATTTAATATTGGATCTCTCTGTAAAAGATCAATACATTCGTATAGATATATATCACAATGTTATTGATCCGATTCAATAACAACAACAACAATACCAATAATACCAATAATAAACTGTTCGATAATTGACAATTGAATTCTACTTGAACTATTTTTTTTCATTTACAATGATTTTTATTAGATTAAAATCTTATTATAATTGTTTGCAAATTTTAGTATTATTCATATAGATTCATTATAATTAAGATATAAATAGTTACTAGGTAATTAAATGACATTTTATATAAATCATGTTTAGCCGGTAACTTTTTTTTTTCAAAGGTTAAAAGAAAGGAAAAAACATTATCATCCATTCAGTAAATACTAAATCGATTTTTTTCTAGTACGAAGTTTAACAAAAGTAATGAAAATCATAGAAGGTTTGAAGAAAACGTTCTTTTTAATTTAATTGAAACCTTTAGTTAGTGATCAATATATGGATCTATACAGAAATCAACTTTAAGATTTTAAACTTTCATGAAAATCAAAGATTTATGAAATGATCAGTTTAGGGGTTGGGGTGATTGTTAAGTTTTTGATTGAGATCATGAACCGATTCATGTTAGACCATCATTGAAAACTTGGAAGCATTGAACGGTCGTTTCGTCGTATTGTGGGACTTCTAAGCAGTGTGCATCCACGATCCCGCCTCGTGAGATTAGGAGGTAGTTCAATCAACACTCAGTGGTCTAGAGGTTAAGCGTTCGTGCACGTGACCGATAGCTGTTGGGTTTGAATCTAGCGAGCGGGATCGTGGATGCACACTGGTGAGGGGTCTCACAATAGAACGAAACAGCCATCCAATGCTAGCAGGTATTCCATGGTGGTCTAGCTTCAATTGACTCATGATCTAAATCAAAAAAGTTATTAAATAGACAATCCGCAATCAGTTGGTTCATATTTATCAACTTCGATCAATATAAAATTAATATCATTTAATAGTAATGATAGGCGTTCCTTCAGAAGTCACGAGGCTGATGCCCCTTCTGACAACTAGAGCAACCATTAATTTAGGTATATGGAATGCTCATAAAATGTAGGAGACCGGGAGAGTCATCCAAATTGTTGCAGTTGAATGATAAGTTGAAATAAATTCAATATATTAAATCTTATTATATACTTGAATGAGAATCGTAATCATCCAGTTCACTTCATATAATTTATTACCTATTGTTCGACAACAATATTCAATCGATAGCCAAATTTCGATTCTATAAGTCAGTTGAATGAAATTGTATTTTATTTACATTTTAATCTTATAATGCAACTAACAAACTGATTGACTGGGATCTAAACTTTATGACTATTCAAATGCAACTATCACTTTAAATATCCTTTGAATTCAGTCTAATTTATTATTCATTAAACGGCGAAATTATTTTTTCATGCATAAGATGATCTCAATAAATGATTTTCTTTGTTGTATACATTAGGTAAATGATAAAATAACATATACAATCAACTCACTTTTCTTCATTGGTAATCAATTTATCTGTTACTGGGCATGATTTTAAATCTTGAAGAAGATGTTTCATTTGTTCAACAAGTTCTTTAACATTGATTGTAGATGCCATAGATGATAATGATTGTGTTTGTACTATGAATATAGAATAAATTGGTGAAAAGGATAAAGTCACAACATGATTCATACATCTTTTTATGTTAAATCATTTAAATAGGCTTAGGATACCATAAAATGAAATAAAATGAGAATGGATTTATTGAAATAATCAGATGTTTTAATTCCATCTGTTGATTATTCGAAGGCACTTCATAGCTTCATTAGTTGTATTCACCTTACTGAATAAAAAGCGTCCATTATACTATTCCATCTTCAAGAATTAATCAAAATTTAATTGAAGAATTGACTAATTCTGGATTATATTCTGAACAAAAGACTAACATTTTAATTTTCATCATTTCAAGGAAATATGTTATATGGTGGTAATGCGTTTTCATTGTGAAACTATCAACAACACGTATATAGTCGAAATGAATTTATGACTGCAATTGATTAGTCTCTTTTTGGCTTATATACATCCTGTGCGGACTGCCTCGATATTGCCTGAAGTCACAAGCTTTACAAGCAAAGATGGATAGTAGCTAGCAGTGGAATTCAGGACGCACGTTTCGTCCTATTTTGGGATGTGTCAGCTGAATGTCCCTGAATTCCAGAGTTGATGTTCACTCTAGGACTATAACCCAGCACCTTTTGCTTCAAACACCATCGCTTTATCCACTTAGCCACTGAGTCCTGATAGCCGCCTGCTTGTGCAATAGGAAAATACAAGTAAAAAACTCCAAGCGAATATAACTTCACCCCATTGCACAAGCAAATGGCTAGCAGAACTCAGTAGCTAAGTAGATAACGTGATGGAGTTTGAAGCGAATGGTATTGGGTTCCAATCTCAGAGTGAACATCAACTGTGAGATGTAGGTACATCCAGCTGACGAGTCCAAAATCGGACGAAACACTCGTCCTGGATTCCACTGCTAGCCACTATTCATTTTCGAAATCTTCTGTTTTGTCACACCTATAATAAAGCTCAATGGTTACTCAGAAAAAAGACCCATAATTTTAGTCAATATTGATCAGTAAAACATACTAACGTTTAATATTATTTGTTGTCAAATCATTTTTTGTAAAGAATTATCTACAACCAATTGTTCTAGTGTTTCGATCAAATAATATAAACAATGAGAGCTTCAAATGAATAGACCAACTGAAATTTATTTTATTAAGAATTTTAAATCCAACTTCAAACTGTTCGATCTTGATCATTGTAGAGTATCACTACTTTTAAAGGGAAAGTGTAGCCCAAAACTAAGTATAATTGTCTCTGCTTAATAATTTAGTTATTTGTCACTATTAATTCGAGGGACAATTTCGTAGAGAA
Source organism: Schistosoma haematobium (assembly GCF_000699445.3). Lineage (NCBI taxonomy): Eukaryota > Metazoa > Platyhelminthes > Trematoda > Strigeidida > Schistosomatidae > Schistosoma > Schistosoma haematobium. Next base: position 19,571,504 of record NC_067201.1, read on the forward strand.
CTAATAAAACATCATGGCTTATTGTGACAAATACGTGTGACTTATATAAAATGGTTCGCTTTACTGAAAGAACAAGATCACATCGGGTAAAGGGTAACAAGGTAAAGTGAGGCACTACAATACATAGCCTTATACTGTTGACGGGATGCTTGTAACCAGTATTTAATACAAATTGACAGTTGGGTAATACAGGACTATACAAGCACATAAAATAATCTAGTTTTTAAGGTTAACTAATCATCCATATATAAGATTAAAAACCACTTAAGTCAGTCAGCTACAACGTAGGACCAGGCACATATGTACATCGGTCCAGATTGCCATACCGCATCAGCACAACAAGATGAACACCGGATTCATAGCAGTGGTTAGGTCAAAGGTGGTAATATATAAGAGAAAGATTGCATATAGAGATATAGTACAAGAAGAAAAAATTGGTTCGTAGAAAGAAAGGTATGAAGCGATTTTAATCTCTTAGTCTAAGGGGGGATAGAGAGTGCATACACCGACGTCATTGTGATCGATTCTGAGCCATGTCACAAAGAGTCTCCAACCATCGGTTACGACAGTCACGCGGACCCCAACCAAGTAGTCTGCATCTACCAACATGGCTCAGACTAGAAGTTAGTGACTTCAAGCACTGGTGCCACGTTTTGGTTTGGCCGCCCCTAACTTTCTTCCGACCATCTCCAACACCGGGTAGCATTGCACGTCGTGGTAATCGGTGTTCAGGCATACGTAACACGTGGCCCAATCATCTCAGTCGATGAAGATTTATAACCTCATCAACTGATTTACCATCATTCCCTAATACCCTGCGTCTAACCTCACTATTACTTATCCGGTGATCCCAGCAGACGCCAGCAATATTTCTAGGGCATCTGTGGTCAAGTACTAGTAGCTTACGAGTATTTTCTACTCTTAATGGCCATGTTTCGCTGCCGTAAATTAAAACAGAACGAGCTGCCGCGCAGTATACTCGCCCTTTTATTGATAGACGGATATCTCGCCTTCGCCATAGGTGACGTAAGTTGGCAAAAGCCAATCGAGCTTTTCGAATCCGTGCTGAGATTTCGTCAGACACTAACCGATTAGGGCTTATCAAACTTCCAAGATAAGTGAAGTTGCCAACGCGTTCGACTACTTCACTCCCTATCCTTAGTTCAAGTGTTGACGCAGACCAGTCCTGAAGCAGCAGCTTGCATTTAGAGGGAGAGAAGCGCATTCCAAACATTCTGGCATTGTTGCTCAGTGCTACCAAAAGACTCTGCATTTTGTCAGCGTCTTCACCAAACAGGACTATGTCATCTGCATATTCTAAGTCGATAAGTGGACCTCCTGGATGGAGATCAATACCCAAGAACTCAGTCGACGAGAAAGTTATTTCCATCAGTAGATCTATGATGAAGTTAAACAAAAATGGAGAAAGTGGGCAGCCTTGACGGACACCACTTGAGGTTGCAAAAGTAGATGACAGTTCGCCATAAGCTCTGACTCGACTAGTAGTGTTCGAGTAAAGAGCCTTTACAAGGTTTATGTACTTCTGGGGTACGCCTTTCAATGACAGACACTGCCACAGAATCTCGCGGTCTACCGAGTCGAATGTTACTTTTAAGTCGAGAAAGACCACCATTGTCGGACGCATACTTATGCCTGTGTTCTAGAACCTGACGAATGGTGAATATGTGGTCGATGCAGCCACGACCAGGTCTGAAGCCAGCTTGGTTCTCTCGTGTTTGCAGTTCACGAGTCTTAGTTAGGCGTCTGATAATTATCGAGGCCAGTATTTTAGATATTATATTAGTTAAACTAATCCCTCTTTGGTTGTCACAGGATGATTTTGACCCTTTCTTATATATTGGGACGATAAGTGATTGTGATCAGTTAGATGGGATAACGTCTAACTCCCAGATCTTAGCTAAAATATTAGTCAACCTAATCGCTAAAATTGGACCACCATCCTTAAAGACCTCTGGAGCCAGTCCATCTGGACCAACTGCCCTTCCTCGTTTCAGATTAACTATAGCCTTTTGAACTTATGCTAGAGTTGGGGGACCTACTTCAATGTTCCATTCACACTGTCTGGGAATGGTGGGTAGTTGTAGAGTATCTGAAGAACAGTTGAACTGTTCTCTGAAATGTTCCGCCCATCGTTCTAAACGTCTGGACTGAGAGCAGATGAGAGTATCGTCTTTTTCCGATATAATCTCACTTACACTTGACTTATTAATTTCAGTTTCTTTTGTTAGTCTGTAAAGCTGTTTTGTGTTCCCTATAGTCGCCGCCTTTTCCATCTCTTTTGCTTTCATTGCCCACCATTGCTCACGGTCGTTTCTCAGACTTTTTCTTAACCTAGATCTGATTTGTTGTCGCTCTTCATCATGTTCGGAACCTGATGGGACGAGTTTGCGAAAAAAAACCCACTTAAACGAGATAACGAAGAACCGAGTGAATCCACTGAGTTCTATATTCCTGTTTATTACTCTAACGATAAAAGTCGTTCCTGGTTCGCTTGCTGCGTTAGTCTTTCTTGAGCTCTGATTCAAATAATGGGTATTCTTGTTTTCCTACATATATTTACATGCATGAAGACATGTATTTGGTTACTGAAGTCATTTTAATGCATATATATATATATATATATATATATATATATATATATCGATTTGAGGGAAACAACATTGATTATGATTTCTAAAAGTCTACTGCTTTCAATAGTACTAACCTAGATAGTCAGTTAGAGGTTTCGATATTTTGAAATTATTTTCTACGTCCAATTATCACCTCTGAGATTAGTTTTTCTTATACTTAATGTGAATCATATTGACTTAAAACAAAATAATCTGAGACTAGCTAAAACAAAAACCAATTAACACAGATAAGTTACTGAGTAGTCATTAACTTGGTGTTTGTTTATTCCCTTGGTGTTACTCAGATTCTACCGATCACAGTTAACTGTGACCAATAGTTTGAGTAACTCAGCGCAGATTGTTTTGTGTTTTCATGTTGAGTGGTTAGATTAAACAAATATGACAGTCGTTACAATACGGTTATAGTTCAGTGTAAATATCTTGCTTTGACAAGAGGTTACTATCAACCCATAGAGTAAATTCTGTACTTCTGAAACTGGATGTTACAGTTTTAAATACTTTAGAAATTATCAGCTACAGATGGTCCTTATTGACAAGTGACAATCAGCATGAAGTCTAATTTCAAGACGTCCCATCAACTTTCTTCAGTCAACTGACAGCTTACCATAATACATTCAATGTAGAGTCACTTTAAATAATAGATACTCAGCAACTTAATCAGAAGGATCTGTTTAATACCAAAGACTAAATATACATGAAATTGATTACTATTTAGTGAATACTTATCTTAACAAGGACTAATTAGGAATTATCAGAGATAACCTGTGCTATATGGACAAAATGAACATGCTACGTAGTGACTATGGCAAACGTTTTATGAAAAGACTCTAGATGTAATATAGGACACACATTATGGAAATCATTAAACTGCATCATAAAGCAAGCCCTAGCATAGAATCGTTAAGGCTAAAAGAAAAGGGGTAGACCAAAGAACACATTGCGTTCAGAATTGCAAGCAGGGACCAAAATGATAAATAGTATTTGGTAGCACTTGGAGGGGAGAACTGAAGACTGAGTTGGTTGGAGAATTTTTGTCGTTTCCCTATGTTTCACGAGGGAAAACAGAAATAAGTAAGCATAGCAAATTTTAGAAATTATCAACTAACAACACACTCACAGAATACATTGGGAGACAGCTAGTGTGGTCGCTGAGATACTCAAAACAAGTGTATTCAGTCTTCCAAGATTCTTAGACGCTGTGATATCTAGATTCATGGTCTACTAAAATGGTTAGGTAACTTGTTCAGTTCTCTTTACGCTAAATTGTCCATGCAGCTCATGTATGAAACGGTAAGTCGAACATTTTAAATCACTTCACAAAGATCTCGTTAAGTACTTTATTCAAGGTAGTTTTAGAGATATTTTTTTGGTGCCAACGCTAAGTTGAATACTGGAGTATACCTTTCTACTACTATTGGAAAACATCTATTTCAAAATTGTTGTCAGCTAGAATAATATCATTGCATATCTACAGCTCTGAAATGCAAAGAGCTTACAGGACAATCTCAAAACAGTCCATCAAGCATTCAATTTCGCAATGCAACATCAGATAAAGCCATGAAAAGAAATCTCTATCAATGACCGACAATAAAAGATTAGTATACTCATTTCTATATCTTTATTCAACAACAGTATAAGTGAAATCTAATTCAACACTTGATTCATAAAAATGAAATAATCTATACTGACAAAATCTCAGAGAGGATAATTTGAGGTCGGTCGCGGCCCGGATAGCTCAGTGGTAACCTTTCTGACTGTGAAGTTGGGTGACACGGGATCGAATTCGTCAGAGAGCACCAGTTCCCTCAAGATAACAGGTACACCTTGCTGACGAGTGCCAAGTAGCACGAAACCCGGATACGGGGTTTTCTGTCGACTACCTCCAACCATCATTTACGATAATTTGAATTATCAGTGATCGATTGAGGAAAAATTAATATCTGTCAAAGTTCACGAGATACCATGTTTCACCTCTGTGATTTTGTATTTACCAATTTTACTGATTTTCTGTACCTAGCTACATTGTGGATAGGGAAGCTTATTGTAACACTTTTGAACGTCATTCTTTATGATTAAGAGAAGAACAAAAAGAAATAACAAGGAACACTTTTTCCTCACTTTTGATTGATACCTAGTTACAGAATTAATACTAAAGTAGCTTTAAAAGTTATCTGTCAAATCTCAATCAATCTTTCTTATACTTTCATGATTTCACCATTTATATAATTTGGAAACTTTAAAACTTAGTATCAATTAAGTTTCACCTTTGGTTACAAAAACCTACTACGTAACCTATTGAGTAACACTTCACAATGCAATAATGCACAATGCAAGCCTGTTACTCCTAATGGAGCATAGGCCCCCGACTAGCATTCTCCAACCCACTCTGTCCTGGGCCTTCCTTTCTAATTCCATCCAATTCTTGTTCATTTTTCTCATGTCTATCTCCATTTCCCGGCGTAATGTGTTCTTTGGTCTTCCACTTTTCCTTTGGCCTTGAGGATTCCATATGAGTGCTTGTCTTGTGACGCAGTTATTACGTAACACTGATCATCTATAAATCAGAAAGTTTTTCTAAAAATTTTTTTATATTTTTCCCCGCAAACAGATTTTACTGACTTAACTCATTAAATGTTGTATCGATTTATTGTCAATCTTTGATTATTTTTATAGAATAACACTGAAAGAACAATATCTTACTGAATGCTTACATATTTGTACTAACCTTATAATAACTTAATTCGGTTTTTAATTGACTAGTTGACCATTGTATCTATCATTTATTGTGAAATAAGATTTTTAAACAAGCACTAATTACATAACAATTACTAATGTTATATGTATTGTAATAACTTTCAAGATAATTCAACTAGAAGGATATTGATAGAGATCGAGTATACAGAATAGTTAAGTCTACATCTCAACTGGAGTCAGATACCTCCGCATTTTATAATCAGGGAGATATCAAATATGTACCGAAGATGAATCTTAAATATAAATCAAATAATTATCCTAGGGATTCTTATGTTTAGAATCAGTCACCCAATATTCTCAGTATGACTGATTAACATTTATGAATCTAATTCCTCTTTTATATTGCAATAAGTATGAGTGATAATACAGATCAAATATCTACAGCTGATTTCATATAAGAGTCTACAGAATACAGAGAAGTAGTCGCTCTAGCTTCATTTTCTGAATTTCGTTGATAATAATCTCCAATTAGAATAACACTTTATGTAAAGATGAATTAGTTAGTTGTACATGATATTTTCCTTTTTATTAGGGTTCTATATTTGATTGTTTGATTATCTAGTCAACTCATGTCGACTAACAGTTAGTTAAATACTATTTCTCTATACTGACTTGGAGTATATAATACGTTAATTAACCTAATAAATAAGCAAAGATGGATAATGGCTAGTAGTGGAATCCAGGACGAGTGTTTCGTCAGATTTGGGACTTGTCAGCTGGATGTACCTACATCTCACAGTTGATGTTCACTCTGGGATTGGAACCCATTCAAACGCCATCACGTTATCCACTTAGCTACTGAGTTCTGATATCAAGGTAATAAGCATAGTATGCACCTATGCCAACAAGGGACTGATCAATTGCACTCCTAAACATCAATGGTAAGATTCAAGTAAAAAATACTAAGTGAATTTAACCTAATAAATGTTGCCTTAGTGAGTGCCTGCGAAATTCCACACTTGCAAATAGAACTAAGATCATTTTCTAGAATTATGAATTTTAATTATTTAACAGTATGCTTCATTGTAAACACAATATGACAACACATAAATAACAATCGCCTAAAATAATGGGCATGAATTACCAACAAATTAACAAACATGGGCTGGGATTGACATTTTGTTTTGCTATACAAAATAAATTATTTACATAAGCAAAGTTTTAGTCTTTACCAGTTAATTGTAGGAAAGAAGAGTTGGAATATGCTAACAACCAGATTATAGATTTATAGTAGACAAATAAAGGTGAAAACACTAGACTATCTTTAATAAGTATAGTTGAAGAGTAGTTGGATCAATTAAGCTCTTTATTTACACAAACCCACATAAACAGTTTAGGGATATTCCACTTTTCACAATTTTAATCTAGTCTAATAAACATGTAAAGTTCTTTTAACTCCTCTTAAATCAGGCTTGAAAAAATGAAAAACTGGAACTCTATGAATATCCAACGAAATTAATAAACCAATGGAAAGTCAAGAAAAGGTTTGAAACCTACTACTTCAAAGAAAAATTTGAAGATTTCTGGCTACTGGAAGCCAATCAGCAATATATCTTATGCAACTGACAAACACTATATCAATTAAATATTCTGATTCATGTGAATATAACCTCAATCCATATTTATTCAACATACTAAATATGTGATAGACACTAGTTAAAGGTACTACATTTTCTACCCTGAGTTAAAGTATCATAGCTTTACTTAAACATAGAACTTTAATGCTACCAACACGTTAGAAAATTTCACATTTTGATCCTCACTTGTTGATAACAACTGTTATAAAGACATGAGCCTGGATCTCATTCAAAGTAAATAACCACTGATGTCTATTGGTGCCTATCAACTTAGAAAATTTTATTTATTTATTTCAACAAATAAATATTAGTACAAGGCACCAGCTAGATATGCGCCATACAAGTCACTTAATTTGTGTGTGGGCTGTGATATTGTCTGCGTACCCAGACCAAAACAGGTGGTTTCCTTAGAGGGCCACTCTCGGAGCCTTCGACCTAAAGGTCTGATTCACAAGACAGTGGAGCAACGTAAGTAGATGAAGTCCCATGGTGGCCGGTGACCAGCAATAAGTGCATATGCCATTTGTTTCCTTAAGATCCTGGAGTCCATGTGCACCATTGATTCGGAATGAGGGTTTTCCAACTCCCCTGGGTGAACTCTTCGTGTCCACCAACCTAGTTAAGGCACCGGACATTTACTTTCCGTCTTCTCGATTTCTTAAACAACAGTAGTGACACAAGAAGGTAGTGAGTAGGAATTCCCTGATAGTGGCTGTATACGTATAGCCATGTGAGAGCATTTCGAGAGTGTGAGCTAACTCTCCCCACCCTCAGCCGTACCAAGTCATTTGGGGGCATTTTTATAGGTTTTTACAGAACATATATTCTATACTTGCACTCATTTCCTTCAGTCTTGCAAGAAGTGATTTTGTTCAATCTGACCTTTCTTTAGGTTGCATTGTACACACAGAAACATTTTCTACTCATTATATATTGTCATGATTATTATCTTTGTTCTCTACTAATACGATGAATATTCAAAGAGGTAATAGTGTATAAATATTTTGTAATAATCATAACAGTTACTATGTCAAACAATATCCTCCAGTCAGGGCATAACCTCTTTGAAATCTAACTATTGTTCATTATTTTATTACTTCTGTCAATATTTAGATTGTCTCTTGACCATAAAGCAATTCGATTTGATTTAAGACTAATCTAGAAATCAAGTATTACTGAATAGCTTAGTCAATAATCTATTTGATTTGATAATCAGTCGAATTATAGATAATGATTAAGGGGAACGCTGTAGTAATAGTGGATTGATAAGCCTTGGATAGCGAAAGAGGTTAAGAAACAGTTTCAAAACGTTATTCCGTCATATCAGGAGAATATAGGAAAGTGATACAATCACACCACTTCAGCTTCAAGAGAATCTACTAGGAGTGACAGGTAAATGCGTTAACAATACCATCTTGAGATGGGATTTCAATAACGTGGCCTCCGATAATGATGAAGAAAGGTCAGGTATTAGTTCTAAGGAAGGTCTACCGTTGTTGTATCTGGTAATTTTCGAGAAAGTTGTCTTACAGCCATGCCATCCCAAACCATGTAAATCCAAGGTTACAACCACATACCGGAAACCCAGGCTGATATAATTTCTGAACCATTTGCAATGCTGTACGTCATCTATTTGAAGCAGTTAAAACTTAAATGAAGTCAAAAGGGTTCAATCGTTAGTTCACTTTATAAAACTGATGATAAGCATTTTATAAATGAATATCGTCTAGTCAACCTTACTAGTACTGTGCCTAAATTGGTAGAAAAAACTTTTGATCGAGGTTGAACACGATCTTAGACCAGATCTTTCATGTATGACTAATCTTCTAATCTCAAAGAAAGCCTAAACTGGAGCGACAGATAGAAAGATCCCGTGAGCTGTAATCGTTATATATTTTAGTATAGCCTTCGATAGTATCTCTAACACGGATCTTGGAGTAAAACTGGAAAGTCACGGAGTTATACGTTAGATTGGTTATTCAGAGTTAGGGAGAAACGTATCAAAGTAGACGAAATTTGATAAACAACATGTGTGTGACTCCATTTGGAATTCGGGAGTAAGCCCTGTGAGCCCTTGTTTCATATATGAAGCGGATTTGCTAGGATGAGTTCGACAGCGAGGGATCCTTCTGGTCTATTTTATCACGATACACAAAGGTATTACAGTCTAATTTCAGCACCTTTCCATAGGTTAAAAGGTGGCCTAATGCACGCTTACCATATTTAGAACAGAGATTTCAGCATTAAGTCGACTTTCCTCATCCTCTGGTCTCGCGGTGACTAACTGAAAATATATTCTCAGAAAGTTTAGAAACCAAAGTCATAATATTTGGATTTGGGGTTTCGTCTCTTACGTCGAGTCGTGGGTTAATGAGATTCTCTACAGGAACACAGAGGACATTTGTCTATTGTTGATATGTTTAGAAAAAAGATTGGATCATTATGGTGTTACAGATCATGTGGATTAACATAGGTCACTTTTTAATCATCCAACTTATGAAAATTGTTTGATGACGACAAATTTTGTACGATCAATTTAAACTAAGGTTCATGATTACACGATATGCATCCACTTTTCCTGAAGGCATATCCAAACAGTCAGAATCACTTTTTAGAAGGAATACATTATCTTACTAGTTTTGATCTTATCAGACATACGCCGAATGAGAAGTGATAGATGCAGACGAGCTCATAAGAGTTTTCAAGATTCGTCAAAAAATACTAATGATTGAAAATATAGAATAATTTTCTGAATACATAATTATCTTTCCCAACTGATGTTTTGGCTTTATTCAAATTAGCAAAGGGGATCAATTGCATGAGATTGATTTCCTGGGGAGATACGTATCCGTATTTATGGATAAATAGTAGATATGTTTTCTATTAGATTAGCCTATACAAGATTCTTACTCACTTGTGGTTAACTCACATAAGTAGCTGATTTGCGAAAGGATATAGGAAGCGTATACACCATAATCAGACTAGAAAAACCGTTCAATGCAACATTACACTTATCTATTACCACTGAAATAGGTTTTCCGTCGAATGACAGTTTAGAACAACATATATAAGTGAACAATATTGTTTTCGATTAGATCCTTATAAGGCTTTACTCTAATATACAGTAATATTTATATGCATATACGAAATTATTAAACCAATCAAGGTAGTTTATAAGTCAATGATAACAATGGAAAAGATTACGTAATAAGTAAAATGTGAAAAGTACAAATTGATGGTGTGACAACAAGTGCATTAGTTTTGATAAGCAATAATAATAAAGGTTCATATCAATGTTACATAATCGGAAATAGGTCAATGATTAGAAAAATATAGAAACTGAGATAACAATTATAAAATTATAAGATGACGTAATAAGAAATGTTCAGATAATTGGACCATGAAACGTATAGTTTAGAGAAAATAAAGTGGTAGGAGGGTGTGAAGAAAAATAATAAATAATTAATAATTATTAATAATTTATTATTATAATTATTTATAAAATAATAAATTACTGTATATTAGAGTAAAGCCTGATGAGGATCTAATCGAAAACAATATTGTTCGCTTATATGTGTTGTTCTAAATTTACAATATGGGAATATTTCGAATGACAGTTCACTAAAATAAAGCGATAATAGCGAGCAGTATCTGAATGTAAATAAATCATGGCTGTTTGCTTAAGATCAGTAGACAGTTTAGTAATGTCATCCTGAGTTTGTGGACGTTTACTGCTGAGGAGTCTAATACTATAGTGAAATAACCATCCAGTGCTTACAGGTTTTCAGTGGTGGTCTAACTCAGATCGGCTTACAACTTCAATATAATTCAGTAATCTCCAAAATCTTATACTTACAATTATAACTGTGTTATATTACTGAAATCAAGAACTCATCCAAATTAGATAATCACTGAAAATTGGAAGTACCGGAAGACTGTTTCGACCTAGTTTGGGTCTCCACAGTAGTGCGTGTCCACAATCTCGTCACAGGTGATCGAGCCCTGAACCATCAGTGCTGTGCACACATGCTTAAACCCTAAACCACTGAGTCGACGTTCAATCATGTACATAGCTGACTTCTATCAACCCACAATTCTATGCAATCATGGTGTCTTACAAACATTCAACATTTCCTGGGCTATTAATTATGCATGTTTCTCAATCTAGCTCATCAGCAGTATAAGGCATTAAACTGACTAGTATTACCAATTAGTATTGAGTTACACATCGAAATTCAATAGTTTAATATTACTATTGTTTTGGGCTTTATTCAAATCAATAGTCTTTACCAAGGCACATCTAGTTAACTCTACGATAAGTCGTCATATTCATATAGTGACAATATACCCAACCAATTACATATCATAACAAAAATTAGGTAAATGAAATTTCCACAAAATTTTAAAGATCGGGTTGTACACTTTATTCGACTGAAACACTTTATAAAAATGTAACATACTTCCTCTACTTCAATTAAGGACATACAACCTACCTTTAAACTAAAGTAAATTTAATTGCGTGTGTTAGTAACTGGTCAGTTTACAAACAAAATATCAAATAACCTTGGAATTTTTTTTGGATTTAGACATTTCCAATAATTAATTGAAAATACGATTCAGTAATTAAACTGTGCTTGTTACTGAGCGTGTAGAGTACTGAATTTCTAATTACGTCGACCTCAGCTATTGTCAGTATAATTATCTCTATATTTATTATTCACAATTACTGATATGAATTTCAGTATACATATAACTTAATAAATCTTATTTATTAATGCAATAACAATGTTAATAAATTACTGATCAATAATAAATCTTGATCAACTTATGAAAGGGCCCTCAAATGCCCTGGTACGGCCAAGAGTGGGGAAAGTCAGCCCACACTCTCGAAATGTCCTCATATGGCTACGTGCATACAACCACTGCCACACAAGTCCTACTCACTGCCTTCTCGAGGCATTACTGTTGTTTGCGAAATCTAAAGAACGGAATGTGAATGTCCGGTGATTAACCGGTTTAGTGGATACGGAGGGTTTGAATAGAGAAGTTGGAAAACCCTCATTCCGAATCAATGGTTCACATGGACTCAAGGATCCTAAGAAAACAAATGGCATATGAATCAATCGTTGGTCACCGGATACCATAGGACTACATCTTCTGACGTTGCTCCACTGTCTTGTGAATTAGACCATTAGGTCGAATGCTTCGGGAGTGGCCTCCTAAGGAAACCATCTGTTTCGGTCTGGGCACGCAGACAATATCACAGCCCACACACAAATTAAGTGACTTGTATGGCGCATATCCATTTGATGCCTTCTTGCACTAATATGTATGTGTTTAAATAAATAAATAATTGAAAAGTAAATGTTATTGTATTCCTTTTAAATGTTTAACATAAAAGGAGACTTAATTAGTTACAATAGAATTAGCACAGGTTAGCTAATGAAAGATAAGAAAAAAACACTAACATTATAGTGTTTGATCTGACTTCCAATGACTCGAACTAAGGTTTATTCTAAATTTAGTTAGTTAATCAATTTTTCTCGATGATCTTTCATTACATCATGTGAGATAGCATCATTGTATAGAGTTAAATCATACCTGATCTGGAGGGTTTATGCAAGAGATTCCAGCCAGCTATCTTCGTTTCATGGAAGAAATGTTCCAAATAAATAAACTTGGCAGCAAGTGAGGACAGATATCTAATTGCAGTTCAGTGCACTGATTCTGAGGCATGCTTATTTTACGAAACGTATGTTATCAACTAATGGACTGATAAAGGCATTGTAGATGGAATATGGTTGGAATTCGTGATAGAGTGCTACAATAAATGGTACCTAAAAGCCTACCGATTAAATCACCATTTAAGGCATAATTTATTATCAGTAAAAGTGATCAAACTCTGTCTGAAGCTGTTCTAGAGTTACTACCGCCCCAAAGCCCGGGAAAAGAAAGAGGGTTTGGCATAGGGTCGGCAACCCAATCCCTCAGAAAAAAATGTTGCTAAAAAAACGCCAATCAGATTAAACAAATTAAACCATATAAACTCTACCCTCCAAGTTAAAAGAAAAAATATGACGCTTCATGATGAAAGCCAAAATTCTTCGGAGGTCACGAGGCTGATGCCCCATCTAACAACCGAAGCCGCAATTCTTATAGGTAAATGGAATGATTGGACAATGTGGGAAACCGGGAGAATCAATCAAATAACTGTGGAATTGAGGAGATACAAATTAGTGGTGATGGGAATTAACGAAACCTATTGGACCCGAGCTGGTCAGCGAAGGCTAGATATGGGAGAGATGTTACTATACACCGGTCACGAAGAGAAAAAATGCTCCATACACTCAAAGACTTTCTCTGATTCTGTCAAAACAAGCACTTATAGCACTCATAGGAAGAGAATCTCATGGATCCAAGATAATCAAAGCATCATTCAAAAAAGGAGTGAAGCACGATTAATGTTATTCAATGTTATGCACCCAACAATGATGGCAACGACAACAACAAATATCATTTATATGAGAGGCTGAAATCAGTCATAGAGAAGTGCCCAAGAAAGTTTCTCACAATCCTGAAGTGACATCTCAACACTAAAATCGGAATGGACAACACCGGATATGAATATACCATGAGACGACATGGACTGAGAGAGAAAAATGAAAATGGGGAGAAATTTGCAAACCTATGTGCATTCAACAAATTGGTCATAGGTGGCACAATATTTTCGCACAAACGCATATACAAAGCTACATGGATCTCACCGGACCACAGTACGGAGAACCAGATAGATCATATTTGAATCACTAATGGATCCAAAAGGTCAGTGGAAGACGTGAGAATCGGAAGAGAAGCTGACATAGTTTCAGATAACTACCTATTTGTGACCAAGATGAAACTGAAGCTAAAGAAACACTGAACAGCTGGGCAAACGGCAGTACAAACACTCAATGCAGACTTCGCGCGAGATACTAGCAAACTCAGCGAATTCAAGATAACTCTCAACAACAGATTCCAAGCCTCACAAGATCTACTCAATGGAGAAGAAACTATTATGGAGGACAACTGCAAAGAGAACAAAGAAGCACTAACTTCGTATCAGGAGGTACTGGGCATCATCATAACAAATGGATCCCTATGGAAACCCTAGACAAGATCCAAGTAAGGAAGAACAAGAAGACAGCAACTGACAACAGTCGGACGAGAACAGAGACATTCCTATAGATGTTACTCTACCAACGATCGGAGAAATCAGGATGGCCATCAGACAGATCAACAGTGGGAAAGCAGCAGCACATGACAATATACCAGCTGAAGCTCTGAAGTCAGACATTGAAGTAACTGCAAATATGCTTCACATTTCTATTGAGAAAGGTTTGAAAGGAAGAACAAGTGCTGACGGACTGAAAATATAGACACCTTATCAAGATAACAAACAAAGGAGATATGAGCAAATGTGTGAACTACAGAGGCATCTCACTCCTGTCAATACCAGGAAAGGTTTTCAACAGAATGTTCTTCAACCGGATGAAAGACTCAGTAGACGCCCAACTTCGAGATCAACAGACTGGATTCCGTAAGGATCGGTAGTGCACAGACCAAATTGTGACACTACGGATCATCGTTGAACAATTAATTGAGTGGAACTCAACACTGTACATCAACTTCATTGACTATGAGAAGGCATTTAACAGCGTAGATGGGAGAACACTATGGAAACTTCTTCGACACTATAGAGTTCCTGAAAAGATCGTCAAAATTATCCGGAACTCATACGATGGACAACAGTGCAAAGTCGTGCATAGAGGACAACTGCATTTCAAGTAATGACCGGGGTCAGACAAGGCTTCCTACACTCTCCCCTTTTCTTTCTTCTGATGGTTGACTGGATTATGTAAACCTCCACATCTCAGCGGAAGCACTGAATACAATGGACAGCTTGAAATCAATAAGACGACTTGGACTTCGCATATGACCTGGCCCCTCTATCCCATACACACCAACAAATGCAGGTCATCAAAACCAACGCAGCAGCAGCAACCTCTCCATCAATAGGCCTCAACATACACAAAGTGAAAAGCAAGATCTTCAAATACAACACTGAGAACACCGACCCAATCATACTTGATGGCGAAACTCTGACAAATGTGGAATCGTTCACGTACCTGGGAAGCATCATCGATTAACGTGGAGGATCCGATGCAGATGTAAAGGCGAGGATTGGTAAAACAAGGTCAGCATTTCTTTAATTGAAGAACATAAGGAACTCAAAACAACTGTCAGTCAATATCAAATTGAGAACCTTCAATACGATCGTCAGGACAGTTTCACTGTACGGAGCTGAAACGTGTAGAACTGCTGCAACCATCATCAACAAAGCAAAAGTATTTATAAACAGTTGTCAACGCAATGTACTCAACAGCCGTTGGCCGGATGCCATCAGCTAAAGCCTACTGTGAGAGATGACAAACCAGCTTCCAGATGAGGAGGAAATCAGGAAACGACGTTAGAAGGGAATAGGACACAGATTACGGAAATCACCAAAAACTGCATCACGAGGCAATCCCTAACTTGAAATCCCGAAGGAAAACAGAAAAGAAGACCAAATAACACACTACGTCGGGAATCGGAAACAGACATGAGTAGGATGAATTCCAACTAGAAATTGCTGAAAAGGATTGCCCGTGACAGGGTTGGACTGAGAGTGCTGGTGGAAGGCCTATGCTCTTCCACGAGAGGTAACAGGCGTAATTAAGTAAGTAAAAGCAATCAGTTATAAATTTCTCCCGTCAGCCTTAACTAAAAATGGTAAGTTCAAAAGTACATCTAGTGTTAGTAAAGCCCAATTTATATTTCTTTAGTTAAGATCTTCAAATACTAGGAAAAATACTAAAATTATTCGTTAACCATAGTTCAATTGTTAAAAGACAGATAGTTAGAACCTGTCTAACAACAAGTACACTGTTTGTCCTAATAGTAAAAGATGTGGTATCGTAAGAGATCGTATTCAAAATAACTTAACTTCATACAACATATATTTAATACCAGGTGATTGTGTAGTTCGATGTTACTAGATAACAATAACAATAGAAATTCTGCTGATATTTTAGGTTGTTCAAGAGTCCACACAGAAGACTATAATGCACATTACCTACTGTAGCGGACAGGAAACCGAGCGGGGGCAATCGAATGTCCTTGACACGACATTACAGAACATCTCACTAAAATCTGAGATCCATACAGTAAATAGTTAATTTGCAAAATATCAATCAACTTAACTGTTCGTTTTGCAAATAACAGTCCATCGACTCAGCTTTAATTGTTCATGGATTTTCAGGCCAACTACATTACGTCCCTGTTCTTTCCCTTTTGATCTTCTATTGAAATACATTCCATTCCTAACTATCTTTATATACTACTTATGTAGATATAAATAGCTTACACCACATCTACTACCCAATTAGATTTTGTTTAGATCACATGCTTATAAATTTGTCTCATACATTAATTATATCCACTACCTAGTAGAATGAAACTAGTACACTATAAACAATTTAGTTGAAAAAGTTAATGCCTAAGGCACTTTTTTTCTAATTTGGCAAAAAAATACTGTAATTGTTTCACAACCCATTTAGTACATCCATTTCAAGGACACTTACCTTTTAGATAAATGTTTTTTTTATTAGTTTAATTATCCCACTATCTTTTTTCTCGTTACCTACCAAATACTTTATTGGTGCATGTGTTAATGACAGTTTAAACATTTTTTTTACTTATTTCATCTTCAAATTGTTCTAAGTGTTTTGATTGTGATACAGCAATAATTTGATATAGATAATGCTGAGTATGATTTCTAACTCTCTAGAAATCTAATAGTTTATCATGTATATGTAAGTTCTCATGATATTATCTTTCGTCCCAACCGTTGTTGCTACATTGACGTAGTGGTCGGGCTGGCCTATCAGGACGAATCAATTGAGCTATACTGGCTGGAACAATCATTCCTCAAAGTCCTATCATACCAGACAGGTAAGTTGGAGAACGGTAAGACTAACCTCAGCAAACCCAAGGTCCGTAGGTGAAGTCGTACTGCTAACTGTACAGAGGTGTGGTAGCAGTAAGCTGTTTCCTTCAGACAACCAGCATAACAGCGATGCTGTCTTCCTACTAGGAGTGGGGTGGGGATAGTAAAGGTCGACTCCGAAAATGCCCACCTCGTCTTATCCCACGGATATTCGTCTCTGGAGTTAAGATCTCACTAAGTACGGAGCTAATACGACGATTACCAACAAAATGGTCATGTGTGACCGACCTCAAGCAGGTGTCCCTTGGGCACTGCGGTCACCCTCTCAGGTCACTAAGACCACCTCTAATCCAATTCCCTTCTCGGATACCTCCAGAAGAACCCTTCCATTGTGTGGGCAACCGGGAAGTGATAACCGCCCTCATACCTCTAACAGCACTCAAGATTTTATCTTTCGTGAATCTGATATCAATATTCCTATCAAAGATATATATTTCACTCATTTAAAAATTAAATACGTTTATGAATTTATTTTTTATACTGGCACAGCAACATATTCTATATTCTATCTATTTACTGAATACATATTAAAAACATGATATTAAATTATATTTTGTTTACTATATCAAAAGATATTAAAATTCCTTTCAACTTGTAATCCGGCTTAGTATTCTAATTGTCAGTAAGTCGATTATGACCAATGTAGGACCTAGCACAATTGTACATTAACCTAATTTGTCATACCACATTAGCATGCTATGATGTCGAAATAATGAATAAGTATTTTATTCATAATAGTACATTTTTCACTATGTATTACAGCGGAAATAATAGTTACAAAATGCTTCTTATACAAAATTTCACTCTCTCTCTCTCTCTCTCTTGGTATACAGCCACTTGATGCCTAACCTAGTTTATCTTATCTATCCATTTAAGTTGGTCACACGATGTTATATACCTGAACTCAGTGGTGTCGATTGTTAATCCAGATATCATGTATTAAGATTCTAAATCATCCATTAATATAGAAAGATTCATGTATGACATGTTTACCACCATTCCATGAACATGGTTCACAGCCCACTGAATACATTTGGATATAATGACCAAGTTCTACCTAACTAAAGACTTTTGCTATGAATAGCTAAAGCTTTAAGTTTGAATTTTATTTGTTCAGTGGTTCAATTGAATTGTTTTTTGAAGTTAACAAGTCCAGAAAAGGATATGCAGAAAGATGAAATTTTATAATGAATTCTATTTAAAACCATCTGATATATGAATACTTAGTATTTTACTGTTAGATGGCTAGTGATGATCACTAGTAAGTGAATCGTTAATCAAACTTTATCCTTGATGTTACTTTTTAGAGTGTCTGCCGCATAGACATGAAAGGTAAACATGAAAATTAGTACTAAATGTCTCTCAGAGTTACGGTGAAAAGGAATAGCAACTATCGAACTTGTCAGAACTGTCTGTGAGTGTAGGCTTGGCTGACCGATTCCAATTTACCGTTTTAACTGACACTATATGAAGCCATGAGTTAATGTGTCTATGGGTTGATGATTTAGTTAGATATACTATGCAAAAACTCAATAAGTTAATAACAGGTAATTATCTTAGTTCAAAATGATATGACAAAGCAATCATAGATATTCCATTTAAATGTGATTTACTTATTTTTAAGTTCAGAAAACTAAGTCACAATCGCGTAACTAGCCTATGAATCATGTGAACACTTGAAATAATTTTGGAAAACTTAATTACATAAATCAATGGCGAATGTGAATCCACTCTTTGTGTTCTCACAAATTCTTATCTTCTGAATTTGTCATGTCCATTTTTTTCTCTTTTCAAATTTATTTCACTGGATTATACTCCTTGAATAACTCTAATGTTTCCGATTACTGCTTATACTCTTACAACATCTACTACTACGGGATTTGAATCGACAAGTGCATCTCTGTGCTAATGTGGTTTGGCAACTTGAACTGATGTACGTACGAACGAAGTTCTACGTTGTTACTGATTGACTGACTGAAACTATTCGGAGTGAGTTAATCAGTTGGTATGTCAGAGAATCAAATAAAAAACCTAATGGATTATTGGTTTAGAAATTGACGACGAGGGAAGTGTATTGGAGTTATAAGAAAATAATGAAATGTAGATTAATGAATTAGTGATAGTGTTTATACGTACCTCAATGTAGGCAAGTTCAAATACATTTATTCACCAACGATTTAAAATAATTTCGATATCCTTATCTTGTATCAAGTACAAAATGTTTTAAAGGGATAACTAAAGAAGCTCAATTTTTTTTAACCAGTTGACAACTATTGAAACACATGACAATAAACTGAATCTCAACATTTTTATTTTAAATTCTCCACCCCACCCCCCGAGTTTTTACACATTACATCATAATTAGACAATGGTTGATTCAATTTTCTTCCATATAATGTTTTAGTTTTTTCAGTCTAACTTCACTTACACAGTAGTTCAGTCATATATAATTAATCTATCATTTGTTATCTTTGTTGTATTACAAAGGCTTTTTACAGAAATTTATGGGAAATAATGAATGCCAAACAATTTAAACCACTATCTCTCAATTCAGCTAACATGTTACTACCAAATGACATGCTATAACTGAGATTATTAGATAAATTTACTCAATTTATTCAATCATTGAAATTTTTGGTAGAGATTTGTCGAAAAAAAAACGAGTGTTGACTAAACTACAGAAAAAAATAGGTGTCTAACTCTTAAACCCATGAGGCGAGATCGTGGATGCGCACTGCCAAGGAAGAGTCCCATAATATGATCAAACAGCCGTCCAGTACTTCCAAGTTTTCTATGCTGGTCTAGCTTTAATTAACTCATCATCTCAACTATTGAAATTACTATAATATCCACAAAATCCCCCTCTGATACTAATCTTACTCTTGTTATTATCATCCACAGTGTAAAAATAAGATTACGAAAATGAGTTTAAATGATATCAACATTTTCATCATTTAAAGATTGACAAAAATTGACAGATTTTGTTTGAATATACTTTCTTAGTTCATTCTCTTTGCCATTATGCGATGTACACATAGACGTTTAACCTGATTTATAGTGAAGAAGTACAGTATTTTGTTATAAATATTCATGAAATTTAATTACTTCTCTCTTAAATTGATTCATTGGTAAAACTGTCGACTTCGATAAACAATAATATATTATAATCGTTGAAATCATGAGTTAATTGAAGCTAGGCCACCAGTGAAAACCTGGAAGTACTGGACATCCTTTTCATCCTACTGTGTGACTCTTCAGCAGTACGCACCCACGATCCCGCTTCACAAGATTCTAACCTAGGACCTGTCGAACTCGAGCCCGAATACTTAACCTCTAGACCAATACAGATAACTGAGGAGTCCCACAATAAGATGAAACGGTTATTCAATCCATCAAGGTTTTCCATGATGGTCTACCTTCAATTAACTCATGATCTCAACTATTGAAATAATATATATTAGATAAAAAAATTTTCTTTTTTACTTACGTATAATTCTAAATGAAGTTTATATAGTTACATCGAATCTTAATTAAAAGGAATAGATGATGAATCATTCCATATATGTAATGAAAGTACAAAGAATAATAGAAATAGAAAATAACTTGAAAGATATTGAAGTGAAAACATATTCATACTATTTCAATAGTATACTCTATAAACCAACCAATCAGAGTACTCATTTCTTAATTCTTACTGAAGGAAATACTATATGAATGAACCAATGAAATGTAAGACTTTCCAGTGTATTAATTTATCGATTTTGATTCGTGATTTTTTTTCTTATATTTATAATTAAGCAATTATTATGATTCATTATAGTATTGATTTCCGATTTGTTCTAAGGTCAAAACAAAAATGATCAAATTCGAAATGATATCGTCAGGAAGATTCTTTGATTAGTTTGATTTTCATGTAATTTATTTTTGAGCAAATAATAACACTGTTGGATATCGGCAAGTTCAGTGGTTCGAATCTCACGAAGCGACGGGATCGTGGATTCGCACTGTCAAGGAGAAGTCCCACAATAGGACAAAACAACCGTCCAGTGCTTCCAGGTTTTCTATAGTAGTCTAGATTCAACTAATCATCTCAACTATTGAAATTACTTCAATCTCCACAAAACTCTTCTTTGATTATAATCATCATGCGCTCACTACTGTCTGTATCCAAGAGTTATTTCCCGGAGTTCTAGTGAAATGCAGTGATAAGTGGATTTCAACCGGGTCTGTTGTGAGATAGTAACTTACCGAAGACAAAAGTGAATATGTCGCTCAATTTCGTGGACTGGTCAACTCATGATATCAACCATTGAAATATTTATTGACAACTATTTTCTTTCCTATGATCATCAAGATCAAGATAAAATCTTCATTAAAATTAATGTCTAACTGTTGTGGAAATTGTTGAACTTCACTGAAATCATGAACTGATCAATCTTAGACCACTATTGATAACCTGGAAGTATTGAACGGTCGTTTTGCTTGAGATCAAAGATGCTGAGTTCAAGTCCTGCATGTGGGATTATGGATGCACACTGCTGAGGAGTATCATATTCGGAATAAATGATCTTCCAGTCCTTCCAGATTTTCATTGGTGATCTAACATTGATCGGTTCATGATTTGAATAAAATTTTACAAAATGAATTAATGATGAACCAAGTTTATGATGACTTGTGTAACTATTCATGTCCTGATTAATTCATTTTGGTTTGAAATGTACAAATGAAATCCTGATTTAGTTAATTAACTCGAATGTAAATGATTTCAGAGCTCATTTTTATTTAAAACTCTGATTTACTTTTATTTTTTGACTTGATAAATGATAAATTGCACTAGCCTGACTTTGCAGTGTTACAAATAACCACATAAGTCTGACTAAACATTCATCCAGGTTGTAAGCAACAAATACATCAAACTACTAATAAACTGAAATTAAATCTATGTAACAAGCAGAAACATTACGAAAATTGACGTGAGACGAAAAAAATGCTGTTAATAGCTGATAAATAACGACATCCTGAAATCCTCGACAATATGTAACATGTGCTCGAAAACCCATGGTTTAACGTCCTGACCGTGCCGTCATGATTATAATGAGAACGCAGATTACTATAGAGATTTTCTCAGAAATGAGATCCTGAATAATTATGTTGACAGAAGTTTTTGACCATGATGTTGTACTTGGAAAAAGTCACTTAATAATATTTGTTTTTTTATGCATCATTCTGAAGGAGCATTACTGTTATATCCTAGTGAAGATTAAATTATGGATATACTGTGAGAACTATTAATGGACTAATATTATCTATATATTCTTATGGTATAACTATTTAGTAATTAGATTATGTATATTTATATTTATCTTATTATAAGCTTCATCTTGACCTACAATTTATTATTATACGACTTACTGTTCTTAAATTATACTCAGTTTATTAATTACTGTCTCCCACGTTCACAAACGAACGAGAACCGGTACTTTCAACGTGGTTCACGTTCACAGCCACTTTTTGGCTTGATCTTGTATAAATGTTATTTTCTATTTTATAGTGTGATACGGTCTGTTTGACTGATAAGTAAACCATATATATCTGGAATAAATGATTCGCATAGCGGAAGCTGTTATTGATGTTTAGGACTCAACTGGATGAGCTAGGCGAGCAAAGAACCAATAAGGACGCTAGGCTTATCAAACCGGTTGAACGTCATCGGTTTAGCACCGTACAAGAGTGAATAAGTTGTATTTCGATTGCCGAATCAATTACGTAATAACAAACGGGCCATAAAGTCACAACAATTACCATCGCTAAACAAGTAGTTTTTCGAAGTCTACAATTTATGTAACAAATTAAATGAATGGAAACCAACCTTTTGAATGTTGAACATCATTCAAAACCTTTTTAGATCACGTCATCAATGAATATAGGTGTCAACAATAATATAATAACATTACATATAAACGAAATACACTTTAGAAACAGAAACGATACCAGCATGATGGGTAAACAATATCACAAATCACAAATCTATTTATTTGCTTACACCTAATCGAATTAATTTAACCTGATAATATGTAAACAGTATTTTATTGATCTACATTATGATGTAATACTGACTTTTAAAAAAATATTAAAGAATAGAGAAGACAAGACTGTTATTCTGATATGAACTGGTTCAATTCTTAAATAATGCAAATAGTATCATAATTTAGATTCCTATTCAGAATATGAGTATCCCCCGAATGCCCTGGTACGGCCAAGAGTGGGGAAAGTCAGCCCACACTCTCGAAATGTCCTCATATGGCTACGTGCATACAACCACTGCCACACAAGTCTTACTCACTGCCTTCTCGAGGCATTACTGTTGTTTGCGAAATCTAAAGAACGGAATGTGAATGTCCGGTGATTAACCGGTTTAGTGGATACGGAGGGTTTGAATAGAGAAGTTGGAAAACCCTCATTCCGAATCAATGGTTCACATGGACTCAAGGATCCTAAGAAAACAAATGGCATATGAATCAATCGTTGGTCACCGGATACCATAGGACTACATCTTCTGACGTTGCTCCACTGTCTTGTGAATTAGACCATTAGGTCGAAGGCTCGGTATGCGGACCTCTAAGAAAACCACTTGCTTCGGTTTCGGCACCCAGGCATTATTCCAGCCCTCACATAAATCAAATGACTTATGTGGCGCATATCTATTTGATGCCTCCTTGTACCAATGTTTATATGTTTAAACAAATTGAATAAATCCCTTGGTTCACTGGAGGACTCAGTGTTAAATAATTCGAAAATTCAGCATCCCATGCCAATCCAGATTCTAAATAGTTAGCAAGTTATGATAATCATTTTCAAGTGAACCGATTACTTTCAGTCTACCTAAGCACTACATACTACTAATTTTAGTCTTCTACTATTAATAATCCACACCCCTAGGTAATAATAGCCATAACCTGATCAGAGTTAAAATAACTCAACTTAATTTTATGTTCTAATGAATTATTTCATGTTTGCTTCAATACAATTCAGAACAATGAGGTATTCTCATTATGAGTTTGCTTTAATTTCTTAACTAACCATCAAAAGATAACAAACAATGAAGTACAATTATGTACTATGGTGTTGTAATTAAATCCACTTACCAGAATTATGTGATATATTAGTACGATACATTTCAAACAAATTAATTACATATAGTGTTTTAAGAACATTTCTATATAAATAATTAACGGTCGTCTGGAGATATTGGAAGGTTAGATGATACAAAGATATATTAATGTGAAAACCTATGTGAAACTCATCATGCAAGATAATAAATCAATATTAAAAGGGTAGGTATGTTTCAAATTGATTTCTTTATTACAGTTGTTTCATTCTATCTTTTATTTAGTTCAGCTGACTTCTAATTTTTCACATAATATATAGTGGCAAGCCGTAACCAGTACAGTCCAGAAATGTCTGGTGTAAGACGGTCATCCATTTCAGACAATAGGTGACCATGCAATATTGCTAATTAATTGAAGTTGGACTTCTAGACAATTGGACCTCACCTCGGTGGTTTATGGGTTAATCATTTGCACACAAAACCGATGGCCTAGGGTTCGATTCCCGCTATCAGATTCGTGTATGCGCATTAATGAAGAGTCTCATAATAGAGTGAAACACCCTTAGTGATTTAAACTATGCATATATGAATGTCTCAAAGAGTATATGTGTGGTCGATTTGTTCTAGATGTATTGCGCTAATGAATAAGATAGTTTTGGTAATCTTCGTCTTTTCATTATCTAAATCTATCAAAGCGATTAATTATTGGAAAACCGATTTAGTTACTTAAAACTCGCAACTTGTAATTCGTTGAGATCCCTAAGTGATAATAGATTGGTCATTACTCTTCGGTGAGATGATTGTGTAAGCTTCCTTGAAAATGTTGTTCTTCCGTTTTTCTCTCTTTAAGTTTGATTGTATAATTAGGAAGTGGACCTCATGACCGATCGGCAGTGTTCGAACCGATCACAAAAGACGAGCAGATCTTGATCACAGAAATTAGAATGCAACCTAAATATCCATAAGATTGGTTCAATAGCAATATTCACTAATATACCATAAAAGAAGGACAGTTCCCTATTGTTCAAATATTTTGACATTTTACATCTTGTTTCATTTTAACTCATTATTTTTATCCCTGTGAATAAGTCCAACATTTTCATAAGCATGTATTCCGTATAAGTTGAAACGCCAGTCAACTGTGACATGATTTTCAATAGTTTCTTGGCAAAATTTAATTATTGAATATCTATTAATTTCGATAGTTGAGATCGTGGATGAATCGAAGCTAGACCACCATGGAAAACATGGAAGCACTAGACGGCTGTTTCGTTCTATGGTGGGACTACACCTTGGCAGTGCGCATCCACAATCCCACCACTTCGCAAGATTCCAACACAGGACATATCAGTCACGCGCGCAAGCACTTAAACACTAGACCACTGAGCCGACCGGAATCCAGTGGTGTTGATGTCTAACTCCAATTAATTCACGAAATTGAGTGACACATCCATCATTGTCTTCAGTGATTTACTATCTCACAACAGACCCGGTTGAACTCCATTGATCGCCGCTTCTCACTGGAACTCCAAGATACATCACTTGAAGCCAGTCACTAGTGAGCATATGTTGATTAATATCAGAAGGGGTTTTATTAATCATAATTAAAATAACCCGTCTTATATATTTTTGACTCATCAACAACACTAGTAATATTATATATGAAAATTATGAAGTTTAGTCCTCTACCAAGTAGTCTTTTATAATGAGTTATTTGGCATGAATAAGAACATGGTTTCAGTTTGTATGGAGCAGTTATTAACTAAAAGGGGTAAAAACGTAAATACCTCTTTCCAGTCCGGATTCATTCAAATGGTGAGTTTTAGAAAGGACATAAGGTGGTGAATAGAGATAGGTCACGAGAAACTCTGGACTTAGCTCTCATGCTATTTGGCACTTACCACATCATGTACCTGTAATCATGGGGAAACTGATGCTCCCTGACGGATTCGATCCTGTGTCACGCAGATTAACAGTCACAGATGTTTTCACTGACATCCTGTAGGACTGAAATGTATTTACAATTGACTGATCACTGGATTGTAATAAATGTCATTTACTGATGACTACCTTTAACCACCACCTTACATCTCAACATAGTGCACGCGATGTCGAGTCACCTATACTAGTGGCTACATTACAACTTGATCCATAAAATTCGATCTGCACTAAAATGGACCTCACATACACGAGATTAGTCACTACCCGGTGATCAGTCAAGTGTATAAATAACATAATATGAATTCAGTATTTCACGTTCATTGAGTTTTATCGAGCCACTGTTTTTTTGTGGGAAAAAACTGAGTGTTCCACTCGATTATTGATTGATTTCGAGCCGTAAATAATTGAAAATATTTTATTTATTTATTTATTTCAACACATAGATAATGGTACAAAGAAGCACCAAATACATATGCGCCACACAAATCTCATTCGATATGTGTGAGGGCTGTGATACTGCCCGGATGCCCAAACCGAAGCAGGTGGTTTTCTTAGGGGGCCACTCTCCGAGCCTTCGACCTGAAGGTCTGATCCACAAGGCAGTGGAGCATCGTAAGGAGATACAGTCCCATGGAAGCCGGTGACCAACAATTGGTTCATACGCCATTTGTTCCCGCATGATACTGGAGCACATGTGCACCACTGGTTTGGGATCCGGTTAAATCGCCAAACATTCGCTTTTCGTCCTCTGATTTTCGTAAACAACACCCGTGGTGCGAGAATGCAGTGAGTATGACTTCCCTGGTAGAGGCTATATACGCGTGGCCATGTGAAAGCATTTCGAGAGGGAGAGCGGACTCTCCAAACTCTCGGCCGTACCAGGGCATTTGGGGGCTATGCATTTGTCAACAGAAAGTCATGAAGTGAATTTGATTGAAAATATAAGTCACTGAATTCTAATTTAAAGGTCCAAGTGGATCATGCTTGCCTCAAGACATCAAAGTCGATCTGTGGCGCGCGTTATAGATGATCCTCACAGAGTATCCCCAAACTAGTACAATAAATCAGCCTATTGAGCAATCGTTTTGAATGGTGCTTCAAATGAAATCATCTACATTTACACGACGCTGTTTGAATTTTCGCTCGTATTATGATTACCAACCCCATAGATTTTCCTAAATTGTATTTCAACTAATTTGAATAATAATGCTCTGCTTGTCATCTGTTTCAAACTAGGTGAGTACAATACTGGTAAGTTTATAAACTGCAAAGAGCACACTTGTCCTTTGCTACTTAATCTTTATTGAATCTTAACCCGACTTCCCTTAACGATGAATCGTGATTTGTGCAGACAAATTTGGACAAGGTGACAGCAATCTGGTTCTTGATAATATAGGCCAGATTTAAGTATTTCCACTGTTTGTGGGTATACTTTAACGCATAAAATCTAAACTTAGATTGTAAATTTCTTAACATATTTACAATTTTTATTAAAGTTAGGCTGTGCAGCCAAATTGTAAACATACTGTAAACACTGTGTTAATGATATTTCGAAGGCTTTTTAAACTTTCACAAAAGTTTACTACTAAAGAATGTTTCTCATTAGATAATTAAGATTTTCAACTTCTTAGACAAAAAGTATTTTCCGATAATTTCTCAATTAGTGTTCTTTGAAGAAAGATTTGACAGGCGTATTGTTCAGCCAAGTTTGGATATTCTTTCTTATCAATCCAAAAATGAGTTTTGATAGGAAGATTTATTCAGCTGATTTATTTTAAACATTGCTCGGTCAGTTTTAATTCACAAGCGGATATTTTAAAATATAATTGGTTTAAAATTAAGGCGCTAGAATTCATTGATCTGATGATAACTTTGAAAAACAAAGCAATGTTTAATGAATTAGTGATAACAAAAACCTATGACTTACATTAGTATCCGCAAGAACACTGATGTCTCGTTTTTTATTCTTCGAACTAAATTTTAAGTTATAAGCAAAGATGGATAGTGGCTAGCAGTGTAATCCAGGGCGCGCGTTTCGCCCCGTTTGGGACTCGTCAGCTGGATGTACCTGCATCTCAGAGTTGATGTTCACTCTGGGACTCGAACTCAGTACCGTTCGCTTTTAACTCCATCGCGTTATCCACTTAACTACTAAGTCCTGATAGCCACTTGCTTGTGCGATGGGGTGAAGTTTAATTCACCTGATATTGTTTTACTTGAATCTTCCCATTGATGTTTTTGGACTGAAATTGATCAGTCTGTTATTGGTATATGTGCATACTGTGCGTATGCCTCGATATTGCCTTAATTTACAAGCATTATAAACAAAGATGGATAGTGGCTAGCAGTGGAATCCAATGGAATCAATGGGAAGATTCAAGTAAAACAATACCAAGTGAATTAAATTTTAAGTTATTGTTTGCTGCAGATTCATATAAATTAAATGACAAGTTAAAATTTCAGGTCACTAGATATTTTCATAACATTTGTTCATACTCTTGACTTATTTTGAAATTTGCTATATACTGGTTTACTCTGATGTTCACGCAGCTATCGAGTGAAGATCTAAAGAATCTACTAATCTATGGTGAATAGATTAGATAAGAAGATGACTCAATGTGAGAGACCAACAAATTAAAATAAGTGCACATAATGTATAACTTTGTAATGAAGAAATATCAGGAATAAAATCATAATAGATAACTGTTCATGTACATGTCATCCATATAACTGTGAAAACATTACAACTCTAAAAAAATTAAGTACATGATACGAGGATTCCAAGCGGTAACGATGTGTACAGCAAGTAATTGTTTAATGGTAAATACTGTTAATCAGTTTATTACTTAGTGCCAACTAAATATTATTCACCTCAAAGATTTTTCTGGATCATCTAACAAAGCATCGAGAAGTATCGAAAAGGATGTTAATTAAGCTGATAGAATAATAAATACTGTTCTATCTGCAAATTAGTTACTTGAAATACAAATATCATCGTTCAGTAGAATGGGCAGACATGTAGCGATTTGTTTGACTTTCTACTCATTACTTCTAATTTGTATAGGACTAGTGATCATTATTCTACTCTACAGTTTTCATTTCGTCTTATAAAATCCAGATAAGTACTATTCAAACTAGATACTGAATCGCATGTTTTATTACTGTTATATCCCAATGAGAATAATGAATTGTAACTGTTAGAATCTATTTCTGGACTAATACTATACTCATATTCTTTATTGTATAATTGTCAAGTAATTAAATTATTCATACATGTGTTCCTCTTATCATAAGCTTTATTTTGACCTATGAATTATCATTATATGAATTACCATTCTTGAGTTATGCCCAGTCTATCGATTACTATCTCCCACATTCACAGCCTTTTTTGGCTAAAACTTGTAAAAATGTTGTTTCCTATTTTATGGTACGATGTGGTCTCTCTGGTTGGTATGTAAACCCAGTATGTTTGGAAGATATGATTTATATCGCGAAGGCTGAGATTGATGTTCTGGACTTAACAGGGAGGGCTAGGCGGGGAGCAGGACCGATAAGGACTCTAGACTGCTCGTACTTGGTTTTATGTGTCATTGGTCCGGTCCATAAATCACTGCTCTTTAATTGGTGGTTTCATTACGTTATATATTAATAGGACACAGGGCACAAGTTATAATAATTACATTACAAACACGTTGTGGAGCTTGATTATTGGGATGCAATGGTAATTTTTATAAAAACGTTCGATACTAATACTAATCAAAGGAATCTCTTAGCTGTTACATAGACCAAAAAACATTTGTGTACAAATTCATAGTTGAAAATATATTTCAATAAAGAGACTTCAATATCATAAATTAGTTCACGATTCATTTCACAGTAAGTTTACAGGTGATCTACAATATTGAGATACTCTGAAAATAATCAAAGTATGATTATTCACTAATCATTTACAACATATTTCCATGCCACATTAATTGATAATTATAAAGAAATCTGAACAATTCGAAACATTTTGTGACCCAGATCAACCATAATTACATAATCATTTTCAGTGCACACTCAAATCAATCGGTGACATTTATCAATTTGCAATTCATATCGTGTGTTAGCTTCAAAATGGTCCATTTCTCGAGAAATATGAGCGTGAATATCATTGTAGATAAGATAATTAGTCAGCTTTTGGAAATGAATTGAAAATCTATGCATTTGTTTTTGCTCGGTGATGTACTGACCAGAAAGTGTCATAGCAATCTGAACTTTGATTAGTTCACCTGATTTATATGTATAATTAACTTTGATTAATATTTCCAGGTTTCTTGTGAGAAGCAGTGACCAATGGAGTTCAACCGGGTCTGTTGTGAGATAGTAAATCACTGAAGACAATGATGGATGTGTCACTCAATTTCGTGAATTAATTGGAGTTAGACATCAACACCACTGGATTCCGGTCGGCTCAGTGGTCTAGTGTTTAAGTGCTTGCGCGCGTGACTGATATGTCCTGTGTTGGAATCTTGCGAAGTGGTGGGATTGTGGATGCGCACTGCCAAGGTGTAGTCCCACCATAGAACGAAACAGCCGTCTAGTGCTTCCATGTTTTCCATGGTGGTCTAGCTTCGATTGGCTCATGATCTCAACTATTGAAATTTGATTAATTAGTTGAGCAGTGATGTACAATATTCCCTAGTATTTTCGAATTATTTCTGAGCTTGTGTTTGCTGTGGTCATCAGCTTCAATAAACAAATATCGAATGGATTAGTGATTTCATGAGTTTTATTGATGAGAATATATGAAGCCAGTATCAACAATAGTAACGGTATCATTCAACGATGTTCTTTTTAATTCAGAAGCAGCGAAGATTATTTAACATTCTCAAAACATATCTAGTAAATAGTTGAAGTTGGTCGGTGTTATTTTTAGTCATCCATCAAACATTCAATTCATAATTACCTAAGAGGATCTAAACTTCGTTTTTCAAACAATTTACACCTCAACGATTGAATTCACTAGTCAATTGAAGCTAGACCACCATGAAAAACCTGGAAGCACTGGATGGCCGTTTCATCTTAATATGGAACTACTCAGCGGTGCGTATCCACGATCCCGCCAGCAGGATTCGAACCCAGGACCTATCGATCTCGCGCCTTAACACTTGACCTCTAGACCAGCGAACCTGTCGGTATCCAGCGGTGTTAATGTCTAACTTCAACCTCAAAATCCCTCTTCTGATAATTTAAACCTTGTTAATTTGGTAGTCGGTTAACCAACGCTGATGATAATATCTCATCACGTTTATATTTGAGTGAGCTGTCATCCTTAAAAAGGTACAGGTATCTATCAACAGATGACTACTCACGATTTTCCGAATCCACCACATGTCGAATTTAGGTAAGCCATAGAAAAGCGTGATGTAGTGCATGATTTGAGGTGTAAAGTAAACCATAAAGAGACGGTAATGACTAGCTTTAGTTCTTTTAAAGTTGACTTGTCTATAATTTGACTTCATTTTTAACAGTCTGAGGATTTTTTGGATCAATCTTTTGATATGGTCCTGTAGAAGGATATTTAAAGGCTTTAGTATCATAATACTTTTTATTCTCGCGCGAAACCGAGGGTCCTGGGTTCGGGTCTTGCGTGCGGGATTATGGATTCGTAATGTTCAGCAGTTCCATACTAGAACGAAAAGGCCGTCCAGTGTTTCCAGGTTTTCAGTGGTAATCTAGCTTATATTGACTCGTAAATTCAACTACAAAAATCTTTATTTTAAAAAATACTAGAATAACCATGCGATAAATGATATTCCTAACATACATTCACACACACGCACACAAATATGTAAATACTTCTCCCATAAATCACCTTGACCGGAATGACATGAAATTAACTTTGGTCAGACTTTTTTTTGATCGATCGCATTAAATATTTTTTCTTTGTTTCTTTGTACTAAATTAACTTGGATTACGCTAATTTTTCTACGGCATTTGGATATTTCGAATATATTATTTTTATTATTAACCGTTAAGTAGAAGGAAACATGAGACGACTGTATGATACAACAAAGAAGTTCGCTGGAAATTACCTTAACATAGAACGATCAGTGAAAAGCAAGGGAGGCAAAGTAATCACCAACATTAAAGAACAGCGAAACAGGTGGGTAGAGCAATTCAAGGAACTCTTGAATCGACCAGATCCACCGAACCCACCTAACATCGAATCAGCACCTACGGACCTTCCAATCGATATCGGCCTACCAACAACTGAAGAGATCAGTATGGCCATCAGACAAATCAAGAGCGGCAAAGCAGTGGCACCAGACAGGGATAAGTAAGTACGTTTTATATTTTGTGATAAGTTTAAATATCAGATCGTAGACTAGGAACTTTGTTACCATGAAGTGTATAAATGAGTAACTTGTGAAACGACTCTTCCTTATGCAAATGAATCTTCTTTATGAATATCTAAAGCAACTATTTGTCAAGATTGAGTGTTAATATAGTCTATATTAAACATTTACTATAGCAATTTAGAAGCTTCTCAATGGTTCCAACAAAATTTCAGTCATTAAATACTCTATCAAATCTTCAGTGAGATAGATGAAGTGAGATAAAATATTTCGTTTGACAGTATTCGCTCATTAGCTCACATAAGTTTCGACTTAAAGTACTCACCTATAAAACTTTCGCTTATAAACTGGAGTTTTCTTTAACTAAACACAATACAATGTAAAGAGTCCTATTTACTTAATTGATTTATTAAGTTCTATATAATTGGATAGCGGCCCGAAGAGCTCAGTGGCAACGTCTCTGACTGTGAAGCTAGATGATACGAGATCGAATCCATCAGGGAGCATCAGTTCCCTCAAGATTACAGGTACACTTTGCTGACATGTGCTAAGTAGCACAAAACCTAGATCGTATGAGTGGATAACCAGATGCTTGGCGAGACTATAATTTATAAACGAACCAATCAGATTTAGAATAACAAGTCTTGGATTTTGGCGCGAAATTCACTTATCCATTAGGGTAAATAGAAGTTTGGTACTATAGCTAGTGTCAGTTCGTGATGAAAACCTGTAGATCTAATTCCTAAACTTAACTATCAACTGTAAATCACAATTCTAATTCCTTAAATTGGTTTATAACCTTCATTTGGTCCTAGTTATTAGGTGGACACTTTCAAGGACGCTCAAAGGTCGTCCATAAATTATAGTCTCACCACTATTTAAAAACAATAACCAAATTAAAACAAACCCATACTGAATTGAAAAATATAGTTTCATAAAAAAAGTATATCAGAAATCTGGTCAAGTATTAGGTCAAAATCAAAAACAGATCCAACTTTGAAATCACTTGGTGTTGTTTGCTTGTATCTTCCCATTGATTTTTAGGACTACAAATGATCAGTCTCTTGTTGCCATGTGTGCATCATGTGCGAATCGCCTCGATATTGCATTAAGCTACAAGCTTTATAAGCAAAGATGGACAGTGGCTAGCAGTGGGATCCAGTTCGACGCACGTTTTGTCCTTATTTGCGACTCTACTAGCCACTATCCATCTTTGCTTATAGATCCAGCTTTGATTTGATGTTAACTTGTAGAATCCTTTACCCATATGTTATAGTACAATGAAAACATATTTGATGATTGATGCTACTGTTCAATGGTTAAATATTTTTACATTTTTTATTCTGTTGTCAATAAATCAGTATGAATCGATATAAATAGTTAGTTCCACAAGAATGTTGAGTAATAAGTGAAGTGTTAGTTTGCAATTAAAATTGAACCAACAGCTATTTCATTATTATACGGTTTCGATCAATGAAAACTTTTCAATTAAACCATTTGGTTCATCGAAATCAAAATCATTGAAAGCATTCTACAACACCTCCCCCCCTAAAACTTCTCATTATCATCATCTCTTACCACTTGTTTGATATAGGAAAAAAGACTAATTTTAGATTTATCTAGTGAGGCATTTTTGTCTGAATTCGCCAGTCAATAAGTCAGCTACAACGTAGGACCAGGCATATATCATTAAGATAACAAGATGAACATCGGATTAATAGAAGTAGTTAATTCAGTAGTGGTAATATATAGAAGAAAGATTGCATATAAGAATATAGTACAGAAAAAAATTAGTTTGTAGAAAAAAGATATGAAGCGATTTTAATCTCTCAATGTATACACCTACGCCATTGTGATCGATTGTGAACCATATCACCCAGAGTCTCCAACCAAGTAGTCTACATCTACTGACATGGCTCAGGTTAGAAGTTAGTGACTTCAAACACTGATGCCTAAGTTCGTGATGAGAAATAAATATGTAAATCTATTCATTATACAAAGTTTCCAATATATAATAAATGATCTTTCACATGTATTCATTTCTTTATTTATTAGCTTAACTGCAGAAAACTGCTAACTAGAATCAGTCTATCGCGCTCGCGCATGAGACCGATAGGTCCTGGTTTGGAATCTCATGAAGCAGGATCGTGGATGCACATTGCCAAGGAGGAGTCCCACAATAGAACGAAACAGCCGTCCAGTGCTTCCAGGTTGTTGTCTTTGATGTCGATGTGACAGTGTGACTGAATGTATGATGGAGAGTAAGTTTTGTTAAGGTTGGTTAAATGTTTAGTTACAATAATCAGGTGAAACTCTATTTTATTTGCATTTCAATAGTCCATTGTTGAATTCAGTAAACCAAGATACGTAGTCACTTCGTTTAGTATGTACACTACGAAATCAATTGATTCGGTCAACATTGACGTTTATACAAGTGGAGTTGATTGTAATATATTAATCGGGTGCAAAACAAAAAGATGACGTATATAGAAAGAAAACTAAAATTGATCTCCTCACAATTATAACCCAATGTGTTTGGGTCAGTAATGATGTGATGAAAATGGGCTACAGATCAGTGTAAATCATGTGTATTGACATAAATGGTAATAAAATGTTATTAATTTACAGAATTCATTCAGTTCAACTTAACATTCTAAAACTAAGGGATTTTCAGTTAACCATCACTGATGATAATAAGCACAACGTCAATATAAAAGTCTTGATAACTGTAATGAGTCTTTTTTTTAAACCATATTAGGAACTGGTTCTTCCATTTTAGCCATAAAAAAGCAAGAATTTCAGACATAAATCTGGTTGCTTTGATGCGTTTTTTTTTCAAATTTCTAATCGATATGACAATATTTTTCATCACTGTAAGGGGTTCCCTCCCCCGCCTCAATGAAGAAAATCATAAATCTAGATGTCAATTTTGTGTTATTTCTTGTATGAGATCTAAGAAAAAAATAAGAAAATTCAATAGAGTTCCTTGCATTCTGTTTCCTGTATCCATCATCTTAGACAAAACTTGATATAAAGTAAGTAAATAAAATAGATAAATCAAACCGGAAATTTCATTTATTTTTTACTAGCTCCAGTAGATTTAACAATAAAAGAATAGAATATGCATTTCTGTAAATGCGATTTTGACTGAAGAAAAATGACTGGTGCTTATTGTTCAGAACTGTATAATATAACGTATTTCAACGTTTATTGAAGAGATTGTGGGGACAGTGATATGTCACTGAGTCATAGTCAAATCATCCGGCAGTTGGGTCACTGAATATCAAATAGATCATCGATCCCTGTCAAAGTCAAGGACAATCAACGCGCACCAGTTAATCGTACGCCATGGACTGGCCCATGCTGTGGTGGTCGCACTATCGCTTGCACTTATTCTTACTAATATATTTCCGTAATAACGTCCTTTGAGTTGTACGGTCTTCAAAACAGCCATAGTACTTTGATACATCGAACAGGTAATCCACGTTAGATACTGACCGCGAGGTGTGTGTTCGAAGTTAGCTGTTGGTTACACCATTCCCATCTAACTCGAGTAGGCCCCTAATCATTTCGACATAGATCATCTACAGTGGTTATCTACAAGATCTTTCTTATGTTTGTTTCTAATAATGAACCTATTTTGTATTCAGTTCTTTATTATTCATGAATGTTTGTGTTTCACATTTGTTAATATTCAAAAAGAAGTTTCTATCAGTCTCTTTTGGTATACATGTATTCTAATTAATCACTTGGATATTCTTCGTAGTTATGGGTCTTCATGTAAATATCAACACTTGGATGAAGGAACATTCAGTTAGAGTATCGAATAGAATAGAACTCATGTACGTATTGAAATCTGTTGCTAATCCCTATCGAGCAATATATTTAGGCTTTGTAATTTTTAAATGAAAACCAAATTATGAAAATCAATATGAGAAGAACTTCAAAATCTTAAAAACATCTTGAATAAGAACTTTACCTTATCATGGCACAAGTAGATAGATCTAAACATTCTAATCATATTTTCTCAAACTGTTCTAGAAATGAAAGGCTCAATTCAATATGATAGAATAATTTAATGATATTATGAAAATTTGAATGAGAACACAAGAGAAACTAACTTAATTAAAAGATTAAGGTATAAATATTCGCAACTTTTTCGAATAAGTAACATATTTAGATGATTATTCTATAGAGTAACTACTCAAAAATGTTTTGAATATTTTGAAATTTCAGTAGTTGAACTCATGATTCAATTGAAGCTAGACCACCATGGAAAACCTGGAAGCACTTGACGATCGTTTCGTCCTAGTATGGGACTCCTTAACAGTGTGCATCCACGATCCCGCTCCCCCCACGAGATTCCAACTGAGGACTTATCAGTCACATGCGCAAGCGCTTAACCATTAGACCACTTAGCCGACTGGCATCCAATGGTGTTAATGTCTAACTTCAACCAATCCACGAAATTGCGCCACCGTCACCATTGTCTTCTGTGAGCTGACATCTCACACCACTGGTCACCGAGGAGTCCCATACCAGGACGAAACGGCCGTCCAGTGCTTACAGGTTTTCCATAACGATCTAGCTTCAAATGACTCCCGATTTCAACTATTGAAATTACTGAAATCTCCACAAAACCCCTTCTGATATTCTGAAATCGTTTAATTCCACAGAATTCAGTTTCATGACCTCAATATGTCATGGCGGCCTGCTTGAATATCTGGGCTACCTGTTCATGCTATCTAGATATTTCGACAAGTTATCTGTTTCTTTTGTTTATTTTAACACATCATTACGTCTATTAATCTCAGAATCTACTTATGAAAATCTTTTGATCTTTCGCCGTACAACTTACAAAAAATTATAATCAGAGACTTCGTGATAACTAGAAATATGTATTGAAAAGAATGAACATCATTCAGATGTTGATGCCTGAACTGCTAACATTGTAGTGAACAAGAACACGGGTGGGGACAATCGAATGTATTTAGCACAAAAATTACAGACTATCTCAATAAAATGTGAATACTATAAAGTCAATAGTCAATTTGCAAAATATCATTCCATCATATCAAACTGTACTGTTCCCGTTGCAAACACTAATCCATTGTCTCTCATTCCATTGTACATGCGTTTTCTTACAAATTCCATTGTGCTCTCGCTCTTCCTTTTTTGATCTTCGCCATCTTCTGCTGCCGGACATTACGTTCTTTTAACGCACGTTATATACTACTTATATCAATATAAGTAGCTCACACCACAACATCATATTGGCGACCAATCGATATTTATCGTCAGAATCGATCAAAAAATAAGAAAATGAAGCTTAGTGGAATACTTTGAGCTCAGAACTCTATATTTTACCAAAATTATAATATTGAATAAAGCCATTAATGATATTATTGATAATAATCAGAAGGGGTTTTGTGTAGATTGTATTAATTTCAATAGCTGAGATCATAAGTCGTGGGTGCGCACTGGTGAGGAGTCCTATAATAGGACGAAGCGGCTGTCCAATGCTTACAGGTTTTCCATGATGGTCTAGCTTCAATTGACTCATGACCTCAACTATTAAAATAATAATAATAACTTTTCGATTATTTTATTGTTATTTTAACACATAGATATTGGTAAAAGGAGGCACCAAATACATATGCGCCACACAAATCTCATTCGATATGTGTGAGGGCTGTGATACTGCCCGGATGCCCAAACCGAAACAGGTGGTTTTCTTAGGGGGCCACTCTCCGAGCCTTCGACCTGAAGGTCTGATCCACAAGGCAGTGGAGCATCGTAAGGAGATACAGTCCCATGGAAGCCGGTGACCAACAATTGGTTCATACGCCATTTGTTCCCGCATGATACTGGAGCACATGTGCACCACTGGTTTGGGATCCGGTTAAATCGCCAAACATTCGCTTTTCATCCTCTGATTTTCGTAAACAACACCCGTGGTGCGAGAATGCAGTGAGTATGACTTCCCTGGTAGAGGCTATATACGCGTGGCCATGTGAAAGCATTTCGAGAGGGAGAGCGGACTCTCCAAACTCTCGGCCGTACCAGGGCATTTGGAGGCAAATTTTTACTCCGTGCAAAGACGGAGTTGGAAAAAATGAGTTATTAGAATAGTTTCTTTAAACAGAGAAAAGAGTTTTCTCGGTCTTATATTGACAAAAAGTTCAATAATTTTATTGTCCTTATAAAATGGTATTTTCTATTATTTTTGTGATGTAGTACCGTTTTGTTCAGATGCATCAATTGTACAATGTAAGTTGTATGTCATGTTAATTATATATTTTCCTCTGATGTTTGACGGTGTTTTTCGTCATCTTTCGCCTTTGTTCCACTGAATACTGCAACGACTAAATATTAACCCCAGTGCTGTGAAACTTTTAGGCCAACCCACACGTCATTGGATTTTTTGTCAATGCTTGAATTAAAAACACTGTCGTATATGTACATCTCTCCAGTTATTTGCATCAGGTGCGTGATTAATGCTTTACGACTAAGTTTCAAGCTTGTCCTTTGTTTTGGGTCACTACAGTCCTAATGTCAATATCAGCACTGAAATACAAACGTATTTCAGTGTTTGTATAGGCGAAAAACTTAAGGAGATCTTAGGTACTCTCAATTCTTGTTCACATGGGGCGAAAAAAACAATTGAAAATATCAACGTTAGGCTTAAAGCTCTAGATCTGGAGCACATAAATAGGCAGCTGCTGACATTATATAGTTCCTGGTGTACCACAACAAACGTTGTATGTAGTAGATAAAAAATAATATCAAACACCCATCAAAGAAATTATTTGAACACATCGAGCCAGTGATCATGAATTTGAGATGCTCACCATCACGCGGAACGTTCAATGTTCAGTTTGATCATTACCTATGTATGTTGATCTTCGCTTTCTATACTGATCAAAGGTGTCTCAACTTGAAGCAAATATACTATTATGCACTATATATCCAACAGTTCTTACCTATACTCCAAAAACCCCGGAGCTTTATAGTTTTTAACTTGAACTTTAAAGATCAGTGTTAAGTAGCAGGATTTCTTCAACGAAACAGAATTTTTCTGGGCAAAACATAGTTACTATGATCCGCATAGTGTAACGCGCTTCGTAACAAAATTAAAAAGAAGATCAAATTCATTAAAATCTTTTGTCCTACTAACGTTTGTTTGCTAAATTTAAACAACAAGCCTATATAAAGAGCTTACATTCATCTAGTTAAGGGATTTGATATTTTTCGTCTCATTTAGATTAAGTGAGTTGACTCAACGATGTCTAAGGAATTTTTATTATGCATAAACTATGTTTGCACACAGTATAAATTTGCAACTGAACCGCAAATTAGTTCGGTTATTTGTTGATAAGAGTTGAAAATTAGAGGGTGATAATAATCACGCGAATTAGACTGAAGTTCACTCGAATCAACAGACCTAATCACAAATGTATTTATAAACCATGTGATCACTAATAAGTGGCTCAACTTTGTACTGAAACATTTTTACAACGAACCATGTATGTTTCTTATGGTACGCCAATGGCTATAGTCAAAACATCAGATGATGGAAAACAATTCCATTTAATTGACTGAAGTTTTAAACAGCTTATTGGAATCTATTTAAGTTACAAATTAACAACGAACTGATCACAACTTCTGTATTTATTCGTATAATGAGTTGAGTGCACTCAAAATCAATACATACTTTTTTTGTTATAACTAGCCAATGTGGAGAAAGACAAAATAGCTTCGTTTTTGACTGTTTTTCATCCAGGCTACTTTTTTAACACAGTGAGTTCTTTTTGACACTTGGAGAAAATCTACAGGAAGTCCTATTTCTTGGAACATACTTAAACCTTGCATAGATAAAGTTTAATCTTAAACAATACTTTCGTCCAAACAAGCACACTGGTAACTTGAGCCTAAAGTTAAAATTATCATCGCCATGTTGTTCAGTCCTGACCTACATCTTGTAGGTTTGAATCAATAGCTTATTGAAAATGTACGAATAGTACACTTTTGAATTTTCACTGTGGTAACTACCAAGCAACATGGACATAGTGTATGTAAAGTGACAAAAAGAAACCTAAAAGAACACCTTTATCATACTCTGTATTAAAAAGTAACACTTATGAATATCAACCAGATTCGCGTGAAATAATTGTTTTAAGCCTGAATGATTATTCAAAAAGTGATGGTAAAAAAAACTCAGGTTCAAACAAATCCGCCCTCTGTTTCTTTTCAACAGCCTTGAACGGTCATTCCGTACGTGAATTACTAAGAGTTAATTGGATTATCGTTGGATTCCATGGGTTTTAGGTTTTCCCATATATAAGTAGTCTATTGCTGCAATAATCATTTCAAAGAGCATTAACTAGCCTTTCGCTCCTTCACTGATAGTAAAACATCTAAACGTCCAAAATATTATGGAGCGGTTGCATTCTAAACTCGGTCACCCGGGCAAACAAAAAACCAAACATACCATTTGCGAACGATTTTAGTGGTCATCCATCCATGAAGATATAACGGAATTTCGCAAACGTTCTAGCACGTGTCACTCCATAACGTCACTCTAACAAATACACAGTGCACCGTTAACCCCAATGATAACAGCAGGGCCACATCAATTAACATCCATATTATGGGGCTAACTGCTACAAGGATGTCCGCCTGCAACTCTTCTGGGGCTACCGCCGGCACCAAGCCAGGATAAGGGAGGAGGGTTAGGCATGGTTTCAGCAACCTCATCCCGTAGAAAATAACCTTGCTTAAAAAGCGTTGACCAGAATAAACAAACCAAGCCATATAAAATCCGACTTGGAAGTTGAAGGATCTTCATCCAGAAGAGGTATGACACCCCATGGTGAAAGACGATAGTCTTCGGAAGTCACTAAGCCGATGCTCCCTCTACTGACCGAAGCAACAATCAATATAGGTACATGGAATGTTCGGACAGTGTGGGAGACCGAGAGGATCAACCAAATGGCTACGTTAATGAAGAGATACAATTTAGCGGTTCTCGGAACCAAAGAAACTAATTGAACCCGATTTGAACAGAAAGGGGTGATTTCAAGGGAGATACTGCTAGAACCTGGTCACAAAGACGAAGGTGAACCAATTATTTCAGTATATTTAGTTAATATTATGAGTTCCCACATGATGTGAGCATGGAACAAGAAGCCTTGACAAACTTCGGAAGTTATTTTTAGGGACGTTATTTCAGTTAATCCAAAGCTTGTAAAACATTAACATTTAGTTTTGTCCCTAGTCTATTCTGCATACCATAAGCTTTCGTTTGACGTATGACTCACTGCCATAGCCCTTTTTGTTGCAACGCTATTGTATATTGAAGCGCGCTATTTAAAAAGGACAGTGGTATTTTTCCTCGCTGAGTAAATTTCATTGTTTTGATCGTTTACTACGTATCAAGACTACTGTTTTTCACTTTAATTGAATTTATTTCAGTTAAAGTATTTGACTAAAGTATCGTTTTTACTGTTTTTGTCGTTGGTACTCTTTAGTACCTCTTTTTCAACTGTATCTGTTAGTACTTTTGGTCCTAGCAATCTACAGCTCTTCACTTTTTTTGGTCATTGATAATTTTTTTGTTTCTGGGTATCATCGCATATTGAAAAAACCCCTCCTAAATGACCGGACAGTGTAAAAAAAGCAGTTGCCAACGTCCGGGTTGTCGTTATCCTGTTGAAAGCGGCATGCAGTGCGACGAGTGCAAAGGCTGGTACCACGAAGTTTGCACGAACTTAACGCCTGCTGCTTTCAAACGGTTCAGTAAGAAGGGTTGTGTGTGGCTTTGTCAACAGTGCTGCTCGGATGCAAACAGCTTGTTAACCGAGGCCATCTCACTGGTTGATGCTGCAAAGAAGTGTTTCAAAAAGCATAGTCGGAACGCGTCAAACAGCACTCGATCTGTTGACACGCAAATCAATGTGAAGGAAACTAAGGTGAGTCCGGTGATAGATGACTCACGCCCGTCAAAGAAGGAAAAGCAGTCTTCAAAGGGGCCTGCCTTAAAAAAAAGCTCAAGAAAAGTAGGGTCTTCTGTTCCCCGTCTCCTAGATGGGATCCAACAGGAAACACCTAGGAGCCGCAATCGCAAGGCTCGATCGGTTTCAAATGGTAAACATAACACGACCCCTCAGGTCGTCGACAACCCCCCAAAACCCAACACTAGGTTTGACGCAACTGCTATTGCTTCTACCAGCAGCGTTGACGAATGGGTAAAGGTTGTAAGAAAGAAAAGTATTGATATAAAAGGGAAACCTGCCCCCGTAAAAGTGGTTGAAAAATCGAAAACTGATCATAGCGACAGGTCAGCTATTTTTCATAGAATTAAGGAGAGCGATAGCTCTGAACCTAAAGCTCGTTTTGAGCATGACATTGTACTGATTAGGCAGCTGCTTAATCAACTCATGCCTCAAAATATGACTGGGGTCACCTTGCTAAAGGTGTATAGACTAGGGAGTCTAACGGACTCGAAACCAAATCATTCCAGACTGCTTAAAGTAGTATTCGGCTCTTCAAACGAACGTGACCTAATTTTACAAAATGGACACAAATTAAAGGGTTCAGGAGTCTTTATCCGAAAGGACCTACCGTTGGCAGACCGTGTTAAAAGACGGGAAGCC
Source organism: Schistosoma haematobium (assembly GCF_000699445.3). NCBI lineage: Eukaryota > Metazoa > Platyhelminthes > Trematoda > Strigeidida > Schistosomatidae > Schistosoma > Schistosoma haematobium. Next base: position 19,614,615 of record NC_067201.1, read on the forward strand.
GAGAAAGAACTACAACATAGGTTAGACGCTGGCGAAAAGGACCTGAAAATTGTAAATTTTCGGGTCGTAAGACTTCGACAGAGAATGATGCCGAAGCCGCTCTGGGTGAAGCACGAAGGCACTTAAACAGGCTTCGGATCTGTTACACCAATGCACGAAGCTTACTTAATAAGCGATCGGAACTAGGTGTGCAGATTGACTCTATAAAGCCAGATATAATCGCAGTAACAGAAACCTGGCTGACACAGGCTATAGATAGTATAGAACTTGATTTCGAGGGCTTTACGTTAGTAAGGGCCGACAGAACACAAAAGCGCAAAGGAGGGGAGTAGCTCTATTCATTAGGAATGCTATCCCATTTACCATTATCGATAGTGTATCCCATGAGAGTGGGACGTGTGAATTAGTTAGTCTTCGCTTAAAATGCAAGGGACAAGAGCTGCTGATTGGTTTGGTCTATCGCAGTCCAAGCTGTGAGGCAAATGAGATCCTGTTAAGCAGTCTCAATACTTGGTCCCAAAGTGGTCGATGTCTAATCCTAGGGGACTTTAATGCACCTATGGTAGACCGGGAAAATCTGCGAACTGAATCGTCAGAAAATTCCTTCGAGCAGAAACTAGTTGATGCGGTTATCACATGTGCCCTAGTGCAACATGTGAAAGAAGCGACTAGGTACGACCCGGACACTGAATCATCCTTATTAGATCTTATACTGACTCACTATGAGGATGATGTTGCGAACCTCCACCATATGCCACCCTTAGGTAAAAGTGACCACGCAGTTTTAACTTTCGACTTCCATATAACTGCCAGTCATGAGGACGCGTCAGTCCAGTCCAGACCCAACGTCTGGAAAGCAAACATACCAGACATCATGCACTCAGCATCGTTAATAGATTGGACAATAGACCCAGAGTCCTCCATTGAAACGGCCTGGGACGCATTTCGAAAATCATACTTAAAAGTTACCACACCTCACATCCCTTGGACTATACCAAAGGGGCCGAAAAACTCACCACCATGGTTCAGTAGGGAGGTCCGTATCCTTCTCCGTAAGAAAAGGAAAACGTGGGATAGATTTAGGTTACTGGGGACTGATGAGTCAAAATCTCAGTATCGAAAGGCTCGGAACACTTGTGCCTCGACCCTCCGTAAGTCTAGAAAATTGTACGAAGAAAAACTTGTTAAGGAATCCATAGAATGTCCTAAACGCTTGTATTCCTTTATAAACCAAAGGACAAGGAGAAAAGGAAATATTCCTGCTCTATGGGGAGACAGTACTGCTTCATCATTAGTGGAGGACGACTTTGGTAAGGCTCAAGCGTTCTCGAACTACTTTAGCAACGTGTATACCATAGAAGCACCCTTCTCGTCAGCGTATACAGATCCCCCATACATACACTAGATAGCGTGACCATTAAAGAACTCGATGTCTTTGGTCTGCTAAATAAGCTTGACATAGGTAAATCCACGGGGCCCGATGAATTACATCCTAGGCTACTGAAGGAATTATCTAACTTCGTTGCGAACCCTTTAAGTACATGCTTTAACCTATCCGTTACGCAGGGTCGCTTACCGAAAGATTGGAAAAACGCCATAGTAAGTCCTGTCTTCAAAACAGGCACGAAACACAAACCTGAGAACTACCGCCCCGTTAGCCTAACTAGTGTGGTTGTTAAAATCTTAGAAAAGATTATTCGGAAGGAGCTGTTTAAGTATCTCGATAAAAACCGGATCCTCTCGGAGAAGCAGCATGGCTTCAGAATAGGTTATTCTTGTCTCACTAACTTATTAGTGGCTCGTGAAAGCTGGTGTGCTCTTAAGGACCAAAAGCTACCTGTAGACGTCGCCTTCATTGATTTCAGTAAAGCTTTTGATAAAGTTCCGCACAACCGGCTGTTATATAAGTTAAGACATATCGGGATTGGAGGTAATTTATTGATGTGGATAAAAGACTTCTTAGTTGGGCGTCAACAAAGAGTAAGGGTGAACTCAAAGTTATCTAGCTGGGAAACTGTGCTTAGTGGAGTGCCCCAGGGTACAGTTTTGGGGCCAGTGCTATTCCTCTTATATGTAAATGACCTTCCTTGTCTCCTATCATCATCGGTCTTGCTATATGCTGACGATGTCAAGATATGGAGAACGATACGATGTAAGAGTGATAGCTTAGAACTTCAAAATGACCTGAAGAAGTTATCTGAATGGTCTCAAACATGGCAGTTGCCGATAAATACTTCCAAGTGTGTTGTGATGCATATCGGTCATCAAGGCACAGATACATATACGATGAATAACACTGAGCTACCTGTCGTCCAGACATATAATGACTTAGGAGTTATCGTTAGTCAAGACTTAAAGACTACTGCACACTGCCGTGCAATAGCCGCCAAAAGTTTTAGAACGTTATGGTCAATACGTAGGGCTTTTAGTCATGTCGACACTAAGACGTTTTTGACTTTGTATACAGTGTTCGTTCGTCCTAAACTTGAGTACTGCATACAGGCGGCTAGCCCCTGCTTTAAAAAGACAGTGAGCTTCTGGAAAAGGTTCAAAGAACGGCGACTAAGCTGGTTCCCGCAATAGCGAAGTTTCCGTATGAATCTCGACTGGCCAAGCTGAACCTTTTCCCGTTGTCATATCGCAGAACTAGAGGGGACTTGATTACAGTCTACAAATTGCTTAGTGATAAATTTGCACCTAACATGCCCTCATTTTTCTTGTCTTCCAAAACAGAGAATTTACGAGGACACTCCAAAAAAGTTCATAAGCCGAGAACAAATTACTTGTCAGCTGACTATCGACTTTCCCATCGAATCATCAACGAGTGGAATTCACTACCTCAGCACGTCGTTGAGGCTCCATCCGTCGACTCTTTCAAAAGAAAGTTGGATCAACTGAGAGACCACCATTGCCAGGACTAACATAGGCCATCGAGCCTCCTGTCCTTCCCAAACTGAAACTGAAACTGAAACTGAATTGAAACGTATTATTTTGTACTCTATTTTCTACACTAATCCCCAGTTTTGGGCATACTTGTGTTTTCCTAATTATTGTACGTTGTGGTCGGGTTGGTCATCCATTTATTCACATATCTTTTTACACTGAACTGAAATCGGGATCCAGATCAGAATTGAGAATAAATCGAGTAGTGTAGCAGTCGACTTATCTTCCCTCACTCGCGTGCTTGTCAGCCAATCAAGCAATAGAACGGTTTTCTTCTCTCTACCTAAATTCGCACTCACGCGAACTAGCCTCAAGTTCAAACCGGTCAGCCAATCGCGTCAAGGTCTTAACCTGGATTAGACAAGTTATCCTTGGCACCAAAAGTGGGTAGAAAGGTCAAGGACGTAACACTATATCGAATGGAATAAATACAGACTGCAGACAAAATTTCTTGTTAGTCGTGGAAGATGCTCCACACACCCAGGGAGTTGCTTTGATGCTGTCCAAACAAACACGGAATGCACCCATAGGAAGAGAATCTCATGGATCCAAGATAATCAAAGCATCATTCAAAAAAAGGAGTGAAGCACGATTAATGTTATTCAATGTTATGCACCCAACAATGATAGCAACGACAACAACAAATATCATTTATATGAGAGGCTGAAATCAGTCATAGAGAAGTGCCCAAGAAAGTTTCCCACAATCCTGAAGTGACATCTCAACACTAAAATCGGAATGGACAACACCGGATATGAATATACCATGAGACGACATGGACTGAGAGAGAAAAATGAAAATGGGGAGAGATTTGCAAACCTATGTGCATTCAACAAATTGGTCATAGGTGGTACAATATTCTCGCACAAACGCATATACAAAGCTACATGGATCTCACCGGACCACAGTATGGCGGACCAAATAGATCATATTTGAATCAGTAATAAATCCAAAAGGTCAGTGGAAGACTTGACAATCGGAAGAGGAGCTGACATAGTCTCAGATCAATACCTGGTTGTGACCAAGATGAAACTGAAGCTAAAGAAACACTAGACAATTGGAGAAACATCATCACAAAGTTTAATAGAGCCTTTCTGCCAGATACTGACAGAATCAGATGCCGCAGTTTTATGCAACTCTAAAACATCAAATTCTTGATCCATACGATTGCTTCCTCTGTGAAATAGCAGTCAGTAATATTACAACCATAATTTATGAAGACGTTTTTTGACTTTACACACTGTGAAAAAGATCGCGTGTAGAAAATAATTCGCTGAATGCTGACTGTCTTTTCCCTGTCTACAGCGATACTGAGAAATATGTCAGTGTTGCTGATGAGTGTAAGTGTTTGTAATAGTTTTATCACCATCCATTTCGGGTTTCATGCTGTAAGTGCTACGATAAATCAGGTTGCCAGAAGTAATACAGTTCAACCTTAATTTATTAGTGGACTTCATATATTTGTCAGTGCTTTTCTTCCAGGGCTATTTGACTAAAAATCAGGCAGAAATAAATCGCTAATAGTCCACGAGGAGAACATTACTCGACTTGTTTAGAAATTAGCTCACTATGTGACAGTATTCTGTTGTTGTAAATTTATCATTTGGGTGTTGCTACAAAGATAATAACTGGTGCTACATAGTCATACGTTTATGCCAAATTCACTCTGAGGGGACCAAGAACTACTTCTGGGCCAGATATGTAAAGATTAATAAAAGGAGGGGACAAGAACCTCTGTGTTGACAGTTGGCAGATTACGACATAGTAGATGTGCGCCGAAAAAAGTGTCTTGAAGAGTACGTACCCACTCTTCTGACTCAAAATTAGTTCAATGTGACTCTAACGTTCGGACGATCGATAAAAGTCAAGTCAAGAGTAAGATAACTCCCGTACTCAACGACGTGATACCTCAGTGTGATGAAGGGCAATATATAGCTTAAAAGGATTCCGTGTCCTACACAGTACGAAAGTGTTGAAAGTAGTGAAATACAGTCGTACAGTATTTGTACAGTTCTCTATATCTTCACCCTTTTCCTGATTTCTGTTCTCGTTAATCTCACTCGGGTGTAAACAAACAGTTTCAAACCCTACTAACCAAATTGGATAGCCAGTGTTCATAAGCAACCAGTCCTACGTTTTTATCTAGACTGAATAAGTTTTAATTGTTGTTATAGTTTATAATCCTCTCGTGTACTCGATTCTTGGTGATTGGATGCTATGATCAATGAATATTTCTTTGTCAAAGTTAGTGCAGAGCATCGCGTATGTATGTATGAGGTTAATAATGTCAAGAATAACTTATTGTCCAGTGACAATATATTACTTAAGCATCCAGATAACTATCAATTGAGGCTTGCTAAGGACTATGAAAGAAGTTAAACACACCCATTCTACTGAATAAACCTGAGCACTGATAGCTGGAGAGCTGTCTCATCACTGTAAAAGAATGGTACTATATCATAATTGGTAAAAGGAGACCTTGACAAAGATTTTATATTCTAAAAATACTTTGATGAAAGACGTTCGATAGAGACATCTTTCCCGTGCGACCCTGTGACTTATTAAGCATGCTCTAGATACTAAGGTTATTCAGTTGCTCAGTGTCTTCAAAATTTTAGGCTGATATGATTTCAGAGGGTCTATTGTGCCTGATGGAATATCCTGCAGCTTACTAAAAGAATTAACATCGTTTGCAGCAGTTCATTCGAGTGTGCAATGTAAACAGCCTGTAGCCCAAGGTGGTTTAGTACATAATGGGGAGAGGACTGTAGGTAAAAAGTGAAAATTCGGGAAGTTTAACCAGGCTTTCAATATTTCGCGAATTATTGGGAAAGAACCATTTAGGTATCTAGATAACAATCATATTCTCTCTGAAAAAACGAGGTGATTTTGAAACAAAATATTCATACCACTGAAACTTCTTAAAAGCATGAAAACGCTGATGTGTTTAAAAAATTAGAGAGGGGATCTCTGAGTGCCTCTTTTGATGCCTCCAACAAGGGCTTGACTAAGCTGTACACACCCCTTAAGCTTCAGCTCTAAGCTAGCTTACAAAATGGGTCAACCAGCGACGAAGTGTTAGCTTTCTCTACATCTACATATTATCGAACACACAATTCCGATATTGAGTTACTACCTACCTGTTCATTTATTTTTGAGTCAAATAGCGGAAAGATACTTACATGTCGATGATTGAAAGACATGGAAATCAATGCCAAGACAAATGTATAGTTCAAATCTCTAGGAAAATTTGAAGAAACTAGGAAAATAGTTTATCATTTAGCACGTCATGGTAAGTGTCTTCAAGTGCAATCGGTTGATAGCTGACCACTAACTTTCCCATAAAAGTATCGTCTGGAAGATATCACAGATATACAGCGACTAACTATACTGTCATCTGAAGTCTCTTCCTATACACGGACATTCAATGCCAGTTAGCCTGGAGGCCGGGAATGAGTAAGCGTAAAAATATTGCAGGATAGTCAGAGTATCTTGTTATGTAAAATCAAAGCCGACTACTTGTCATATGAGCTGCGCGTAACGACGCGTCCGAAAGTTATCTGATGCGGATGTCTAATCGAGCGCCTTCAGCTAGGACTGTGTTCGGTAAAACGGCTGACTTATGAACCAATTCGGTATTGGTATATTTGTCTTTGTTCATATAATAATAGACCTAATCACAAAACTGTAGGTTTGTCATGAAGCGACTACCTAATTTATAGGATCTTACGCAGAAGTCACATCGTTCTCTACATCGACTCGTCTTATCGTGACAATCAACAATATGACGTATAGCACTTATGATGAACACATTTGGGCCGGGAAGGGAGTAGTTTGTATGGTACAAAAAGCAAGAGGTTATATAGAATGACCGCGCCTGCATTACCGAGCCATGACACTTTGATTATTTGTTCACGCGTTTAATATTACCAGCCTTCTTCAAATATTACATGCTGAATGCAAATAACCTCAAGAATTATATATTCAGTTTCGAGAGTCATTTGGGTTGGAACCAATGCTACTACAGAACAAATGGAGTCAGCATCTATGTCGAAGACTTACAAAAGCTATTTGTTTTACAGATTTACTTGCCATTACAGCTCTATAAAGGGATAGTAAGAATTTTAAGACTTTATCAGCCGAAAATTTTAGTCTGACGAGTGTCCTATAGGTGAACAGTCTTATAATAGCTCGCCACGTTCAGAAGCACCTGGCAATGTTTTCCTACCTCTGAGTCAGCTGGTGAAAAATACGGATCTACGAACTCAGAAATCTAAATTCACCAAATTCTTCTCTGGGATTTCACTTTTTACAGTTATTCTCGAAAGTAAAATGTCAGCGTGAATGTTGAACACGTGTACGCGTGTTTCTTAATATGTATACATACAAACATACCAACTGAATAGAGTAATAACAATTTATTCTCAAGTAACAGTTTGTAGCATGGGGCATGCCGGTTTACAGGCAAGAATAAATAGTTACAGAAGATACATTCTTCACTGTAAAGGGCTACTCATGTTGATATTTTATAAGGTACAACGGTCATAGAATTATGGGGAATAAAATTTCACATATGAGTGTAAATAATATTAGTAAGACTCGTGTTGTCAATATGTTGCGACGTGCAACTGATAACCGAGAATAAATCCACGTAAAGTTGAGAGCTTCTAGAAACCGTGACCTTATATTCCTACAGAACATCGGAGGCATTAATGATGACACAGGACGAAGTCACCCGTTCCATACATGTTTTCAGTGGCATATCTCGAGGGGACTGAAAAGGAGGGTAAGAAAAAAAAGGACAAGAAGTAGAGCAGACAATATTCATGCTTACTGAAGTCGAGTCCATTGCGAAGGAATAGTTAAGGTATGAGTATTTAGTCTAACTCTCTTTTATTCAAGTACCTTTTAAGCAAGAGCATTATAATAGGTTAAAGAAAACAAGCGGAAGTATGGCGTTAATGGACAAAGAACTGTACAATTGGAGGTAGTTCAAAAGAAGCTGAAAATGTAAGAATATAAATAGTTTTAAAATATAGCACTGATAAAGGTATTCCGATGCACAAATATCTATCTCCCATTTTTGTCGAAGCTATTTCAGCACATTTTTATTTTACTGATTTTATAGGGTCATGGGCAGGATTCATTTTTAGCGAATGGTCTTGTTTCGCTTCCAATAGAATTTCTCTGTAGGAAGTGAAACCAATTCCGAGTCACAGAAATGAGTCGGAGAGGTGTTTGGCATAATACTTGGCATCGTTGCGATTAGTTCATGGCATCCCATTTGACCATAAGTAGCCGCGATTTAACAGCATTTTCTACCCTATAGACATGAGTGAATTTAAGTTATCTCCCCACTATCATGCTTACTGGTCAGTTACGCCACCCTCCCTATTTTTGTAATGTTAGGCCTCCATATTTTTGTGGTATGAATGAATATTGCTTTAATCTAAGCTCCATGTTACAAATACTGTTGGAATGCACTATCTCTGCTAGGAGGAGTAATACAATTTTAGCCATTAGAGGGATTAGAATTGTGACAGTGAGAAGCAGGAGCATAAGAGCATGCCTAATAGTCAAATAATTATAGGAGAATGTAGACCATGTGTTCTACCGTCTGGTTATATTCATATTCATGACAATGGGATCCATTATATTCATGATCTGTCTAGATATCAGGTTGTCCATAATAAAATTACTCACTGGTGTCTGGGAATAGTTAATAAGGAGAGGTGATTACATTTATCTGTGTAGTCCAGAGTAAAGTAACGTCTTAGCAGTCAGCGTGTGAAACTTCTTTAAAAATTTTCTACTCTTATCTTATTTGTGGTATCCATGTTTGAGGAGATAAAAGAGCAATAATCAAGGGAGGGTTGTATACCAAAGATTAACCTCTGCTGTGAGAGGTTGGTTGTCCTTCAAGAGATCGTTATTTTGATAACTAGAGTTAGAGGCAGTTATATCAAATGAGTTAGTGCAGTTGCTTGGAGAGTTTACTCGGGAAGAAGGAGTGAGGATATTCTGTAATCAAAACCAAACGGGAGAAACAAGTTTATGTTCCGTATGTTATCTGAAATGGCTTGAGCTATATGATTCAACAGAGGTGTCACTAAGGGCGGTCTACCAAAAAAATCTGGTATAGGTTGAATGTAAAGTGTACTGTTATTTGCAAAATACTCTTGATAGTTAAGCTCGTAGATTCTGTTATAGCTACTTGCGTCAATGCGAAAGTGAGAAGGATCTACTGCACGTAACTAGAAGTCGTTATAACTGTTACTGTACACCTTTTTTGCGTGGTGGGTCGATGCTAAAGGATGAGGAAATTTTTTTGGCAGTTATTGCAGTTGGAATCCTTGGGAATGGAGATAGGTTGTTGGCTGAGAAACCTACTATTACGGCACTTATAATAGCAGCGGGGAGAACCTGTTCACTGTGGTTGAAATACCCACAAAATATTTGAGATCAAGCTTACATGTTTCCCTATTCTGAATCGTGAATTAAGTCTACCTACCCATTTTTGTCAGAGCTGGAGAGTTTTGTTGTCTCTGTGAGATGAATTTAGGTTCCTTCCTATGTGTGAGATAAGCTATTAAACACTTGGGTATGCATTAACTATTGAGTGTCCGACAAAATTATTTACCCGTGGGAAAATGTACCCAACCTTCAAAATAGGGTGGTAATCTCAGTATAATGCATCTTACACAAGAACAAGTTGGAATATTTATATGACACGTGAAAAAGTGTTGCCACGTTCAAATTTTGTGCCTGGGTCTTAATGTCTTCGACACGAACATTTATAGTGTAACCAGCGAGATGTATAACACAGAAAACCGGAGAAAAAGACATGTGACGTGAAAGTAACCTACACACAGTAACAGTTTGAGTGTTCTGAGAACCTAACAAATCTTCTAGAAAGCTTTGTGTTAGACCAGTATGGTTATCGACAATCGAAGATTTATCTTCATTTTGGGGAATGAGTCGTTCGTTTATTCATCAAAGTTGGAGGACAAATGGATCCATTTTAAAGAAGCGGCTTTTAGTCAGTCACCAGCGATGTTATTTTTAGTTCCATTTCTAACGATGGTACAGTTTTGGGTTTAAACGAAATTCATATAACACTTTGTATGCTGTATCGATGCATAAAAAAACTTTGTACCAACTCGTGAGACCGGTAGGATTGAAGCTGCGATTGACAGTAGTCAGGTAGGAGAGAGGTTTACTGGACACATCACTTTCGCATGACGGTTCACATAGAAGTTTGAACCTTCATTCTTCGAATAAGGTGAAAGATTTACAAACTCCTCTAGAGTTCGAAATGTCAGACTGTAGAGGAGTTGCTATCACTTATATTCAACTCTGGCTTTCACTGCGTTGATAATTCCGAGTGAACGAAGTTACTAATTACTAAGAGGTCGTTCGAAATTATGTAATTCCAAAGAGGGTGGGAACGCAATGATTCAAACTTGCATTCACGGTCTGCAGTAATTGTAGGAAAGAAGTCTAAATCATTCATAACGTGACACATAGAATGTAAATCTAAACTACTATAAAACAAATGAACTTCTGAAATTGATACTTAATCGAAGCCTATCTGTTATTGTGCTCAAGGCCAAATAAGTTCTCCTGAAGGATCTCAAACGTTCGGATTAACACAGATTACCGATACCCAGATCATTTAGACGCAGAAAATGAAGCAAAAGTGAGATTATCTGCCTCGGTTGAGACCGATGGAGTTAGTTGACATGGATAGAGCTTAAAAAGCGATCCATTACTTTTCTTTCGAAGGCAAAATAGTAGAATCTTATAGTTTCAACGTACTCATTTCGATTTGTAGATTATATAATACTTTGTTTTTCTTCTTCTCGATTCCCGTCCTTGTGAGTAGGCGCTGTGCTTGTCTTGTGTCAGACTTTTAAGCTGTAATGACGTTTGATTGGTTAAAACATTGTAACTGTGGATCAGGCATGCTTAATACCTGTTTAAATAATCTTCCAATGTTATTTAGTAGATTTGACTCAGCTCGCCAACAACGCTCTATCCTTAATTAACGTCGAACCTTACATTCAGAGTATTCATGAAATTACTCCTGCTTTCGTCTTTGACTTAGCAGTTGTCTTATTTGGTAGCGACATTTGTAAGTTGCGAACAAATTTCTTATGATTATTAGTGCCTCGTCGTGGTCGCGCTGAGACCGAATGTGTAGAAAACTTCGAGGCTATTGTGTTCAAATTGTCTGAAGAAATAGGAGTGGACTTGGATCACATTGTACCAGAGGACCTTATGGTTGGAGAACCCAGAGCATTATCGGATTTTCTTGTCCTGCTGACCGCATTTATTGCCTACTGTCATGAGTCGAACCTTTTGGAGCTCCAAATATCAGCGAATGAGTCTTCCTCTGAGTGTTCAGGCCGCTTGATTACTAACTCAAAAGTAAATTCAAAGACAAAGGATTTTCTAGGTAAGTTACATGCTTTTCATATAACAAAAGTCCATTACTATGTTTATCACCATCTTTCTCACCTGTCAAGTTAATCGATCTTGAACTAAGCAATGTGTCTAAAAGTTTTTATTAATATTGTGACCCCGGGGTTCTCGATGGTTTAATCACTCCTGTAAACTGAACCAATCAGTATTTTTTTCAAGTGGTTGTAATGTTCACCTGCTAAACCTATCTACGTTATGTTTCCTACATTGCTTATAATCTTTTGAACTTTCCCAAAAACGATTTTTGCTGTCCCTTTGTGGGAAATGCACAGCCAGATAGTAACAGAGATTCTGAACCATCCTTCATTTTCGCGTTCGTCTGATTCGCAATAGTTTTCTGAGGGTTTTAGTCCACGTATTAAATATACACCAATACAAACTTGTTATATTTTTATGTTTACCATCTTACCCCCATCCCAAATGGTTTGGTACAGCAGAGAGTTCAGAGAGCCATCTTCGTTTGTAGATATGCTCATATGGTTACGCGCTTGTAACCTCTGCCAGGGTAATCCTACTCATTGCCTTCTCGCGGCGTGGCCGTAGTACAGTAAAGCAAGAAGATGGGACGCGGATTGCTGGCGCTTAGACTGAGTTAGTAGATACGGAGAATTCACCTAGAGGAGTTAGAAGACTGTAACTCCAGTGGTATGCATTAGCTCCAGGCTCCTGAGCAAACGAATGATGTCGGAATCTGTTGGTTACTGGTTTCCATAGGTCTGCATCTAATGTTGCTTTATGGCCTTGTTTCTATTCATCACTTCAAACCTGAGTCATGTATGCATGGCTTCACGCCGAGGTGTCATCAAACCACGACTTTAATACCTAAGTTTTCACACAATCAATCGCTTATTACCACTTTATCTTGATGTTTTTTTATTTCTCGTAATTTATCACCATGATGTTTATAATTTATTCTTCACCTTTTTCATAGTCCTCAAGAGAATAGTTATCTTCTACACAACTGGTTTTATCTTATTAGTCTTTTAAGTCCTCGTTCACTACGCAACCTTATTTTAATCCTTGAAGTTGCGTACTATATATTTTTCGACAGATTCAGAGAAGTAAAAGGTGTAAGTTAGCGACAGATATTTAAAATCCAAAACCCGACTATCCGATACGTTGACAACTCAGCCTAAATGAGCTGTTTATAACCACAACAAAATAATCCCGGCAATATATTAATTGACTGAATACATCAAAAGCCGGTAACATTGTTTTAGTATGGATTTAAGTGTTATATATATAAAACATTTTCGTAACAGTTTAACATGTTTAGGTGTTAATGTCCAAATTATGTTCGCTTCAGAGAAGTCTTTCACTACAGAAGGTAGATCGAATATAATTCACACCATTAAAAAATGTTATTCACCCTTTCAATGCTCACCTTTAGAAATATGCGCCCCTTTGAATGAACACCCCACTGACGTTTTTGGGAATGATACTGCCGTTCCATTTAGAGTATTTATCCGAACTATGAACGTGACTTGCTTTGTGCCAAGCTAATCTTACATTTTAGTGGCCAGCGGACGTCTCATCCCAGACTGAATAAAATGACTAATTAGGCTGTAGTTTCTATTACAATCAAATATCAAACTAAATTTAGTTGATGTCATGTAGTCAGTACATCAACATATGTAGATGAGTACTGGATACGTTCGGCTAATGCTGTAAAAATGGAAGGTTTTGTCTCTTAAAGCTTTTCGAGACGTCCGGCTAATAAGCAATGGAAGTCTGTAATCCTTCCAACTCTTGAAGTATGATGGTCAGTCTCGGGTAACTGCGAGTTATTCTTAAGTAAAGATATTATGAAGAGCTTGTGTAAGGACCAGGAAGTCTAGCGATCAGGGCGTGCTAGCAAGACAGAAACATCAGCTACACCCGGTAACTCCCTTAGGCTCTTTCAACTGATTCGAGCCACTCGCAAAAGAAGTTTGGTATGTGAAACAAACTGTGAAGCTGATAGGGCGCCAATCAGCAACATCGTAGACGAATAATAGAGTTATTCGAGGAACATTTCAACTGATCTGCTCATACATTGACATCGATCTGACTGTCCTGTATTCCATGGACGGTAAAGACAGGTTCATCTAATGAGGAGGAAGTCCAAAAAGAACCTCTACTCAACTTTGTAATCAATGAAGTTTTGAAAATAGCTTTGATAGGATCAGGTAGTAGCGGTGTGGATCTGTTACACTGGGAAAGACTTTTCAACTTTGCGTATGTGGATAATATTACCTTACTGTGTGATGATACTTAAGCTATGCAATATGTACTTATTCAGTTGAAAATCAGTGTCCATGACTATGATATGTATTTTTCACCTTCTAAATGCTAAGTACTTGTATAAGACTGACAGGAGCATTCTCTTTCTTAGTGGTGAGCCATTAGAAGTAGCCGAAACGTTTATGTATCTGAGTGGTTGTGTGAGCTATGAGATTACTCCATGTATGGTGAAAGCCATAACGGCGTATGCCAACCTGGGACATTAATAGTGCCATCGCCATGCCTCATACACTGAAATCACTCTTCCAGGTCTCAAAAATCTATTCTTTCAAGGTGCGAACAACAAAGTAGTGCCAGTCACCCTCATCGAGGAAAATGGACCGATGTACTTAGCTTTGCGAACCTTTATTTGAGAGTTAATTTTACCTGACTGCCCAAATGAAAATAAGTGGGGTGTTCTAGACTCCCGCTTGCGGGTTTAAACTTGTGTACTTCAGTTACTCAGCCACAATCTGCAGTTTTTTTTATCTATCTCTTACATGCTCCAACAACCCTTTAATGTACATGGAGCTGTTTTTGAGTTATGTAGTTATTCGATCCTAAACAATTTGTTCTTAAGTTGAAACTCTTCATCTACTTTGGTCTGACCGTAGTGTTAGTATCATAAACCACCTATTACTTGGTCACTAATGTGCATTATTGATAATCTATACTCCGTTAATAATGATTGTCGCAATCAGCTCAGAGATATATAGTTAGACTTAAATACCTTTATAAAGACATAAGCTTTATGGATAAAACTGTTGGCTGTAGTACAAAAGAAAAACATTCTGGTGGTTTATCTATTCTTTCAATCCAAATCTTACTTATTTCCTTCTAAATTTCGAAAAAGCTAAAACTATTTGAAATTGAGCAGAATACTGCTGTTAATTTTTATTCACCAAAATGATGATGCTGAGAAATCACAAGATAATATCTTTTATTAACATACTTTGAGTAATATTGCACGGTAATAGTTACCACAGGTGATGTACTGTCTAACAAACAAAGCTTTGAGACACTTCATGATCTTATTTGCAAGGAGAAGTCGTACATCCCATCGGTATCGATCACCAATTGATCAATCACTATACTCCATAATGTAAGATCCTCCAATTTCAAAGCTGTTAAATCAAATGTATCACATGGGGATTTGTATTTCAAGGGGAGGAGTTTGTTTATCATAACCGATACAGTAAGACTGAGCAGGCTCGTTTACTGAATTCATTCCATACTTTCCAAACCTTCAACTACAATACTAAAACAATTTCGACCGCTCTCTTATTTCCTTCCTATTCTCTTCATTTCAATCTTCTGCTGCCAGGCATTTCACTTCCGACTGGTGCTACATACTACTTTTATCTGTCAGCATAAGTAGCATACACATATATAATCTAGTTACCTAATAGTTATACAACATGAATATGCGTAATAACAGTCTATAAATAATTCTTAGAAGTTACCATTCATTTAATTTACTTCGGATACAACACATTCTTGCCTTATCATCTTGTTCCTTACCGGTTTTTTATTTTCATACCGATATAGGGTGGTCTCATATTGTTTATGCAGACTAATAAATTAATATGGTCACTTTGTGTAGAAATTTTTAGTCTCACTGGAGTTTGATTTTGTGGATGAATTTCAAGTTTTGACACGTTGATAATAATGGTTTCAGTAAAACGATATGCCTGACTTTCAAATAATTTGAATGTAAAGTCTTAATTCTCTTGTCTGTACCCCTGACTGTAAGTAATCGCAATCCAGCATTATGGACTTAAGATTACATAGTTAAGGTATTGTGTTCAGGTACTACACAAAAGTAATTTAGTGGTCGTCACAGTAACCTGTACTTCATAAACGCAGTTTGATCTACTTTCCTTTTCGACGTGCACTCATATACAACAGAGCTGATTGTTATGACCTGTCCCTAGCTGTCCAAATCGATCAGTAAATAGAAGCAACCAAAATAGCCTTCAACTGGACGTACATGATAGCCACAGTGACTTTTTATACAACCCACAACTACTAAAAAAATAAGGTTCATTCACAACCGACGATAATACAAGGGAAAATCCTGGATATTTGTAGAAATGTTAAATGCATCCTTGTGAACCAGGCATATAGGATCTAGGCCTTAAAGTCCCTGGTCTAACTATACCCACACAATTTGAAAATTTGAATCCGTAATTATTGAAAAACTCGTTTCTCAAATGATGTGAGTCGAATTCTCGTGAAATAAAGCGTATGATACTCATTGGAAATTAGATATTAACTGAAGTTGATAATATTTTATGTTGATCAATGAACCTAATGGATAATTATTTAAATGTTTTGTCTATTTTTGCACATAATTTACGCAATCCAATGAGTTTGTTTACAGTTTCAATGAAAACGAACGGTGCCAATGCTTACCATTAAAGAGTGTGTCAGTGAAGTCCATTAGCATTTTGAAGGCTGTTTACTACTAGTTTTCAAGTCAGAGCTTATATCGAACTATCATCGGAGTTATCAACTTCAAGTGATGTTCACCGGCACTGTCCACTATTCCCATTTATTTAACCTCGTCATAGACATACATTTACAGATAACACTTTTTTATAACTCAGAGGTTAATCTCCCTGCTGTGGGATCGTTTTTTAGTGTAGAACAAGCAGGCGATATAGCTCTGTCTCGTGATGACGTTGATAAAATACAGTCTTCTGATCTCTTTAAACAAGCATGTTTCGGATGCATCTCTTCTCATGTGTGTAAAAGTGTGCATTTGTGTTGCAGTAAAAACTTTATGTTTACAAAAAACGTTTCAGCAATGGTCATTTCTGTTATAGAGCGTGTTTGAACTGTAGAATATGCTGTCAAAATCATTTAGTCTTTGATCAGTCGAAAATGGTGTACTAAAGGATATATGTGAACCCTTGGTTCATATATTTGGGTCTTGATTCATGCATAAATGAACAGCGAATTTCTAAAACTAGTTTTCTAAGCTCATTTAATAAGTTTTCAATGTGAGGAGATATAATTCAATGTTTTACGTTTATGTACCCAGAGAAATAGTTAAACCATACATATATTGCCATAAATAGTAACAACTTATTGTTCTTTGTACAAGATTTATTCAAATTAAATTTAATAGTTGAGATCATGAGTCAATTAAAGGTAGATCACCATGAAAAGCCTGGAAGCACTGGACGACAATTTCGTCCTATTGTGGAACAACCACAGCGCGAGAACGCTTAACCTTTAAACCACTGAGCCGATAAATCCTGGCTTCGAATCCCGCGAGAAAGGACCGTGGATAAGCACTGCTGAGAAGTCCCACAATAGAACGAAATTGTCGTCCAGTGCTTACAGGTTTTCCATAGTGATCTCGCTTCAACTGACTCATGATCTCAACTATTAAATTTGATTTGATCAAAACTTTATAAGTAATAAATAAAACAGTTAGAGAAACAGAAATAACGATTAAGTGAAATACAAGAGATCAAACTAGATTGTTTTCAAAAGAAAACAATGATAACAGAAGAAGAAGAACATGAAACTCTTCTATGAGTCTATCACTTCTACATGTAATCAACTTTGTTACACATATTGTTCGTAAGATGAGACCAATCAAGAACCAGAACCAGCATACATATATTGTCATAAATAGTAACAACTTCTTGTTCTTCTAACAAACACATCTCTTCCAACTTGTTATTAATTGGTGGTATTATCAATTGTCGTGCTGCTCGTTCTACCTGTTGCATCACATGAATTCATTGTCATAGTTGTACAGTTATTCTTTTTTATTTTAGATAACAGTTAAATTAACATTTTACTTACATTACATTATGTATAGTGTATCTAACACATCATATGGTTTATTTAGTAACAAGAAAACTAATCGGTAATCTATAGTTGTTAGTTTTCATTCGAGAATTGATTGAAATGAGGTGGTGAGGTTTTGTCCACTTCTATTCATCGATTTTTCTTGACCTTAATCACTTTACCTAGTCTACAACAACAACAACAACTACTACTACTACTACTATGGTTGTGTAACAGTTGGAGAGACTAGGAAAAAATCTCTTAATTGTATTGATTATCTCAGTCTTAACCAAATATAAAAATGTTCACAGAAACCGGTTCATACACTAGATATGTGTGTGTTCACATGACTGTGTAGGTAGTTGTTCGACCGCATTTACTAATATTTATTTGACTGTTATTTGACTGTGAAATTTAAAAATGAATATGTATATGACAAGTGAATGAGATGAAATCATCCAGTTTGAATATAACTAATTGTCCATTTATTACTGAATGCCAAAATGTATAATGAGCAAAAGTTCAAAGAAAATATTCAGAAGACCGTCACCAAAACGGTTTTTTAATTGTAGTATGAGGTTTTTGGTACAATTAGAAGTCATAGAAGAACCCCACACCAAACAGAATGATACTATTGGAAATAAAATAGAAATAACAGAAGTCATACGAGCAATAAATTAATAAACTTGTAAAATGTACGACTAAAAAATTTTTACTTATGCTAACTAGGTTCCTCTAACTTTTATAAATAAACCACACCAGGATCTCTACTAGATTCTTTTCTGAACCATGTTTGATAACTTCCTATGCCAATCAATTGCGTGATCTCTAGGAATCCACCCATTTGATCAGTAGTCACGAACAACTATCTTTCATTCCATAACACACTGACATAAATTGATCACCTCCATTCTTTTCTACCCTGTCATCGGGAAATAATTATTATTGGGAAAGCTGTTGGATTTGTATTCATGGAACATGTTCAAGTCGTTTGAGCCGGCGTTACATGATCTTAAAATCAACTTTACTACCATTACACCTAAAATATTACCTGATCCCAAAATTATTTACAGTGTTGCAATTCTTCATGAACAGAAATTATCAGAGTCCTCAAGTTGAAAAGATCAAGTCTAACCAGGATAGAGAGAGGTTACTCTTCCCTATACATATATCCAACCTTTAACAGTCAGAATGCCTCCATACGTACTGGCGTATGTAATCTTGGGTATGTTTTGCCCACTATATTTATGTCATGGTGTTTTTACAGAAACGGAAAGTCGGATACTAGGGTGGTGGGTACGAACAATCAACTTAAGAGTGTTTTAAAACCCTGATTCCTAATTATATAGTCTTTAAGATCCGAAGTGAGCGAATATCGTACTTCGCCAGCTACCATAAAATTTCATTTGATTTCCGAACACTAGCTTTCAGATCATATCTTTTAGTCAATAAGTGATGAGATCAAAACCCGCCTAACTTTTAAGGGTTTAACAGCTTCATCACTGACACGGTATATCGATTAATATTTCACCCTTCTATTTACGTGTTTATTGAATTATATTTTTAATTCTATTTAACTTCGGTACATAAGAAAATCTTAACTAAACAATGTCAATATTTTACCGTATATTTCGTTTATTTATTTGTTTACTCTAATTGAAATAAACCTTTTAGAATGCCAGTTGTCTACTTCTCCTGAATTACCACGTCATAGTGTGACTTGTGCACCCATGTTTTCTACATCCTTTCACCAATCTGATCGGTCTATTGATCAAAGTACACCAGTGAAGCGGACTCCAGCATCTTTCCAAACTAGAAACCCTTATCCACCCGTTGATAATGTCAATTCATTACTACAAAAATCAAATTTATTTGCAGTCCAATCGGATAACGTGAAACCAAGTTATCCTGTTGCTTCGTGTCTTTCCAATTTCTTAGAGGTACATACAGACACTTCACCTCCAGCAACACCGAATGCAATGAATGGATATCTAGAAATCGTCCAGTAAGCTAACCTTATTTGATTTTATACCTTGTCGTAAGTATCATTACAAATAAACGAGCCTAGAATGATTTCTCTAGAAACGCAAAATTCGAGTGATGTAATACCAAGTGGGTTCAAGAACATTTAGATTAGTTTAACATTCTGTGCTGGATTTTAAAGCTTATCTAACTGGATAGCTTGTTTTCTTAATTCTTGTATGCTTCATTACTTGGTACCTCTTTAAACCAAGATTTTCTAGCTGAACTAGAGAATAATAAATTGTTTTCATTGAAGTCTCACAACAGTGTCACTAAAGTGAATGTACTATGAATAGCTTCCTTCAACTTTAACAATTATGCCACGATCTACACTGAGATGCATTCCAAGTTCACTATAATCAGTTTCAGCATTTTATTTCTGTGTTCTACTCACATTTAATTGATCTTTTTTGCTTTGAACACAAATCTGCCTCTATGTCTTGAATAGATTATTATTCCCGATATTTCCGTTATATTTTGTTTTGTTTACTTTTAATTTTAAAATCGGATATTAACTGTGATGCAACGTTTAAGTAAACGACAATGTTAATTGTCAAACAGATTGTCTTCTCTTTAATATTTAATACCCTAAATTACGTTCATTAATTTCAGGTACAATAAGTTTTAAACTTCATTCATAGGTAAAAATAATATTACCCGTTTATCCAAACTAAATTTGGATAAGGACCGAATTGAAATCAGTGATCCATTACCTGAAATTCTAACATTTTACCCACTACAATTGTGTTTTTATGTCGTGGCGTAAATCAGTTTGCTCATAACTGTAATATTCCTTTCCTGGAACATCGGGCATTTAGTAAATGTACCAACCTAATGTGTTAGGTGGTTCCTGCCATCTGTTCTGTCATCATGTTATCGACCGATGTTGCGCTCTTTTATATTATATATTATATTATATCAAAGTCTAAAAAGTATGCTGGTTTATTATTTTTCTATAAAAGTCTATGAAGATTGTTGAGTTTTGTAGTTTCTCTTCCTAGACTAATTTTATTTAGACAACCACTGTAAACCAGGAAGCACTAGAAATCTGCTTCATTCTAGTATAGAACTTTTCTGGAGTCCATATACATGATCACTTTAGTAATCGAAGCCAGAACTTTCGAGCCTGATGTCCAACTCCTTTGTCTGAGGGTAAGGCACTAGTCACGAAACCTGAAGGCTCTTGGTTCTATCTCTAGTGTGGCTGTGGATGTGCACTGCTGAGCAGTCCAATATTAGAACAAAACAGATGTCCAGCGCGCTTTGGTTTTCACTAGTCATCTAACTAAAGTCGATCCATGATGTCGCAGTTTCCTGAATGATTTATGTCCCTATAAGAAGTTATTACTAAATTAGTGCAGATTTTTTGTTTCATAGTATATATATATATATATATATATATATATATATATATATATACACGGAGAGTCCACCGAAGGGAGTTGGAAAACCCTGATTCCAAACCAATGGTGCACATGAGCTCCAATATCCTGAAGGAACAAATGGTGTATGAACCTGTTGTTGGCCACTGGCTACCACAGTATTGCATCTTCTGACGTTGTTCCTTTGCCTTGTGGATCAGACCCTTAGGTCTAAGGCTTTGGTTATTGCCCCTAAGAAAACTACCATTTTCATTCTGGGCACCCGGACAGTATCCCAGACCTCACACAAATCAAGTGACTTGTGTGGCACATATGTATTTGGTGCCCCTTTGTACCAATATTTATGTGTTCAAATAAATTAACTAAAATATCATGGTTGCTGAAAAACCCCAAGATCTTGTACTTAAATATATTATTGGGTTAAATATCTCCACTAGTTAATAGTTTCCAAACACTTCAATATCTTTTCGTTTACTATCGTTCTATATATATTCTAAATTAATTTAGTTAATTGTATTAGAATGGCTTGTAGAACAGATTGTTCAGTAGAATTGTCTATAGTGTTCTAGTACATTTATTTATGTTTATGGATCGAATTTATACTGAAACCTTTTTTTGGAACCTACTATCTATTCAATTGAGTTTTATTTCTAATTCTGAACTATAGAGAAAAATCGATTACATCCTATCATGTTTCGATCAAAGGAACTCATTTATTTTCAA
The DNA here is from genome assembly GCF_000699445.3 of Schistosoma haematobium. Taxonomy (NCBI): domain Eukaryota; kingdom Metazoa; phylum Platyhelminthes; class Trematoda; order Strigeidida; family Schistosomatidae; genus Schistosoma; species Schistosoma haematobium. The sequence goes on from NC_067201.1 coordinate 19,636,238, forward strand.
TAGAAATACAATCGATGGAGATTGAAAGAAAAAAATTCTCATCATCTTTATGATATGATCATGTTCTACGTAGATCAATTTTCATTGGTTATTGTATTCTAAATTTCGATTGGTTAATTTTTTTATTTATTAGATTTTCTCCCCCAGCAACAAAAAAAGTTTATGTTGCATATTGCATATATCAGCTGTAGAAAAATTTTGGTATCCAGGTTAATTACACAATGAGATGATTAGTATGACTTTCCTCAATATTATAATCTATTATGATTTTCTTGTAATTATTAATGTTATTATGCGTTATATTCATCATGCGCACTTCTGAGGAGTCCCACAATAGGACGAAACGGTTGAGTGCTTCCATGTTTTCCATGGCGATCTAGCTTCAATTGACTCGTGATCTCAACTATTGAAATTACTATAATACCCACAAAAACCCTTCTGATATTAATGGAATATATAGCTGATTTATTTATTTGAATCTTATTTCTTATTCCGTGTGTTTTACAACAATTTCCTTTGTTTTGTTTTGTTTTATGTCATAGTTCTAATTTATCCGATGCAGATATTCTACCTAGTTTAGAGAATTCTTTGAATATGCAACAATTTATGCCTAGTTCTCCAGTTGATGAATTTAAGAAATTAAAAAATTCTGGCTCTCATTTAACACGTTCACCTAATAAGGAATATTTTGGAAGTAAAAATTTTGTAAGTTGCACTATTTTTTATTGTCTTGTTTATCGTTAAAACATTGAACTTTTAAATTAAATGGCTCTTATTAGATGGTTATAACGAAGTTATACTATTCAGTCTCTGACAATTCAGACAAGAGGTAGTGCTCAGTAGCGTGATTGTTGCCAAAGTTTTCTGCTTTATCTAAGTTAAACTTTCGTACACCTCAAACTATCTTGAAATATCCAACCTGAACAAACTTCCAAGTATCTGGGGTTGAGTTATGAATTACAACAAAATATGACGTAATATTTTATGTTTAATTAGTGTAGTGTTCTGCCCTACTGAGCACCAAACCAAACAATGAATCTGGTCTTAATTTCACTTCAAGTAATTTGCTTTTGAATTAATCTTGTGACAGTAAAATGCTTTTAATAGAATTATCTTAAACAATTCTATTTAAAATCGACTAAATTTGTTCGCTGTCTTTCTGTGATGAAGATAATGAGATCAGAAAGTATCCATTGACGTAGACTGACATTTTTGCGGTATCATCTTTAACCTCTGAGCAATTAGTGGCGGCTAGTAGGCATAGTACCGCACATGTGTACAAACTACTAATCTAGTGAACTTGGATTGGCAAGCCCTATTCGAATGTTTTTAACAACTATGGCTTATCAAAGTGTGATACATTGTACTCAACAGTACAGTTAGCTTAATAAACTACCAATATTTCAAACCATTCGTTGCCCTATCCCATTATCATCGACAGGATTTCGACTTCTCAATTTACTGGATATGAAAAAATAAGGGCATTTTTGAAGTGCTTAAACTAATAATTTTCTCACCGATCCCGATCTTGAACGAGAATAGATCTTGGAAAACGTATGTAACAACTGAGATTTTTATACTACTCTTTATCGTTATAAATTTCAGTGGGGAAAGAGCGTCAATCGTAGCTTAATTCTGTGGATTCGTAAACCTTAAGAATTGTCTTCTGTTGCTTACGAACTGAAAATAATAATCTCATGTTTTTGAAAAAGGAATGTTTGTAATACTATCATGTTAACAGGATGTAAACTAGCATAAAGTAGAATGACGAGATAATGATTATGAAAAGAAACTTGTAGGAATCATTTACACAGTTACTACATGTATAAATATGTTTTCGAAATAGAAAATTACTATTATAGAGTACATGATTTCAGCTATAAAAAAGGTAGATTGACTGAAGTTGTAAGTTAAATAAAGCTTAGATGTATAAAAGAAAAAAGCCCTTACCAATAAACTTATAAATATGAACATGAAATGCTCAACTAAATATATCAGGACAATAAAAGATGAGTAACAGATTATCTCATCTGCAATCCCCTATATTTTTGTGTCCATCTTCTCCAGAGTTTCTTATTTAGACATACAGATGTGTTTCTTTTGTCTAATAATTTTTTGTTCTCTCTTAATCAGATTTCTGCTGAATCTACTGTGTTGGATGATCAGTCGTCATTACATGAACATAAAGTGCATCTTTCTACATCCTCAAATAATATCAATAACAGAAGTGTTTCATCCTCTGTTGAATTAATTCATAAGTCAACTAGTGATAAACATGATAGTTCAAGTAGTGGTCGTGGTCGTAGTTTAACAGTTACACAAACAGTTCCTTTTCAGTCTAATACATCACCTCCTTCAAGTCTTCTTGAATTACATACTTTTCCAGATTCACGTAATACAACTCATAATTATCCTATAGAGCATAATAATTCCTATCCTTCTCAGAAATCTTTAAACAAACTTGTATCTAATGAGAAAATCAATAATAGTTATGATTCTATTCATACAAGTAGTATATTAGCTTGGAATGAAGAGAATATTAAATATAATAAGAAAATAAATAAAAATGAATTACATGATGGATCATTAGATGAATTAACTTCACTTTTGTCAACTAGTTTAATATCTGATACAGAAAAAGTTTCAAATGAAATATCTGGTCATTGTCCAACTACTTCGGATATTTTAACTGAAATTAATGACTTCGCTTGTATACTTGAAAAACGACTAAATTATTTAAGGTGAGTAAATGATCACTATTTTCATTTTCATTATTGTTATTATAATATAATTATAGAATGGGTAGTAAATGTTTACAACATTTTCTCAACTGTGATGACTTAGTTTTCCTGTTTATTGGCAGAAAGTGGTTCGGAGTCTTGTACAAACTATAAGTCTGATAGTATATTAGTACCAAAGAAAAATTATTCACAGAAAATAGTATGACAACATTTCAAAGGCATAAATTAATAGGGAGTTAAAAGATGTATCAATTAGTTTGTTTTTTCATGAATAACTTTAACCATTATCATTTTTACAAGTCTAAAATTGTTCATTTTGTATTAACTGTATCCATGCTATCTCATCATATTATTTGCTTTACTTTCAAGGAACTCATTCAGTACTCAGAATTTAAGATTAGCTGAAACTATGATTGTGACTACGCTTATCACACTACTATATGTTATTTATAATCCTCAGACATTACCAACAGACTGATCGAATTAAATGTGTATCCAGACAGATCGACTAGTTATGGGTATAATAAAATCAATAACTAATGAGTATATATATATATATATATATATATATATATATATATATAGACTCACGTTGTCTGATCAGTGTTGTATAATTGTTATTGTTAACTACTCAATGGTAACAAGACGTCTAATTGTCTTATATTTCCTTATTTGAACACTACTTCTCCTTCAAATTGTACCTGCTAGCTAACGGATTATAATGACATAACGAAGTTGAGTCAATTGTTTGCTTTCAGTTAGTAAATTGAAGATTTTTATGAGGAAATCGATTTCATAAAAACCAGAAAATAGTGAATAATGGGTTGTTATGTTGACAAAATCTATATGAAATTTAACTATATAACTGCCGCTTGGTATCATATTGTACACCTTGTTGATTTAAAGTTTTATGGCATTCTGTCTTCGAACAATTCGAGCCTATTAAAATTACGGTTTAGTGGTATGTCTTGGTCATACTTATTCTTAATTTGAATCGGTATGATCTCATTATATAATAGGCTTTTTTTGTCTCTCTGTTTTACAGATCTGTTTATTTTCGTGCACATTCGGAAGCTGAAGCATTGGCTGGTTTAGTTCAATTGGTCACATCAAAAAGTTTAAATATTATTGAACCTATGAACAACAGTCAAGTTAATGACAACAACAATAATAGTATATTAAAAAATAATCCACTTAATGTACATGAGAACCATTTGCATTTAGAGTCTTTATTAGTTAAAGCAATTGATCGTATCGATCAACTACTGGAAAAATACATTACTCCTTGTTCAGAAGTAATTCAAGATAAACATAGCAATTGTATGAATTCTGCGATATGTTTACATCCTAAATCAGAAAAAGTTGACAACTTTCTGACAAATCAAACCTACTTTCATTCAAAGAATTCATCTAAGTTCAGTTCTTTGTATGATGATAGCTATTCAGATGTAGAGTTGAAAAAGTTATTGGATCTCAAACATGAGTATGTTCAATATTATGCTTATTCTTATATGATCACATTTTTAACATTTAATATAATTCTTTTTTTTGGATACATATTATTAAGTTGCTAATGTATCTTAATCACATATTGTATGGTCAGTTAGATAGACTGTAAGAGTGGATACATGTAAAACAAACGATGTATCATATGAATACATAAAGCTATATTATAACAAGGTGTTTAACTTTTCTCATCATTGCATAACATATGTCTCATGGTATTAAAATTTATTGACAATAAATAGTTCTCAATAGATTATCTCTGAATTAAGTAATCTTTTAAAATTTGATACTTCACTTTCCGATCTTATAGACTGAGTCAGTCATTCAGCTACAATATAGGATCAGGCACATATATGCATCGGTCAAGTTGCCATACCTCATTAGCACTACAAAATCAACACCGGATTCATAGAAGTAGTGAATTCAATAGTGGTAATATATAAAAGAAAGATTGTGTATAAGGAAGAAAGAATTAGTTTGTAGAAAGAAAGATATGAAGCGATTTTAATCTCATAGTTTAAGGGAAGACAGAGTGTATACACCTACGCCATTGTGATCGATTCTAAGCCATGTCATCCAGAGTTTCCAACCATTGGTTTCATACAATGAATTGATATCAAAATAAAGAAATTAAATAAGTAGAGGAAAAAAGTAGATATGATGAAAGTTAGGTTACATTATCGATTTTAGGATACGTTGTTTGCCTATAATCAATAATCATCCATTAAATTGTGTATGTAAAATCATGTGAACTCTAACAAGGAAGTTTTATATTCTCTTCCCCCGCATCCGCCAATGTATTTGCTACTTATTGGTTGAAATAGATAGTAGTTATAGTCCATATGTTATTTCATTACATTTTTTTATCTACCATTCTATGTGTTACACTAAACACAATAGAAAATCTTGAAATGTATGCAATTATTTAACTAACTTTATCTGAATTTTCTTTTCCATTAACACCTCAACCTAACTACAATTTTTAAAGTTGTGGATAAATTAATTTGAACTATCAATTTATCAGTCGAGTTGAATGTAACCAACATCCCTCATACTGGAACTAATGATATAACTCACCCAAACCAACTCAAATGGATTTGATAGGTTCGGACTCAAGATTATGTAGTTGGTAGTTGGATATTTAGAACAATGAAATACAAATCCATTTAAGATAGTTATTAAATGCACTAACCAAGTAAATATTTTTCTTTTGATCGCATGAAGTATCTCATGTTCAAAAGTCTCACCGTCATCATGATCACTAGGATATGACAATATCCCTTCATATCTCATATAATAGCATTCATACTCTACATGTAACATCTAGTCGTTATTGAAATGCTGTATATGTGTACTAATATATGTTTGTTTGACCAAGGCCAATTCTTCATGTTTAGATAATCCAAATCGGTAATGAGGTCGCTAATCTTCATCGACTGAAGTAGTTAGGACATATGTATGCCTAACTACTGTCCCTACATCAACAACCGATGCTTGGTAGTGCAGGATTAAGTTGAAAGAAAGCTAAGAGAGGACAGACCAAAACGTCGCATCCGTCCATAAAGTCACTGAGTTTTGATCCGAACCATATAGGTTTCTACCCACTACCTCTTACGGTTCACGTGATAACAGCTATCAGTGATTGGGGACGGCATGACAGCTTGGAACCGTTCACAATGCGGCAGGCACATTCATTCTTTGTCTTCCTCTCAATTTTGAATTCCAGTATCCTTCCACACGTACCTTTCCACTTTGTTTTTTTCAAACCACATTCCTAAGGTTTAGTTTTTATTTCTCACTGCTACTATATTATTCCAATCTCGTTTTTTTACTTTCATCCCGTCGTGGTAATGTAGTATTACAATTTGAGCCAACACATCTGTGGAGGAATGTATGTTGGTGATTTTTGTCTGTCTGATGTCCATACAGTTGGGTTAGTCATATTTCCTACTTGAACATCTCAATTAAACTATCTTTTAATAAAATTATCCTGCAACGAAATTTTTCTTGTCATACTGGAGTTGAAAATCCACTTTGTGTATGTGTTTGTCTATACAGTATTTCCTTAAAACAAAACAGTTGAACAGATATGACTACCTATACAGTCATATAAGCAAATAGTTAAATGAAAAATTATGCACACACATATATATATCTAGTGTATGAACCGGATCCTGTGAACATTTTTATATTTGGTTAAGACTGAGATAATCAATACAATTAAGAGATTTTTTCCTAGTCTCTCCAACTGTTACACAACCATAGTAGTAGTAGTAGTAGTTGTTGTTGTTGTTGTAGACTAGGTAAAGTGATTAAGGTCAAGAAAAATCGATGAATAGAAGTGGACAAAACCTCACCACCTCATTTCAATCAATTCTCGAATGAAAACTAACAACTATAGATTACCGATTAGTTTTCTTGTTACTAAATAAACCATATGATGTGTTAGATACACTATACATAATGTAATGTAAGTAAAATGTTAATTTAACTGTTATCTAAAATAAAAAAGAATAACTGTACAACTATGACAATGAATTCATGTGATGCAACAGGTAGAACGAGCAGCACGACAATTGATAATACCACCAATTAATAACAAGTTGGAAGAGATGTGTTTGTTAGAAGAACAAGAAGTTGTTACTATTTATGACAATATATGTATGCTGGTTCTGGTTCTTGATTGGTCTCATCTTACGAACAATATGTGTAACAAAGTTGATTACATGTAGAAGTGATAGACTCATAGAAGAGTTTCATGTTCTTCTTCTTCTGTTATCATTGTTTTCTTTTGAAAACAATCTAGTTTGATCTCTTGTATTTCACTTAATCGTTATTTCTGTTTCTCTAACTGTTTTATTTATTACTTATAAAGTTTTGATCAAATCAAATTTAATAGTTGAGATCATGATTCAGTTGAAGCGAGATCACTATGGAAAACCTGTAAGCACTGGACGACAATTTCGTTCTATTGTGAGACTTCTCAGCAGTGCTTATCCACGGTCCTTTCTCGCGGGATTCGAAGCCAGGATTTATCGGCTCAGTGGTTTAGAGGTTAAGCGTTCTCGCGCTGAGGTGTCCCACAATAGGACGAAATTGTCGTCCAGTGCTTCCAGGCTTTTCATGGTGATCTACCTTTAATTGACTCATGATCTCGACTATTGAATTTACTATAATATCCACAAAAGCCGTTTCTGATATAAATCAAATTTAACTTGATAGAGTTTATAGGTATAATTCTCATAATGTTTTGTTAATTACAAATTGATCATTCTACATGAAGCTGCTCAATGTATCTCTTAAATCATTTTAAGTTTTTACCGTAAATGCTCTAATCCTTAATATGCATCAATTAGAGAATTATGCCTTATTTACTAGTGAAGTTCATAGTTGTCAAAATACTCAGTATGATCATGAAAATTATCGACTCGGTTCTGAAGTGCACGTTTCCCCATAGTTCATCACTTTGTTTTGGCTTAATGCTTATCAGATATCTCTTTTATGTATTTACAACCTTTGTGTGATGCATATGATTCACTACATACTATAATATAGTTTGAAAATCAATTATGCGTTCAAGCTTGCTACTGTATGACGAGCATTTATCTTTTTAGGCTCATCGTTATCAACACAGTCTCCTATTTCAAATCGACATAGATAACTTCACCAAACATAATCTGTTGAACTCATTCTCTAAGGCACCTTTATCGATGCATATTTACAGCTCCGTCATCTCATGTTTACCCTTAGCTCTATCCATCCGTTTTGACATTATCGTTCACTCGATGACTACCACATTTCCGGAATGTTTGATTGTGTTATCGGGAACATAGATTAGATTAGCATGTTCTGTGCAGGATTGTGTTGGTGCACGCCGATTGAGTATTTCTTATCCAATCAGCGCTAGTCGATACTTGGAGGAGACTCTAGAAACGTCTCATGCAAAATCTATGAAAACACTACTTCCATCTACTTTAGTTCTTTGGGATATAATTTCGTGCTTGTTCAACTGTGTTCTGGTGTGGGGACTTGTTGAGTGAATTGGTATCCAAGATTACTAAACAATAGGATTAGCTGGGCTATAGTAACAGAGAATTATAACAAATTACTAGTAGATTTCTTTTAAACTTGCTTTTTTCCATTTAATTGATCGTGTTACACATTATTTCCACTGATTTTTTACGGACTATTTCCTTGGAAAAAATAACGATTGCCATAACATTATTAGCAAAGATGGATAGTGACTAGCAGTGGAATCCAGGAAACGCGTTTCGTCCCATTCCGGGACTCGTCAGCTGGATATACCTGCATCTCACAGTCGATGTTCACTCTGGGACTTGGACCTAATACCGTTCGCTTCAATAAGAGACTGATCAATCGTAGTCCTAAACACCAAAAGGAAGATTCTAGTGAACAATACCAAGTGAATTTAGACTACCATTACAGTTTACAATTTAATCGAACCGATCGATTAGTTATATAAAAAAAATCCCATAATACATTTATTTTTATTATTGCTAATGTTATCCTGTTATTATTTTTTATCTTTCAGATACATGATGAAAGCCTTCCATTTATGCTTAGATCAACTTCGCTTATTGAATGAATAATTCTATTGTTGCTTCATATAATGACTCTCTAATGTATCTTTTATTCTTCATTATTATAATTATTGTCTCCAGTATTAATCATGGTTATTATGTCTGATAAGTCATTATAATCTGTTGGTGTATTTTAAGAGGTAGTATTTAGCCAATCTCTTCTATCACTTCTTCTTTATACTCGTTTTTATTTACTGTTATTATGATTAAGATCTACTATTTCTTTGCTCATTTCTTTACATCTCAGATATTAACTACCTTCAGATATTCTGTGTATTATGTCCTCATGCAATTGTTGTTTACTTTCTCTTCTTTTTTGTTTCCAAAATGCTGTTGTCATGTTTGATTTGATTCAGATATGATGTTGTATACGTATACAAATCTTTTATCTCTACAGTTATGAATGTTTAGACATTTTAAGATGTTTTTCACATTAGCAATGTAAGGTACGTTTAAAAAGTTTAAACATACAATTTATTCTCTAATTTGATTAATGTTTATCCTATGATTGTTTATCTCTTTATTCAACCATCAATCCTAACGATCGTGCAACTGACCACACATGAAATACATGTTTCTTTCTGAAATACTAATAGAATCAAGATTCCGTTAAGTTTCTGTCAAAATATCAGTCTTGGTATTGGATACAACATAATGGCACAAGTATTCGAATTATAATTGACTGCCTTGTTACCATCTAATCAATGATAATAATAATAATCACTTTATCCATTTTAAGAATGACCATATTAAGTAAATTTCAAATTAACGATATCTCAACTATACCAAAAAATTAAAATTAACTTTTCAGATATTGTCACTGTTAGCTACAAGGAAGGGAAGCGTGAAATGTACTTACCCAAAATTGACTGTTCAGTATTCTGGTCAAAATGTACATTTAAATAGAAACTTCTGTATCCAACTGAGTTCATTCGATTTTAACCATCTCCTTAAATTGTCCACACCAAAATATACTAATCAAGACTTTGGATAACGATTCAATCACTAAAAAATTGATTACTTGTATCACTTGGTCGTAATTCTGTACATATTTCGATCCGTTGTTATTAGTTCTTCAACTAAGGTAGCCGACGTTTGATTTTCTCATGAAATGAGGGTGACTTATAAAGTTCAACCTGTGAAATTTCTAAAACTCTCCACAAAACCCATTCTGATAATAATCAAGTGCTCACTAGTGACTGACTTCAGGAGAAACTTCTGGAGTTCTAGTGAGAAGCCGTTACCAGTGGAGTTCAACCAGGTCTGTTGTGAGATAACAACTCACTGAAGACAATGGTGTACGGTGGCGCAACTTCGTGGATTGGTTGAAGTTAGACATTAACACCGTTGGATGCCGGCTCAGTGGTCTAGTGGTTAAGTGCTCGCGCGCGAAGCCAGTAGGTCCTGGGTTCGAGCCCCGCGTGGTGCGGGATCGTGGATGCGCATTGCTGAGGAGTCCCATACTAGGACGAGACGGCCGTCCAGTGCTTCCAGGTTGTCCATGGTGGTCTAGCTTCAATCAACTCATGATTTCAACCTGTGAAATTTATAAAGTTTCATTGGTCTCGGATATTTGGAACAAGTCACTGATAATTCCTAGACCTAGGTGTTGTTTTCGTTTACACTTGTGATGAAACCTACCTTAAAGTAATACTATTGTTTTCACCCTGCAAATGTAGACTTTCCCTCCATACTACGTAAGCTGTTTTAGAAGTCTGTAACAGAACAAATGGAAATGGTTTGTGTTTTTGTAGTGATAAAAAAATAGAACGTAGTTTTCATTTCTTTCCATTTACTAATCGAAATTTCCAACCTGGCTGTAGTACATTCTCGACAAATCGACATAATGCTCAATCATTTTCGTCGGTTTTCTGTACATTACTATTAACTTATTAATTGATGACAAGTAAATTACAACTAACAATTTTCAATTACATATTGATGTTCTAGTATCCCTAAGTGAACAGTTGGGAAAAAAATATGCTGGAATGAAAAATTATTAAGACCAGTTCGTATTAACACATTAAAGAAATACATAATAGAATTATCTGAAACAATTCAACGGGTTTATTGTTCAATAATTGAACTAATGTGATCTGAAGATAAGTCAGTTTGTATTCATTTCCTATGAATCATCGAAGGTTCTTTTTTTTTTTTTGTTTATAGGAAATAGTACTATTTGTTCAATCTCTTTTCAACAGATGTTTTCACCTGCCTAATGTTTATACGACGAGACTATAATTTATGGACGACTTTTGAACGAATCTTACGTGACCTTAAGAAATGTTAGCCAATTAGGAAACAGTAAGTATAGAGAAAAATTCTATTATACAAAACCAAATAATTAAAGTAGATACGCTACTTTTACATGGTTCAAAAACTTGTCAAGGTTAGAATGAGGTTCTAAAATCGTAACGAATACAGTAGAGGAAATCATCCATGATATAGTCGCAAAAACTCTCAGCCTCGTCCACATAACTTCATTACCTTTTGTGTGCACTCCGGTAGTTGGGTCCATAAAATGCCACTTGTGGATAACGACACGATGCACATAAATCTATGTATCCATCTGTACGCCTTCCAAACAACCGTACATATTGTAGTACCCGGGTGTAGTCAGTGTTACTGGTGCTTTTATTATCCAGTTCGCAACAATTGTCATAGTTTGCTTAAGTCCCAATCTGGGTAGGGCGGAAGAAATCCCATTCTAGCCGACTTCCTTCAATACATGTTACATCAAAAGATAACATCACGGTAGTCTATACAAGTTATTTGATCACCATAATCGCAAACAGGAACATTTTAATAGTCCCGTCTGTTGTAGTCGCTCAATCATCACATTTTCTCTAAAATTCGCTGTGAATCACACTAGTCTGACTAAACATTCGCCCAGGTTGTAAGCAACAAATCAAACTACTAATAAACTGAACTAAAAATCATGTAACAAGCACGAAAATTGACGTGATACGGAAAAAATGCTGTTAATAGCTGATAACGGGACCCAAGATGTTCGACAATGTGTAACACGTGCGCGAAAACCGATGGCTTGACGTCCTGGCCGTTCGTACAAGGGCACTGGATAGTGAAATTGGCGCTATGACCTTGAAATTCCTGAGACGCTTCTGATTTGCTCGTGTTGTTTGTTCTTTATCTATCTACATTAGTATTGCATGACTATGCCATTTTTATGAATCCCAGTTAACCATATGAAAAAGCAAATAAAGCGAAATTTAGAGCTAACAATGAAAACCTCAGTGAAAATTGTATTTTCACCTATTAAACAAACTATAACATGTACGAAAATATTTGATACCACAAAGATACAAAACATTGAAAAGTAGATGTTCTAAAAACCTACGGACATGTACTAAATATCTAGGAAAATAAAAATGGTTAGTCGATTGAAAACCAAAGATTGTATTACACAGTAATTTAAGGTATTTCTAAGCTGACTTCGTTATGATTTTTTTTTAATGGCGCCTGCTTAATTATCCATGTTTGTATTATACATTCTATGGTTGTGTATATTTGTTTATATGATGCAACATTAATAAGACATGGTAAATCGACATGACAAACTCGTGAATCCATGTATGAATTCATTATAATAACACACGACCTGCTTACAGACATATCTGAACGAGTCATTTTTATTATAAACTTGTTTATTTAACTTAACAGAAAGTAAAATTTACTATGGATCACGCAACTGTTATCAGTAAAAGAAGCAGAATATTTCTTTATAAATGTAGCTGGTATGGTTATATAGTGTCATTTACATGTCAATAAATCAACTAACTTTTAACGGCGTTTTAATATACTTTGTAAACTTGGAACTACTTACATGTGCTACTACTGATCTGCAATTTCCAGATATTGAGACGTATTTGCCGGTCTTTATTTTTAGTTAATCTGGTAATGCTTTAACTTGATTGGATGGATACTATTATAATCTTATTTCAGTGGCACGTCTAAGATCAGTCATTCTTCATATCACAGTGACATAGCGATAACTTACATCTGTGTTCAAGGAACATTCCTTTTTTATATGCCCAGTTATTATCGCATCATTCTTCTTGAGATCATTGCGAAAGAGTAACACTAGCAGGAAACTCCAAACAAGAGTTCCATCACCTGGACTACATTTCTCATATTCATTCAGATATACAACACCTGATGTTATTGAGTTAGTCGCATGTACCTTTTCGGTGTTAGGATCCTTGAACCATTTTCAACTGTGCTGAACTAATTCTACTTACAAAAGATAACGATCACCACCGTAAGTTGTCATGAACAATTATGTAACTTCAATCTAAGTTGGCTGGAACGATTAAGATTTCTTTGATATTCGTCCTTCGACTGTTTTAAAATCGTATCGTCAGGGTGTCTTCAGTATAATATGTGATATTTTACGTCCAGAACTTCTGACGAACTCAACGACCTCTTCTGGTCTAGATTAAACTAATTAAATTTTACAAACTGGAAAAAAGGATATCAGAGATACTCCGGATTAAGTATTCCTGCAAGAACTTAAATTGGATGATTAAGAGTTGATCGAAAACACCACGGTGAATTCCAAACATTATATCTCAAGTATATATTCGCATTATTATTTTACATTGGGATTATATTTTCTATTACCCTATATTGAGTGGTGAAAATCCTGTGCTTGAAATTGGAAACTCCCGCACCAGCTACCCTGTTTCAGTATTTAAATAAAAATCTACTGCAACCACCAACCTGACTTCTTTCATCTGTCAGACGACGGTAACTACCAGACCCTTGAATTTTTTCAGCACAAGTCACGTATCAGACCTAATTGTGCCACCTATAAATGATATTGCAAACCACCAAAATTCAAAGGTTTTGTGTGTGTTTTATTCTAGTGAATGATGAATGATTGTCAGATGTACCATCAACCTCTTACAAGGCCTGTTTTATAAGGAAGGGATTAGTCGAATACGGTGTCCTCATATTTTTAGAAACGTAACACGAAATTTGATGTGTATCGAGGAAAGACTTAGAACAATACACAACTGCATATCATGTCACTTATTCAGAATCTGAGAAATAGTAAAAGACAATTCACTACGAATTATCCGCTTTATTCTTCACAAGTCAGAAAACGATCGAGTTTTAAAGTCCGATAAATAGTACCTTGATGAAGTACAAGCTTTACATTTTTTAAAACAGAAAAAAACTTTTGACAGTTGAATTTACCCCAAAATCTCCCAATTTATTCAACAGAAACTTCAAAAGTGTGTTTGCACAAAAGAGAGAAGTTCTAGTACTTTGGGGTCTGAATTCAGGTGTATGCTACGAATGGTTGACATTTAAAATATGTAAAACTAGTCAAATCTGTTTGCTTAAGAAGAATATTTAAAATCGTCTAATTCAACTTAAATCGAGCTCGGCGAACCATAGTAAAATCCACAGAATAGTCTATTTTAGTAAAAATTACATCATATTATGACAAATCATAAGACTAGATAAATGTAAACATAACTAACAAAGTTGAGTATAGTTACGCCCGTAGTTATTTTAGTTGAAATTTGATTTGGCCGGGGAATTATTATTACCCCATGCAAAAGCTCCATTTCATTTCAGATTTAGATTTGTGTAGTAAGGACAGAAAGCCCAACGGATTAGGATTAAAGCTATTATTATAGCAGAAATAATAATGAACTTAGACTGTAATTCGACATTTGTAAGTCCAACAAAAGGAACACAGCCCTATTATTAATCCCCGTTTTAACTTTAACTTTCTCGATCTAATTTACTTATGTCAACCCATCATTCCATTTGTCCTCCGACTAGTGCTCACGCGTTTTGTTGTATTGTTATGTCAATTAATACGCATAACTAACGATTTCAATCGATACTAATAACCTTTCTTACTTACGCCTGTTACTCCCAATTGAGCATAGGCTACCGACCAGCATTCTCCAACCCACATCGTCCTGGGCCTTCCTTTCTAGTTCTTCTCATGTCTGTCTCCATTTCTCACCGTAATGTGTTCTTTCGTCTTCTTCTTCTCCTTTAACCTTGAGAATTCCGTGTAATGGCTTGCCTTGTGACACAGTTGGGAGCTTTCCTCAATATGTGTCCTATACACTTCCATCGCTTCTTCCTGATTTCCTCCACTGGAATCTGGTTTGTTCTCTCCCACAGTAGGTTGCTGCTGACAGTGTCTGACCAACGGATCCGAAGTATTTTGCGTGGACAACTGTTAATACACACATGTATCTTCTGGATGATAGCTATCGTATTTCTCCAAGTTTCCGCCTCATACAGTACAACTGTCTTAACATTTGTATTGAAACTTTTGACTTTGGTGTTGGTTGATAGTTGTTTTGAGTCCCAGAAGTTCTTTAGTTGTAAATATGCTGCTCTTGCTTCGCCGATCGGCTTCATCAGATCCACCCTTGATCATCAGTGATGCTGCCTAGATATGTTGAGGTTTTTACACCTTCCAAATCTTTTCCGTCAATTATGATTTGATTGTTGCATGCTGTGTTGTATCGGAAAATCTCGCTTTTTTCTTTGTGTATGTTGAGACTGACGGCTGATGAAGCTGCTGCTGTCATCAACTAATTTCATGAGCGACCAATTTTTCACTATTTCTCCAGCCTCTATTAAAAACATCTTCCAAGACTCGTTCGTCAATACTTGAAACAGTAGTGATCGTAGGATTATTCTTAGTCACTTTATGGTGAACGCTCATGACCAGCTCTAGGGAAAAAAAGCATCTGCTATCTTATTCCGGTTCGAACCACACAATTTGTCTGAGACTAGCGTCGGCTCTTTTGAAGCTGCCAGGTGCGTCCTTATTGCAAGCTCCTACGAACGTGTGTTTAGAGTCAACAATTTTCACTTCATTTACTTTTATGTATACACGTTTAGCACTTTCCTCAGTAGACATTCAGGTGTTGATGTGAACATTTGTTTTACTGTCTCTTTGTTCTTCCCGCTGCCAGTGCTACATGGTATGATGCCTCCAGGCACATTCTTCCATGACACGTGACGTCGGCGCTCAAAAGTTTATTGCTATTTGGTTCGCCTTCAGACAGACATTACACAACATCTTCAGTACAACTCCTAATCTTTAATTATAATCCTGGTCTTTGAAACTTTCACATTGGTCTAAGGGTTGGTTTTTAGTGCACGATAAAAATGGCGACTCAACAGCGCTTGACCTTACGTGTAGAGAGACATCAGACTGCTGAAGAACGGTACTCTCACCCCATGCTCTGAGCTGAGTTTTTATCAGTAACAACAGATGACTGCCTTTGGTTGCGATTAGAAGGATTTCCATTAACAAGTAATCCGTACCTCGTATTAGCAATATGCGGCTGCTCTTTCACAAATTCACATAGATCCCCAACCAAAAGCTCCCTACCCGTCTTAAGAGTTTTATACGCCACCTTCACCCATTCTCTTTGTAAGTGTAGTGGGATATTCAAAAACATACTCCACATAGTCCTTGTTGAATTAGCCGCTTACGACAACCTTCTTCTGCTTCAAGCAAAGCATAATGAACAATAGTCCTGGATTTACTGCCTCAATACTGAATCAGTTAGCTTGACCCAGGTTGGAATCCAACGCTTTCACCAAAACAGTCTTCGAAATTCCGTATCAAACTGCAATAGTTCATAGAATCACCATCAAACCTTATGATACCTCGCTTCGGTAGGTCTAAAGCTTTAGATATTATTGTTATTCAGTCATTTACAGGAGAAACATCGACTCCACATGAGGCAGATGCAGGCTCGTACAACGTCACCTTTCGGCCACAACTTGGTTATAATGCTCTCTTCCCTTTCAGCGTAACCTTTTCAATTCAATGTCTCTTGCTGTCTGGGCTGGGCGTACTTTGCCTATTTCTAACTTTAACAAGGGATCTATTCGGTAGCCGTTTTCTTTAAATTGGTCATCTTTATCAGTGAGAAGACAAATAAGCAATCTGAGTTGTTTTCTGATTCTTCTCAGTAAGCATTTAACATTACTCATCATAGAAATTTATGGTGAGTTACTGGTCGAAACTTTGCCCTACAGATATTCTACTAGAACTGTAAACGCGATACCGGCGAACTCGTAGTTTATGTAAATTAAGCTGTATTCAGAACAAAGATAACTGTGCTCCAAACTTAATCTGTTTCTAAACGTAAAATCAACTAGTACACTAATTAGAGGAGGTACATTAATTCAGTGAAACGCACATATATATCGACTAGTATTTCGTGTCTTAACCAAATGAACAAAAATTATTTTTTACACTAACATAATAGTATAATAATGTTCATCCCTGTCACATGTGACAGGGATAGTCTACAGACACACCAAACCAGAATGACGTGATAAGAGCTTTAGCAACGATTTGATTGGTTGGTTACGAACATGACTAATAATCATGCTTAATCCCACTTTGTTTAATTGTTGAATAATCTTCACGCAGGTTTTCATTTTGCGCGTGTCAAAAAGTAAAACCCAGAAAACTGTATTATAACATGTATTTACCCATCAGTTGCTGCCGCCTTCATTTTCTGATTTATCTTTCAGCTTACCAATACCCGGATGATTCTTATTATTCTTGGTAACCTCCGGCCAGCGACAATCTCATCCAATTCCGTATCGAACTAACGTCACGTTGATTCTGGTGTGAGAGTAGTGTAGTGTCGTTGAACCCTAACCACACGTCGTTCAATGCCGAGCTATAATTACTAGGAAAGATTATTTCAATCCAGTAGGATAGCATGGCTTAAGTACATCGTATGATCGAAGTTCTCGGTGAGTAAACGAGCTTTTTACTTTGTATTTGGGTTTAGTTCTTCGTGTAGGAGAGACTCCTTAGTAGAAACTATCCCGAAATAAATTGCTTTAGCCTATGATTTGTCCTGATCGTTGTCTATTATTTGAGAGCCACACGCATAATGAAGCTGGGAGTTTTGCATGTTAGACCTTTCTGAGTACTTTCAGAATCCGCGTTTTGTCCTATACTATAAAGCAAATAGATGATAATTTCCGCTTCTGTTTCTGGAGATAGCTTGCTAAATAGGAACTTAATTTGTCTTAGGTCGTGTTTAATTCTAATCTTTAGTTCCTCTTCGAGAGATTCTCTTGAGGAAAAATGACTGACCCCTCAGTGAGATCCTCTCCGACCTGATGTGCAGTTTTGTTTCCTGGAACCTGCTCGTTCGTGAAGTCCGGCCTGTTGTCACACGCGAAGGTCTCACTATGCTTTTTCGCTTTTCTTAATCTGGGTGTAACCGCAAATCAGTTATTGAATTTATTATGTCCATTGATCACATCGTCTACACCACTCAGACTTGTGCGTTGATATGTGATTCAGGAGCAGGAACCTTCGATATGTATAACTTAGGACTCCATATTATTTATTTCTTTTCAGCGTAATTTTTCTCTTATTTCTTAACTATGATTACGTTTGTGTGTTTGTTGTCCGTCACTTAGATGGTTTCGTTCAAATCCAAAGCATGACTCATGATAACGTTCACTGCTTCCTCGGAAACTGGAAGCTGCTCACATGCTGCTAGCTGTTTATCTTAATGCGACTTTCAAGCTGTGTTTAACGGCCCAGTCTACTCACGAATCGGTAGAGCGGCATGCTTTGCACAACCAACAAGATAGTGCCTTTCATCACCTTTTATATGCAGCCGGTGTGAGTCCGGTACACACGTTGCGATACCAATCGTTGCAGTTGTCATATTGTGTTCCATCTTCGACGGAAAAAAAACATGCGTGTCCATGACAAGGATGTTCTGCTTGCACCATAAACATTTTAAGTGATCTCATAATGATGGATGTGTCGCTCAATTTCGTTAGACATTAACACCGTTGGATGCCGGCTCAATGGTCTAGTTGGCTAAGAGCCTGGCGTGAGACTGAAAGGTCCCGGGTTCGAATCCCGCGAGGTGGGGTCGTGGATGCGCCCCGCTGAGGAGTCATGCAATATGACGAAACGGCCATCCAGTGCTTCCAGGTTTTCCGTGGAGGTTTAGCTTCAATTGGCTCAGGATCTCCATTGTTGGAATTACTACATTCTCCACAAAACCCCTTCTGATAGTAAAAGGTTCAACCAACGAGCAAAAATTACACTTCATTTTCGTTTCGTGTGCCATCATATTAGGTATAAGATTTGATGTATTCGCACAGCAGAACTTATCTACAAACGATGTTATAGTATTTTTCAATTTAGATTTACGTGTGTGAGTGTTTTTCCGCTTAACTTACAGTTAAATATTACCGCGGCTCAATTTTTTAAATTCGGTTATAGCCATGGGTCCTGAGTTCCATTGTTCCCGCTTTCAGGTACATTTAGTACTTTGTATTTACCCTTATTTCAGTGCCATCAATTGCTCAAACGTTTGGTCCACGTCGGGAGGCGAAAGCTTGAAAATTTTGAACGACATAGCCTAGGCAAGTTACTTAACCGCCACTTATTGTGTAAGGCTTTAAGTACTTGGAAAGCTATGCGTTCCTCACAAAATTCCCATAACTGTTGGTCTGCCATAGAGCCTACGTGTTCAATCAGCTTTGATTGGGATGAAGATAGTGAATTCATCAGCGTATGTAATTTAACTGTGTCGAACACTAGTTATTGCGATCTCTTGTCAAATACAACCGTAGACAGTGTTGATGAGGATGTTATATCTAGTGATCATCATTATGCATCACCCATTTTAGTTCTAGATTCTAATCAGTGGTTATTCAGAGATTGAGTTTCTTAATGTTATTTCACTGTTAATCCCTTTCTTTCCTTCAACTCGACTACTCATCAGGCGACATTTAAAGGAAAGAAAAAAGTTCGAAATTAATCTTGGTACCACTGTCTTTCCACTTGGGTTTGGTGTCTCGCTCGCTCCATGCCTCAAGATTGATTCCCACCCTCAACTGCTTTGTATGAAGCGACTATTTGTACATAAATTTCCAATAATAACATGTTGAATTCCATTTCTCGTGTCTTCTATTGTCAGTTCTAGCAAATGGTAAGAGTGTTTCGGATATCTTTAAGTAACAAAATGATTCGTTGGCCATTCTTAGACAGACGGAATTTCTAGATGCTATAATCTCGAGTTAGTGGCACGTCGAAATTGTGACCAAGTTCTCCTTGACTTTACTGTCTTCTGTGACAAGCTAGTAAGCTGTAATTGTGCTCACGGTCTGTTCGGTGAAGATCCAGTTTTCACAAGTTTTACGGCGTTACGTTTTTTAGCAGAAAATTCCAATTAGAAATTCAAAGTGATTCACAGTTCTTCCAACGCAATCTATTTCGGTGGGCAGTCCAAAGTGAGGAAGAGGCGTCGTGTATGGTTTGCTGTCGCTGAAGAACATGGCGGACTACGACATCTTTGATAAAAGTAAAAAGTCCTTCCGACTAATAAGACGTGACGGAAGTAATATGGTTTTAGGGATAGCCAATATCTGTTATTATTCCTTCCCGCAAACGAGGTTGGCTAATAAATATTACACCCCCCTTCACTACTAGTATTGCGGGTTCCTCTGGTATGGTTTAAATATTACAAAGCTGTTACTAAAGTGTCATGTTTAATGAAGCATAATATTTTCTGATGCTATGCTGTACCTGACTTTCGATTGGAATATATGCGAGTAAACCAATTTATGTGCATATATCTGACGGTGCTGCAGTTATTTGTAGGGTTATCCGACCGCAGATAATCGTAAGGACATCGGAAACACTATAATCGTCAGTGGTCTCGGCTTTGGTTATGTTGAAATTCACAGATGTGAAGGGGATTTCGACAGCAATCATGTTTCGGACTAATTAATGCATCTCTTGTCTCCTAACACCAAGCGAGTGTTGTTAAGATTGACAGGTTCCCCCACCGTTCGGTGGATTCTTCTAGCTGTCAACTTTGTGGAAACGGACGTTAATTATTTGAAGATAATTGTGCTTCAGGTCTAGAAGGTCGATTTCGAAGTGCTTTGTGGATTGCAGCCGTTGAAAGTTAACAAAGGGTTGGAAACGGCTTATTTCATTTGCTCGACGTTCTTGGACGTCTTTGAACGTTACACATGTTCAATTTACTCACTGAGGAACTCTCAATACTATACAATGTCTAAATAGGATAGGAAGGTCACAATTAGTAATCAGTGTCATTAATTTGATGGGCTAGGCTCTACTTAGTTTATTATTGAAGCGTAAGAAACAATATACAGTATATTTCTATTCTGAAAGACTTTGTCTGTTGACCTCTGTTAGATGGGCAGCTATTAACGAATTACGTATCAGCAAATAACTTTCCTTTTATTAAGTGCGTGCATACATTTTACAGAGCCATTTTTAAAAAATTGCACGAAGTATTGAACTTGACTAGTAAATCACTTTGTATTATGAATTTAACTAGGACTGAAGACCTTAATGTCTTGACCACCGAATCGAAGATTTTTTAAATGTACAGTTCGTATATGAGGTTAAATCTACACAAATCTTAACTTTATGGCAGTTACATGACACATATAAGTCCTCATAAAATCAGCGATTCTTTTAGTAAATGACTGCTAACCGCGATTCGTTTGTCAGACTGATATCAAGGGATCGTTTGTGCCGGTCCAATGAAGCGATTACATCTAAATAAGTGGAAGGTTAGTACTGAAGCGAACCACTTATTACTGGAGTGATGGATTTCGAAGCACTTTTGATTTGGAAATAATCTTATTTGCACCGTGTCAGAATACTAGCCACGGATTCTGTATGTGCAATTAATAAACAGTTAAAATCAAAACAGTTGCAGTCGGACCCGCAGAACATTGTGTTTTCATCGGACTCCTACTTCTACAAGTAACAATTATCTTGTCTAAGACCGGTCTGTTTATGAATATTTATATTGCTTGTATCAGCATATCCATCCACCAAACTCTTCAGTTAATTATTTGCATTGTGTCGCACAACTACTCACACTGGTGGTAATCTTATAGACCGTCGTACACATGTTGTAAAACATAATTTTCGTTAGTAATATTATGTTTACGGCGAATTCTTTGTGTTTACTGGCTCATTATTTCATAACGTACTTATTAAGTTCATACATGAATTTCATACTTCTAAAAGGTAAAAACAGTCCGATTCCTGCAAAAACTTTGCATTTAGGAAGAAGTTAACAGATCTGACCACTCGACTGCACTTTGAATAATGTGTTCCTTTGTTCTCATCTCTATAATCTATGAGTTATTCTCATGTATCAAATGACATCGTTACTTTGAACTACGGACCTCGTCTTTCAGACGCTTGCTGGCAGTCTAACAAATACTAATTCAAAATCGTTTTTCCGGAACAAAGCAAACAAATATCGTTACATTTCTTATCAAGTAAATCCCTTCTATTAGTTATCCGTTAGTACCTTTATTAAATTGCTTCCTCTGTTGGATTTGGGTTGATAAACAGCTATTCGTACCGAAATTTTACGGTCCAGTTTAATAAGCTAGGGATGGAACTATCAAAAAGGCTTGTATCTATAAAGACAAGCATCGAAAGGCGGAATGAAATTTCTAAGGTTTTAAAATCTTTTTAATTTATTGTGTCCTTTATCCTCTACAATCAATCAGAAACTTAGTTATTCAGACGTCTATCGAAGAGTCTGTTTTCAATAAATACTGTGTTTCGAATTTAATAATTCTTCATTCGTATTACCCCAGTCATGTCATCTCTTACATCTATTTCGAACAGAGATTGAGGTGCTGCGAGTGAATTTATCCAGTTTCTGACTATAGACGAAATGTCACAATGCTGTTTTGGTTCGAAGTCCATTGACATCTATCAAGCCACGTATTTTAAAAGCTGAATAATCTGTATCTACAACCTCGTCACCGCTGTAAAACTTCTAGTGTATTACTAACCCTCTTACTTGTTTTGATACTGTCTTGTAGGTCAGAAGTTACGTATCGCGACCTCACAACACAAGTAAAAAGGCTTGGGTGCATTGAGATTATTGGGATTCTAACTCTTTCGTATAACTTTACTGACCCCTTCATCTCGGTTTGGATGTTCAGTTTTCAAAGTTGCATGAACGCTTCAAAAGTTTATCGGTTAGTTTATTGTGATGAATTTAGGGGGAAATTATGTACACTTCCCTCCTTATCAGTCAGTCAGCTACAACGTAGGACCAGGCACATATATGCATCGGTCCAATTTGCCATACCTCATTAGCACAACACGATGAACATCAAATTCATAGAAGTAGTTACTTCAGTGGTAGTAATATATGGAAGAAAGGTTGCATATAAGAATATAGTACGAAAAGAAAGAATTAGTTCGTAGAAAGATATGATTTTAATTTCACGGCTTAAGGGAAGACAGAGATTACATACACCTATGCCATTGTCACTCAAAGTCTCCAACTATTGGTTACGATAGTCGCGCGGAACCCAACCAGGTAGTCTGCATCTACCAACATGGCTCACACCAAGAGTTGGTGACTTTATGGACTGGTGCCACATTTTGGTTTGGCTGCCCCTAACTTGTTTTCATCTGTCTCCAACACTGGCCAACATTGTGTGTCGTGGTAATACATGAGATGTGGCCCAACCATCTCAGTCGATGAAGATTCACAACCTCATCAGCTGATTAACCATAATACCCTATGTTTAACCTCATTTTTACTTACCCGGTGATCCCAGCAGATGCGAGCAGTATTTCCAAAACATTTGTGATCAAGTACCAGTAACTTACGAGCATCCTCTACCATTAATGACCACAGTTCCCAACCGTAAAGTAAAACAGACCGGACTGCGGCGCAGTATGCTCGTCCTTTTATTGATAGACAGATATCTCGCTTTCTCATGTAAGTTGGCAAAAGCCAAACGAGCCTTCGGGATCCGTGGAGAGATTTTGTCAGATACCAACCCATTAGGGCTGATCAGACTCTCAAAGTTAGTTGTCGGCGCATTCGACTGCTTCACTCCCTATCCTTAGCTCATGTGTTGACACAGGCCGGTCATGAAGCAACAACTTGCTTACTGCTACCAAAAGACTGCATTTATCAGTGTCTTCAACAAATAGGACTATGTCATCTGCGTATTCTAAGTCGATAAGTGGACATCCTAGAAGACCGATTCCTAAAAATCCAGTCGATGAGAACGTGATTTCCAGCTGTAGGTCTATGATGAAATTAAACAGAAAGGGAGATAGTGGACAGTCTTGTTGGACACCACGTGGGGTCGCAAAATCAGATGACAGTTCTCGATAAGCTCTGACTCAACGGGTAGTGTTGAAGTAAAGAGCCTTCACAAGGTCTATGTATTTCTGAGGCACACTTTCAATGACAGACACTGCCACAGAACCTCTCGGCCTATAGAGTCAAATGCTGCTTTTAAGTCAGGAAAGACCACCACTGTCGGATGCCGATAACCATCCCTATATCTGTGAAAGGATATGAACTGTTTAGTGAATAAACTTAACACTCCGAAATCACATCAGTCTCATGCAAATAAGAGAAGAACGGCCAGCTTCCCTTCCTAGATATACTTCTAACATCCTTTACGTATTCAAAAGTGGCTTGTTCTCACCTCAAACCTACCCTGGTAGTATTAGCTTATTATCCAGAGTGCTGAGGTTTCAAATTGTCTTCACATCATTTCCTTATTATCCTTGTCTTCTCTTACCCTCTATTTCTTGTCTAGCTGACTTTTTATTTTTATATACTAATATTCTTAACAAGTATATGTGTGATCTGATTGTTTGAAGTGTCGCGCTAATATATCACATAGCTCTAATAATCTTTGTCTTCTTATTACACTTTCGAAATTTATCAAAGGAACTTTCTTAAAAGACTCCCTGCACATACTACTAATACTCTTTTTACCACTTGTCAATGTTTTTGTGACTACCGTTGCAGTAGTATTAGGAATTCGAATTTGTTAATACAAGCTGAACGCTTTCATGACATTCGAAAATGTCAATAAGAACACCGAGCTGGAGTAACTGATACCTGTTTCTAATTTAAGCAGTCGTTAATAGTGTCTTTACAGATTGTGTACTCCAAACAGGCTCCTGCAGTGAGTTGACCTAATACAGGTATTGATATAATTTCAAATCATCGCTTAGGACATCATAGCTTTGTGTGGTAAGTCAACATGGAGTTTCTGCCGAATGTTAAAACCGCAATAAGTGAAAAAAATTGTCGGCTTGCTTCAAGCTAACCACATCAGTCCTTGAGGATGGTGCCTAAGTAATATTAAGTATGAAGAGCCATACTGTAAAAGCATGGAAGTGGGTATCGGTGATAAGCATTAATTTTAAACTTATTATTAGGGAGGAGCTGCATCAAAAGTACCATAGAACTAAGAGTCAACAAATAGTTTTCTGAAGTCGCTTGAATAACATGCAAATAACTACCAAAATTTATTCTTATAAGTTCTTACCCTAACAGCATTGTTAAGTGCGTAACTTTTGCCATACTGTACCTAATAGACTCATAAATAAAATACAGCAGGAAAGTCCAGATTACTGTTAAACAACTGAGTATGAAAATTAGGGTCGCAAAGTGTTTAGTGTTTGTAAGACAGATAAAAACAAGAATAAACACAAACACTTTGACAATATATAAAAAACCAGGTAAAAGGCTATCAGTATGAAATGAACATCAAGAGATTATGAGATTATTCGACTTTTAATATTTTGGTTTAATTCCTGCCTACACGATAAAACAAAACTAATTATATTCTCTAATGGATGGTCATGAGCCTCTTGCCACTATTTCTGTAAAAATATACTACTAAAACATAAGGAATGTAGTATTTTAATAAGAGTCAATACGTTGCTACACTTTAACCCTATATTGAAAAAAAAGCAAATATTTATCTCAAAATAAAGTAGAAATGCATTTAGTTTTCAACACTTTTCAATGTATTGTTCTCTTGATTCAGAATAGACCTCAGTGATTCAATGGAATACTCGGGACCTTCGGATTGTAGTCCTGTGACAGGATCAATCAGATTACCAACCGGGAACTCGACTTTCTTTAGTTTGTACATGGTATTGAATGCCATTGGTGGGTCAGCCTTTTCAATAAGCACGATATCTCCAATGTTGACCGAAGAGCCTTGTGTATGAACCCAGTATGTTGCTGTTTGATAAAAATACTGTAGGTCGCATTTATAAATCGATAACATGACGATAGCAAATTACCTTCATCAGGAAACGATTCAAGCAGAGCTTGTGCAAGCGGACCTTAACAATATTTGGGAATGATGATGTTAAGCTTTGTGAAAACGGCACTATCTGCCCAATCGCATAATCGAAAGGTACTTTTGCTTTTTTCCCCGTTATACTAGCATGCTGAGGGGAAGTACCTCCAAGCTCAGGCTTGTGATAAGGAAAATATTTCTGGATATGCGGTTCTATGTTTTTGAGTATTTTCGCACCACGATGCTTCCAATATCGGACCATACTTGATCTGTACCGCATAGAAATAAAAAACAATTATATCAGCATTTTGTAACTGATCATTCACTGAAAAGAGTACAAGCTATCTAGACTATAAAAGAAACTTGTGCTCAGGTAAATAATACTATGCGCTCAGATGAAAATAATCCTCAAGGACCCATTAGCATTTTGAATTTCCATCAAAAACACTTTATGTCAATATTAGTATCTGATGCGGTTAACCGCTCCAGATACAGTTACAGTTTGGGAAGGACAGGAGGCTCGGTGGCCTATGTTAGTCCTGGCACTGATGGTCTCTCAGTTGATCCAACTTTCTTTTGAAAGAGTCGACGGATGGAGCCTCAACCACGTGCTGAGGTTGTGAATTCCACTCGTTGATGATTCGATGGGAAAGTCGATAGTCAGCTGACAAGTAATTTGTTCTCGGCTTATGAACTTTTTTGGAGTGTCCTCGTAAATTCTCTGTTTCGGAAGACAAGAAAAATGAATTCATATGAAGGAAACTAGACGTACTTGCAAGTACGTCCCAAGTCTGTGGAAATCTGGGGCGTTTGTGCCATTTCCCCAAAGTTTATTATGGCGACTTCCCCAAAATGGGTCAAATTTTCCCCAAAATTGGGAGCTCGAGTGGACACCCTTTCATTTACACCAGGAAATTCATGGTAAGTTAGATAGGCAGTTTTGTTTTCAACAAAAAGTTAATTGACTGCATCCCTACTGGTAGGACTACATGTACTGCAAGACTACGACATTCAATTAGTGCACAGATAGCAAACAAACAACACCACCAGTCAGTTACCTCCGGACTCAAAAGACGGTATTTTTATCAAGGTGACTGTGTTTAGAGTGCCAGTGGTAGATTAAAAGAATAGTTGAAAAATTGAGTGAATATACAGAACACGAGCAAGTAAATTATCATTTAAACGGCCAATTAACTTATAGTTGGAATTACAGTGAGCCATTTAGTACAACTTTAAATAAATGACAACGGGTCGTTGTTAACAAATTTTCAGTCACTGCGTGTGCTATATAGCATTTGTTACAGCTTCCAGAATAAACAATTAGATTTCGATTATTCTCTGGAATATGGCAAATTCGCCTTCGACACCAATGTTCAAAAGGTCGTGGGGCGAAACAATAGTTTCAAATGGTTCAAATGGTTGTGGACGGAATAGAAGAAGCTTTCTCTTAACAGGCTTCCGTGTCTAGTAGCAGGGGATCACCAAATCCTCCAGGCAGAAACCTAGGTATGTTAACAATAAAAGAGGAAAAGAAATTGGTAAATCATAGTGTGATGCTGTCTTTGGTCCTTAAGAATAGGTCAAGTTGCCTCTTGAAGGACTCCTGAGAAGTCGCTTGGACTAGCCCGGCTGACAGCGAATTCCAGCTTTTGACAACTCTTAAGGAGTAGAAGTTATGTCTACATTCCGTTTTGCTATGTTGTGTCTCCAGTTTCTGCGTGTTACCCCTTAGGTTATTATTCTAACTAAGCTTAAGTAGGTGTTTAAGAGGATGTCCAGAAGTGTTAAGGATGCTATAAGCCATCAGAAGATCACCTCTAAGACGCCTATACTCTAATGGGTAAATGTCTAGTGAATGGAGGCGCTCTCCGTAAGGTTTAGATTTGAGTCCTCGAACTGATTTCGTGGCTCGCCGTTGGATACGCTCCAAAGTGACCTTGTCCTTTTGGAGTGAGGGTGGAGTACTATGTTTCCGTACTCTAAATGGGGACGGATGAAACTATTGAAGATTGTATGGAAAGTTCGTCCGTCAAACTGTCCAAAAATGCGCTTCAACATTACCAGTGCAAGGTTTGCTCGGAAGGCATTTTTGTCACAGTTAGCGTAAGACTTTAAATCATGGGGCACAAGGACTCCTAAATCTTTTCCCACTTGGGATACTACTAGAGAGGAGTTTCCTAAGTCGTAACTGTAGTTTGCGACATGTCACATATGGACTACTTTACACTTTGAAGTGTTAAAGATAAGTCCGTTATCGTCTGCCCAACTTTGAAGTCGAGTCAGATCCTCCTGAAGTGCCTGCATATCGTGTTGGTTGCGTATCTCTCTCCAAAGTTTCACGTCGTCGGCAAAAAGTAATACGTCTGACGTTACCTGTTGAGGAAGATCGTTTATGTAGATCAAGAAGAGAAGAGGCCCTAGTACTGAGCCCTGGGAGACCCCACTAGGACATTCCATAGCCTGAGATAAAGTGAAATTAACCCTAACCTTAAAGTGTCGATTTTTTAGGTATGAACTAAGCCAATCGATTAGAGGTGGTTTGATACCTAGTCGTTTGAGCTTATTGATAAGACACAAGTGGTTAACCTTGTCAAAAGCTTTTGAGAAATCAAGGTAAATGATATCAACCTTTCCCTTGCGATCGAGGATGCTTGTCCATCTGTCCACTGCAGTCAGCAGGTTGGTTATACAAGAGTAACCCTTCCTGAAACCATGCTCTTGGGGTGAGAAGAAATTTAAGGACAGTAGATAGTCGTTTAAACCGTCGCATATCAGGGATTCCATGAGTTTTGAAGGTAATGACGGAAGAGCCACCGGCCGATAACTTGAAGGTTCATTGTGTCGACCCCCTTTGAAAATTGGTGTGATGTGAGCCAACTTCCAATTTTTCGGTAGTTTTCCTCGGCTGAGCGAGTGTGAGAACATCACGCTAAGCGGCGTTGCCAGGATTGAGGCTGCTTCCCTCAGTATGGTAGAATGAACCATATCCGGGCCAGGAGAAGTATCTAGTCTTAAGTTCTGCAATTTCCGGAACACCAAGTCGGCGCTTAGGTCCACTTCGGAAAGTCCTGTGGAACTGCAGGGGAAACTGCCGTCAGTAAAGTTGATGTCGAGCGGTTGAAATGTCTGAGAGTAATGTGCCGCCAGAAGGTTAGCGGCGTCGACATCGTCGTTGGTCGGGCCGTTAAGACCTAGCAGTTGAGAAACTCTTGTTTTGGCTTGACGAAGAGAGGCTGCATAACGGAATAGACTTCTAGGGTTAGAAGCGAATTTGTCCATAAGCTTTGTCTGGTACTGAAGCCTGTCTTCTCTTATAGCCTTCGTGCATATGTTCCTTATATGTTTATATTGCCTATACGCTCCGTCGTTATCAGTTCGTTTGTATTCCGCCGAACAGCGCCTTTTGCGGCTTAGCAGGCGAAGGATACGGTTCTTGATTACTGTAGGTGGCTTACAGCTTTTGGGAACGGTTTGAGGAACTGAATGGTTTGTAGCACATAAGGGCGTGCAGTAAGAACTCCCAATGACCGTCCACATCTAGTTGAGGGTGAACATCCCAAACCACCTGTTGTAGATAGTCATGTAGAGCTGGCACATTCAGCCGTTTAAAGTTCCGACGCGAATTATTGGTGGGGTACCTTAGCTTAGTTTTGCTGACAAAATTTATGGACGAACCAATCAGATATAAGATAACGAGTACTAAATTTTGGTGCGAAATTCATTCATACATTTGGCTAAATAGCGTTCCGGCATTATGGCTGATGTCAGTTCGTGATGAAAACCCTAAACCCAATTTTTAGCCCAATCATCAACTGTAAATCATAATTTTAACTGGGTTCTAACCCTCATTTAGTATTAATCAGTGGTTGCCCATTCTCACGATCACCTCAGCATCTCTAAAAACCAACCATAAATTGTAGTCTCACCACACGTGTTGTCGTCGCCTATTTGGAACCCGGAGAGATCGAAAACAACAGAATACAGATCAGGATCAGTGAATACATGAAGAGGGAGAACACTGTGCCAGAAACAACGTATATATTTCAGCTCTATTTAAAAAGGACAATGGTATTGTTTCTCGTTGAGTTAGTTAACCGTTTTGACCGTAAATTACGCATCAAAACTACTGTTTACACTTTAATTACATCTACCCCAGTTAAAGTGATATTGTATTGAAGGTTTCGATTTTGCTTTTGTGTATCTATTTCATCGAAGCATACCTGGTCGACTTTTACTTGATTTATTTAGTTAAGGTTTGAGAATCCTTTTACATAACCTGTTTTTGTCACCGTTCTAGTTGATTTTCAAGATGGCTAGATCTGCTCATAAATGTGGCCAACCATACTGCTTATTTTCCGTGGAGGAAGGGATGCAACGTGATGAGTGTAATAAGTGGTTCCATAAGATGTACACCCGACTAAGCCCCACTGCATATAAAAGTGCTCAAAGCCCAACTCTCATTGGCTTCGTAGTTTTTGTTGCTCGAGCAAAACATTACTCATCCGGGAAGCAGTTAGCCTCCTGATGTCGGCTAATAAGAAGGTTGATGAGGGCCGTACTGGTAAAATTGGTACTGATGGCGAAGATTGCGTTAGTGTCGTAAGTACTGTCACAGCGCAAGCCAGACATCTACTTGTTCAACCCGCAGTTAAACGTTCTCCCCCGAAACGATTAGTGAGTGACAACTCACTAGACGTTGGTGGCCATATTGCTACAGCTGCGATTAGTGGTCCAGATAAGGCGATTACTGTCCCGAGTTGTTCTAATGTAGACGTTTCGATTGATAGAAAATGGCTGACGCGAAAACGCGGAAGAGTAGGAAAGACAGCTAAAACTAATGACCGTTTACTTGCTAAGTCCTTGGTGGACTCTCAGACCAATCCGCCGAAGTCCCATAGTAAAGCTTCGTCTAACATTGTTGTGAGTCACTCGCTCGACTCCCAGGACCCTGTTGCAATAAAAACTAATCGTAAGATACCAGTAGTTGAAATACAGGATCTAACGTCACGGTCGAAAGCTGTGAACACAGTTTCAAAAGAAGCTAAACCCCTCCATAGTTTAATTATTTGGAATCTAGAGGAGTCGAAAGAGAACGACCCTGCTAGAAGACATGCACATGACCTGCAGTTAGTGGAGTCTGTGGTAAAAAATGTACTACCTGAAGAGGTTTTAGGGGTACATAATACAAAAGTAATACGATTTGGTAAATGGGTTGGAGGCGAGACCCAACCAAGAAGAATCCCGAAGCTGGTTCTCGGAAGTTTTGAAGAAAGAGACATATTATTGGAAAACGCACTAAAAACTCGTGACTCAAATTTCCGTATTCGACCAGATTGGCCGCTTGAGGATCGAATCAAGTGGAAGAATGCTCTTACGGAGTTGAGGACTCGCAAATTAAATGGCGAAAATAACCTTATCATTAAGGGTTTTCGGGTAGTAAGGTCTTGGAAGCCAATGCTTCTGAGGCCTGTATGAGTAGAACGATTGATTGCCAAAACACCTTAAGTGTGTGCTACACGAACGCTCGTAGTCTTAGAAATAAAACATCCGAGCTAAGTCTGATGGTGGAAGAATTATATCCCGATATAATCGTTGTTACAGAAACTTGGTTCACCGTAGATACAGACTGTTCTCCCATCATTGCAGGCTATATCTATATTAGAAGTGATAGAGTTTCAAGTTGCAAAGGGGGAGGTATAATGTTACACGTTGAGGATCACTTTCGCATACAATCAACCATATCGGAGGCTCATAGCAGTGGCACATGTGAGGTTGCATGTTGTAAGATTAAATCTAGAAATGGGTTAGTGACTGTAGGGGGAATATACCGTAGTCCGTTTTTGTCTTGCTGACGACTTTATCCTAAGACACATCTGTTCTTGGAGTATGGCAGAATGTTGTCTCACCATTGGGGACTTCAACGCACCTCATGTCAACTGGATAGAGCTTACAGCTCCAGGTAATGGTTTCGATAGCGACCTTTTATCTACCGTTATTCAGTGTACAATCTACAATGTATCACGAAACCGACACATATTGATTTCAATCATGATCCGTCACTTCTGTACCTCTCCCTCACCCACCACTGTGAGGATGTCTTTGATATTCAGCACCTCCCCCCACTAGTGAACAGTGACCACGTTGTAATTCACTTTAAGTTTAGGATACATGGTACACAATTCGTATCTGCTCCACCCCACCCCAGTATTTGGCGAGCCAATATTCCGGCAATCAGAAACTGTGCTATATCGACTGAATGGTCGGTCAACGCGGATGGATTGATCGAAGATGAATGGAATAAGTTTAAGGCTAGATTCGAGTCCGTAACGTCGCCGTTTATCCCATGGTCAGCACGTAAGCTATCACATTGCCCTCCATGGATTAATAAGGAAACCCGGACGCTGTTAAAGCGTGGGAAACATTTCTGGGACTTATTCTTGTTGACAGGTCATGCACCATTTAAGTGTGAGTACCAAAAATTCCGTAATATCTGTGAGAAAACTATAGCCAAATCCCGTACCACTTACGAACGACGTAGTGATGGTATTTCCCCGTTCACATTTACTAGCTGAATCAGATCAGGCAAAAGCTGAGACTTTTTCAAACTATTTTGGCGAAGTCTACTCTACGTTTATTGTAACAAATACTTGTCCCACTCACACCGAGATACCAACCATTGACTCTGTACAGGTGACTGAGGAAACTGTCCTTCCGTTGATAACTAACCTCAAACATGGTAAGATACCGGGCCCTGACGGGTTACATCCACGGTTGCTGCCATCTCTTGCGGACATTATTTCAAAACGGCTCGCGACACTCTTCAACATGATCCTTTCACTAGCTCGACCCACTAGAGATTGGAAGGACGCTATAGTCAGTCCTATATTTAAGGACGGTCAGCGACAGATAGTATCTAACTACCGGCCTGTCAGTCTAACTACCATAGTCGTTAAGTTACTTGAAAAGATAATTCGGGTTAGGTTGCTAAGCCATGTAGACTTACACATCTGTTAGCTCCCGAGCAACACGTATTTCGTAACAAGCGTTCATGCTTGACTAACTTGCTTATTGTGAGAGAGGACTGGACAGTAACCCTAGATAACGGTCTGTCTGTCGATGTGATATTCATAGATTTTAGCAAAGCATTTGACAAGGTTTCACAATTAGGTCTTGTGCAGAAGCTCACAAGCTTCGGAATAATAGGTACTGTACATGAGTGGATAGGAAACTTCCTATGTGACCTCAGACAGAGGGTGCAGGTCAAGGGAACGTTATCCGATTGGAAACCGGTCAAAAGTGGTGTACCCCAAGGCACCATCTTAGGCCATCTGCTCTTCTGAGTTACCGCTGTTGCTTAGGTCGTCGAGATTATCTTTTGCGGATGACGGTAAAATCTGGAGAACAAATGAAATTGCCACTGATCATCTGGATTTTCAAGCTGACTTAGACGATTTAGTTAGATGGGCTCGAAAGTGGGGCTTAGAAATCAATGCTAAGAAGAGTGTGCTAGTGCACATCGTCCACGTTAATTGTTACCGTTATACTATTGAGGGTAAACCTCTTCCGTGCGTTCAAGAGCATAAAGACTTAGGAGTAGTAAGAAGTCATGATTTAAAAACAACCACGCAATGCAAAACAGCCGCTATCAAAGGTTTTCGTGCGTTTGGTCACTTCGCCGAGCGTTCAAATCTTTTGACGAGGAAACGTTTCGAATTTTATATCACACCTACATAAGACCACATTTAGAGTACTGTATCCAAGCAGCTAGCCCATGTCTGGTAAAGGATACTAACTCACTTAAGCGTGTCCAGCGTGTGGGAACGAAATTAATGAAGGGTCTTTCTAAACTCCCTTACGATGAGTGTTTAAAACGCCTAAACCTTTCCCCTTCGTCGTATCATAACGCGAGATGACCTTACACTGGCATTTCGTATCTTTAATTATGATTTGGGCGTTACTATGTCTCATCTTTTTGCTCCCTCCAGCACTAATAATCTTCGAGGTCATAGCAAGAAGGTTCACAAACCGCCACCTAGTAAACTTAAAGTAGGGTCCCGTTTTTCTCATCGAGTGGTCAATGATTGGAACGCCTTACCCGAACAAGTGGTATCAGCCCCACCTGTGAATATTTTCAAGGATAAGCTGAATCTTCGCTGGAAAGCAATGTGTCAGAATTATTACAGGTTTACCAACTTACTATTCTTATTACTGAAGACTGAAGAATGGAGACTGAACGACGTATATATTTCGACAATCAAATAATGCGGTTCTGTTACAAAAGGGGAAGCTTATTTACAAAATAGTTTCACACTTCATTCTTCACGCCCAGTCCATACATGTTCTTCTTCACCCGGCACATTTACCTTTTGTTAATCTGCAACAAAAAGGTTCACGTCGATAACATTACATAGGCTGGCATCTGATACTATTACACACCTATCCTCACGAGACTCTTTTCTCTGCCTAACTGTGGATATGGGTGTGTCATTTTTCGTAACATACTTAAAAACAGCTTATGTTAGGCGGTGTTTTGACGAACTGGGTATCTAAATACACAGTCGTTAAGTCTGAACTGAACTGAACTGAACAAGTTGTTCCGTTCTAATATCATCCCAAGATATCTAAAAGTTAAGTAAGACAAAGGTGGTGGGAGAACGGACGGACATAATTTTGTGGTGCACTCGCTAAAGATGGTGGGACTTGCTGTATGTGAAGCCACAGGGCGTGGTCTTGCTCCCAAGTTTTGTGTTGGATCTGAGCATATGTATGCGTTCAAGTTTAGAGTGCCTATACACTAATTGTAGACCTACAGTGATTTGAGGCTCCCTTCATATGGTTTGAGTTTGCGTTGCGAATTGCTGATTCTATAAATCATGGACTACCTCTTTGCAACGCTAAAATGACCTTGAGAATGGACACCTAATTACTGGAGCCAAATCGGTGTTATCAACCAGTGCATGGGATTGGGGCCGTGATCTACAGATGTTGATTAAGGTCAGGAATTAGATCTACGGTTTTTACCACGAACTGACATAAGCTAACATGCCAGAATTCCAGCTGAACAAATAGATGAGTGTATTTCACGCAAACACTTGAGACCTGCCCTGTTAAACCTGATTGGTTGTTCCATAAATTACGGTCTCACCCATCATGTTCCCATATTCAAAATGATCTTCAGAAAGACTGCTAAAGATCGAACGGAAAGTTCTACAATCAGACTGGTCAAAATTGGGTATCATAATTACCGATGTAAGATTCATTCGAAAGGCAGTTTTGTCTCAGTTAGCCTAAGATTTCAGATCACAGAGTACCAACACTCCTTGATACTTTCCAACGTGGAATATTACTAGATTTGAGTAATTAAGTTGCATGCGTAGCACACAACATATTCAAGACCGGCTACTTTACACTTTATAATGTTGATGGTCATTCATTTGTAACCCGTCCAACTTTGAGGTCAAATCTCTGTGAAGCGACAGACTATCATCCTTTTTACAAAGCTTCTACATAATGTTTTATATCAACTCCTAAGTGTAATAGACTAGGCGAGACTTGCTGAGGAAGATCAATCATATAAATTAAAGGAAGAAGTCCTAGTATAGGACCATGCTAACCCACACTAAAACATACTGTGGCCCGAAAATAAGCGGAGTTTATTCTCCCCTAAAAGTCAGATTACTTAGACGTGAAGTGTTACAGGAAGAATTAACATTATTTGATGGACTTATGCTTGTTACATTGAATACCATTAATCTCACTGTGATTTGCGCACATACGTTTTACCCGGGTTTCGAACCCCTTCGTTCATAAATTTAACGCTGAATATTCCTGGTTTCACCCTGGTTCTGACCTGATATTTTGAGATTTCGTCTCCTAAAAACGTAAAATTGAAGGTTTATGCTTCGACTGTTACTTCCACGTGTAGCTCGTCCGTAGATACTGCCAGTCCCAAACCAAGGTGAATTAGGAGCTTCGAACGTGGGTTCGGCAACAACAACCACAAAGAAAACAACCTTTCATAAAAACATCAGCCAGATTAAAGGCTTAGGCCGCTTAAACTCTGCCTTGGGAGTTGAGGGTTTGTTGTGACACTTCAGGATGGAATCCAAAATTCTTCGGAAGTCGGATGTTGCCTCTTCTAACAACCAGAACAATAATCAACATAGGTGGATGGAAGATCCGGTCAATGTGACAGATCGGAATGATCAGTCAAAGTGCCACGGGACTAAGGAGACATAGATTGGCAGTACTAGGAATCAGCGAGACTTATTTGACACAAGCTGGACAGCAAAGGCTAGATACAGGAGAGATGCTTCTGTTCTCCAGTCACGAGGGACGAAATGCGCCCTACACTCAGATAATTGCTTTGATATTGTATAAAGAAGCACGAAATGAACTTGTGGGATGGCAATCTCACGGATCCAGAATCATCAAAGCGTCATTCCTTACAAATTAGGAGGTAATCACGATGAATGTCATCCAATGTTATGCAACCGACAATGATAGCATAAAAAGATGATAAACAACAGTTTTACGAGAGGATGCAATCAACCATAGCAAAGTTACTAATAAAGTACCTGACCATCCCGGTGCGAGATATAAACGCCAGAGTCGGAATGGACAACACAGGGCATGAAGATATCATATGACGACATGGACTATGCAAGGGCAACAAAAGAGGGAAAAATTTGCAAATCTATGCGCATTCAACAAATTAGCTATAGGTGGCACAATATTCTCATACAAACACATACACAAAGCTACATGGATCTCACCGTACCACACTACAGAGAACCAGGCAGATCACGTTCGCATCAATAACAAGCTACGAAGGACGATGAAAGATGTGAGAACCAAGAGAGGGGTTGACATAGTTTCAGATTACCACCTGGTTGTGGCCAAGATGATGCAAAAGCTAAAGGAAAACTAGACAGCTGGGTGAAGAGCATTACAAATGTTCAATACAGCCTACCAACGAGATGCCAGC
The DNA here is from genome assembly GCF_000699445.3 of Schistosoma haematobium. Lineage (NCBI taxonomy): Eukaryota > Metazoa > Platyhelminthes > Trematoda > Strigeidida > Schistosomatidae > Schistosoma > Schistosoma haematobium. The sequence continues at coordinate 19,673,233 of NC_067201.1, forward strand.
AAACTCAACGAATTCAAGACAGCTCTCAACAACATATTCCAAGCCTTACAAGATCTACTCAACGGAAAAGAAACTAGCAAGGAGGACCAGTGGAAAAGTATCAAAGAAGTATTAAATTCAATGTGTTATTAGGTGCTGGGCCTCAAGCAGCATCATCATAACGAATGGATCTCTACAGCAACCCTGAACAAGATCCAAGAAAGGAAGAACAAGAAAACAACAATTGACAACAGACGAACACAAGCAGAGAAATTCGAGGCAAAACCTCAGTACACAGAAGCAAACAAGCAAGTGAAGAAGAACATTAAAGCTGACAACCAGAAATACGAGGGACAACTAGCAACGACGGCAGAACAAGCTCCAAGAGAACGAAATATGAAACAAATATATGATACAACGAAGAAACTAGCAGGGAGGCAGGTCAACCACTGAAATTCAAGAACAGAGGAACAGATGGGTAGAGTATTTTGAGGAACTCGTGAATAGACCAGCTCCAGTGAATCCAGTGGACATCGAAGCAACAAACACAGATCTTCCTATAGTTCTCACTCCACCAAACGATCGAAGAGATCAGGATAGCAATCAGACAAAGCAAGAGTAGGAAAGCAGCAGCACTTGAGAATATACCAGCTGAAGCTCTGATGTCAGACATTGAAGTAACTTCAAACATAATTGACGTTCTATTCGAGATTTGGGAGGAGGAACAAGTGCCGACGGACTGGAAAGAAGGACACCTCATCAAGATACTAAAGAAAGGAAATCTGGGAAAAGTGAGAAATACAGAGGCTTTACATTGCTGTCAGCAAGAGTAAACGTTTTCAACAAAGCAAGGGCGGCATTCCGCATTCTCAAGGTTGAAGAAGCTATGGAACTAAAGACAACCGTCAATCAAAATCAAAGAATCTTCAATACGAACATCAAGACGGTTCTTCAATACAAAGCTGAAACTTGGACAACTGACACAACCATCATCAAAACATATGCGTTTGTGAACAAATGTGAACTGAAGGTACTCCAGATCCGTTGGCCATAAAGCATCAGAAACAGCCCACAGTGAGAGAGGACAAACCAGCTTACACCTTAAGAGGAAATTAGGAAAAAAAGTTGGAAGTGGATAGAACATGCATTCAGGAAATCATTAGACTTCATCCCAAGGTAAGCTATGATTGGATCAATCGACCATGCTTCAGTAACGGATTAGAGCAGAACTTGGACGTAACAGTAAGCCCGACCATTACCGATGACTTCATACCTGACAGTTCGAGCTAATTGATCAGAAGTATATAACCGCCCTACTAAAATCTTTTGAGAGGTCAAGGTACGCAGCACCAATCTAGCGATTAAGGGTGGCTTTCCATCTCTCCATCGCGGTTAGTAGATTATTTATACGGTAGTGACTTCCTGAAACCGTACTGTTGGGGTAAAAAAAGTTTAGGGATAATAGGTGGTGATGCAAACCACCGTATAATAAGGAGTCCAAGACTTTCGAGGGTAGTCAAAATTCATGTCTCGAATGTTGGACATTGGAAAAGTAGAGTGGTTGGTATGACAACAATAATCTGTGTATTTTGACTCAATGGAATTTTCAAAACAAAGTCCTAACAACGATGAAAAATTGAATTCATATATTGTAAAGCCACAATTTGATCAGAAATTCCGCCCCTGGGCAGTAAGAAGCATCATTTCTCAGTTACTAAAGGAACGGCTGGAAAGGGAAGTATACTCTCCTGAGAACACTCATGGTATATCATAAAATCTTTTTACAGTTATCTGCAGAAAAGTGCATTTCCCTGGCTGATGAAATCAAACGCTTATTAAGGAAAAGTCTATCTTTGCGACGTTATAGATACTTGGTCCAAGTCATCATTGGCGAAAAGAAAGGTCAAGGAGTGAAAATGGCACGCCGCTGCTATTGGGACTCTGATACTGATAACTGTGCAGATGCTTCATTTGTAAATGATTCGTTGTTCTGTGTTGCCTCGGTTTTTGGTGTTTATAGCTACTAAGTATATGAGTGTTGCACTTCAAAAAGTGTCTTAAAATATTTTATGAATTTCCAATTAGGCATTAATGATTTTTTTTAAAAAGAGAATACCGGTAATTTTGTAAGTCATGGTAAAAGGATGGAAAAGTTGCCCTTAGTGATAAGCGTCTTTCACCAAAAAGCAAGTAACTGGGTCGAGCCAATAAGCACCAACGAACATATCCGCAATATGAACATTGAAGCATTTGCCTCTCAGCACAATTGAATATCTTTGGATGATGTTCATGTCGCAGATTTTTAAATACAAACCGCTTCAACAAATATGAAATATATATTACAGAAATGTTAGTTCAGTGTCATTATTCATTGCCAGTTGTTGATGGTTCCTTGCTTTATAATAAAGAAGCAACAGTACTAGTTTGCAAATACTAGTAGAAAGGTTTAATCAACTGATTTAAGTTAAATTGACCATTATAATAGGTCTATTTGAAAACAAGCTAAATTTTTTTAGTAAACGAACTTATAGTTAGCTATCTGCAACGTGGAACCCGGCAAGTATGTACATCAATCCAAATTATCACACTCCACTAGTACAGCGAGATGAATTTCTTCACATGTCAAATCCTCGAATAGCAGATGCAGTAACGGTATCAGTACTAGTAGAAAAGATGAGGTACAAAAATATAGTTCTAGAATGTAGAAGATTATACGACATATACAATTATGAGGTTATTTTGAGACCCATGACCTCAGAAAAGACAAAAAGTGATTGCATCTACGTTACTAAGGTTAATTATGAGTCATGTCATTAAAGTCTCTAAACATGAGTTACAGTAGGTGTAGGAACCGTAACCAGGTAGTTTGTACCAATAAATAAGTCTCAGCGGCCATACCAACTGGTGCCACGCTTCAGATTAGTTACTCCTAGCTTTATCCCAACATACTGTTATGCCGAAAGACATCGCCTATCGAGGAACGTGGTAGCTTGCCATATGTATCACATGCTTTAACTTCCTCCAAAGATGGCGATCCACAACCTTGTCAGCTGACTGGCCATATTTAATCAATATCCTGTGTTCATTCCCAAAATTTATCGTTCATTTGACAGTACATAAAACATTTTTCGAACCCACCTATAATCAAAAGCCATCAACCTAATCATACCTTCTCCCTTCATAGGCCGTGTTTCATTCGTCGCTCGGTTATGAGACGAAATCACGCTCACACCAAAAGTGATACAGATTGGCGAAAGCCAGGTGGGATTTCTGGGTCATTTCCGATAATTTTCCTGAGATAAACTCATGAGGGATGTAGGAATTTGCAAGATGGGTTGATCGATTGAACCAAACACTAATACCTATCATTAATTTGAGCGTTGAAGCTGACACTAAAGGACCGCTTTTTTGTCTACACACACTTTTATTACCAATGGGTAAATATGCAGTGGTGTTCGTCAGATTAGTGATTGATGAGTTTTGTAAGACTGGCATATTTTTTTTAAGCGTTTAAAATCGTTTGTGCTAACAAAATATATATCCTATGCATAGATATGTTCGTAACACTAATATATCTGCTTATATGATCTGCGATGGATCTCACTATCTGCATCTTTTTTTTCTCATCACCTGTAGTCACTATTCACAAGGAGTAATTAATGAGCTTAGTATATTCATGCTTTCATAAGATGAAAAATCTGAAAACAATAAGTAATTTGGGAAGTCCTTTGATTCGAATTCACCGGAGTTGACCACCCTAAACAACTTTGTTTTAAAAAACAGATATGCTGTCATGAGTGACATGTTTCACAACTTTCAGTGACAAACTGATGCTAAATAAGTAGGGTAGTTTCTAATACATGAATAAAATCTCAAGTTGAAGAGTGGATGGTTATTCATTTAGAGTTATTATTATAATTTAACCACATAAATATTGGTACAAGGAGGCACCGAATACATATGCGCCACATTTCACCATCTGATTTGTGTGAGGACTTGGATACTACATGGTTCATGAGAATCATTTAAGCATACTAAGGAGTTTTGAATAGTTGGTATCAAATGTCAAGTCAGAGTTTCATAGATCACAGTAGGTCTACATCAAGTAGGTTAACAAAAAAGATCAGCTGAAATCAAATATAAGTGATTGTTATCCATAAATATAAAGAAATTTCTACGATTTAACGAGCACTTTGTATTGGACTACCTTTATAATAATACAGGATAAAAAGCTAGAGCCAATCTAGAAAACATGAAGGAAAAATCAGATGAGCTTAATAAGCAGAAAATGGAGTGGTTACACAGGTCTAGAGTTGTTTTCAAAATTATCTGTGAAAGTTCACCATTCCTGTTGTCCAAGCAGACATATTTTGTTAATCCCAAATCGAGTGGAATAATTTCATTTTCACAAGTTATAAGATAGTCAACTATGAAGATTTCAGTTAATAGTCGGGAGAACTTTTCCATACACTACAACTAATTAGATTTGTACAAACTCTCGGTTACCTGTTGGGTATTTTTATAGTAATAATGAGCTGAATACAATGCAACAATAAGTGCAATGCTCTTTTGGCCCTTTCACTGCCATCCAGCCAGGTAACTTCAGGACTGAAGATCTTAGTTAACGTAGACCAAAAATGGCTACGTATCTACGACGCATTTATCATTATCACCACGTTGTAAGAATAATATTATCTCCTATTTCTACTTCCCTGTATTCCATAAATTTCAAAATGTATTTCCTGTGTTTTTAGTCTGATAATTTAAAAAACCTTTACCTATAATAATGATAATCTCTACCAGAAAGTGACAGATTTCTGGACACAAAATACGTGTTCCGACGAATCCCACTTACAATTAAGATCTTTTGGTTGCGTATTTATACTAGGGCATATTTGAGCATTTAAATCTCTGCATTTTGGTAAATTTTGATGCACTCATTCCTAATGTAGCCTGGATATAGACAAGAAGTTGTACCAAATACTATTGCGTCATGGCTAATTTTTCATGATACATTGTAAGCTTTTGATAAGAGATTGTGACTGAATAATGAAGTAAAGAAAATCTTCTAGGCACTTACAATACATCAAACATAACATGATATCTTGAAATATTTGACAAATTGAAAATACAGTGACCTAGAGATCGAATTAGGCCGCTATGTCCACTACAGCTGTTATTATTTTGACTTATTAGTTATTTGTGCACTGTGGTTAATTAAACTGATATACATTTCTATGAAGACACGTCACTCAAAACTGTACTAGAAATATTTAGCTTAAAAAACCAGTATTCACTTAATTACAGAATACTTTTCTATCTAACCATTAAAATTCTATCAGTAAATCGAGCTAATTCAGTTTTCATTACAATGATAGGAGTGCCAATAAACTTAAAAAAACCCTTAATATAAAAAAATATTAGGAAGTATATCATGTAGATAAGAGAGTTAAATTACTATGTATCTACAAGTTCGTTTGCACCTACTTCAGTCAATATTATTCACAACTTGGAAAATAATATACAATATGTTTTTACATTATATTTCATGGTATTTATAGTATAGTAAATGTGTGGTGTGTGTTACTTATATCGACATAAGTAGTATATGGTGTTATTTAGGAACAGAATCCCTGGAATCAGAGACAAGAGGATCGAACAGTAAAGAATGGAAACAGGATGCAATTTGTATGAACATGCAAGAACAATGAAGTCTGAGTCATTATGAGACAATTGATGGACATTTTGCAAATTAGGCATTTATTTTATGATTGTTAGATTTTATTAACAAGTCCTGTAATTTTGTGTCAAATATATTTGATTGTCGCAACCCATGTTCTGTTCACTACACATGTTGTATACATCTCGAAGTATGTGGAACTAATAAGATTTGTGGAAAATGTACAGGTTAAAAATGATGATAACAAACTCCAAATCTGAAGTTTGTGCTGATGATGTCGTTCAGAAGAACGAAAACTCCACGACCAAACCATCCAGCTCATAGAACAAAACACCACAAAAAACTCCAAATTCGCCTTTTCTATGAGGTTTACAGAAATAAACAAATTCATATCTGGTGTTAAATAATATATTTACCGGTGATTAAGTGTATGATGTAATATATTTCCATAGCAAGACCAATCATTTGTCGCTTTCATTAGAATTTTGTCAAAAAAGGGGAAATAATATCTAACGTATTGCTTTTAACATTCAACTTTATGGAGACTGATGGTTCAGCTATTGATTTTTATAAATTTTGAATATTTCCTAACTGAGAAGGAGCCTGTGAATATAGAAATTATATATGACGGACGTTTCATGCCGTATGATCAAAATTCTAGCTTTAAATCAAAACTATTTTCCAATGCTTCAATAAAACTTGCAGAATAAGTACTTAACTATCCCCGTGAAAGGAAGAAAAACTTTTGTCAAGCAAGACTGTACCGCATATTTTCAGCGTTTTTGTTGTTGTTGTAAAAACTGGACAATTCTAACTGACCTACATGGTTCAGACTTAGAATCAGTCATTGGCTACTCAATGCCATGTTATATTGACTATTCTTAAACATTGCGTATATTACACTTATTCTAAGTAGCATAATAAAAAAATATACACACTGTAAAAACTGTTCAAAATCTGGTTAGGTTTAGATATAAAGAAATACCTGGAAAGTTATACAGTGGTGATGATTAAAAAAAGATATACAGTTGAAAAATGAAACACCATCCTGTAGAGAAATAACATTATGCATTTCGATAGGTGAAAATTAGATTAATTTGAAAAATGCATGTTTAGTATCTGCATAGTGATGATCATAGTAAACGATAAGAACTAGTGATCATTACTAATGTGATGGCGTGTACTTTAGAATGTCAATATTCAGTCCACTTTCTACGTACATAATGAAACATACTACGATCTTAATAGAATACCCGAAAACAATACATTGTTTATTGAAATGCTAGCAGTACTAGTAATTTTAACACTGTGAATAAGAATCTTCATAAAGCATCCAAATATTTTAATAAAACTTCTTTAACACAATAATAATGTTGACAGGGTTTACTATAAACATCCAGGATTAACAAGATATCGCATAACAAAATAATAAAAGTACGACCACCGCGTATTCACACTTTTCTAAGACTATTCTAATTAAAAATCTCAGATAGTTACTCACATCATTCCTATTAACGAATTCAGTGGACATGGAGAGTCCACTTAAGGAAGTTGGAAAACCCTGATTCCAAACTAATGGTGTACATGGGCTCCAGTATCTTGAAGGAAGAAATAGCGTATCAACCTATTGTTAGACACCAGCTACCATGTGACTACGTCTCCTTACATTGCTCTACTGACTTGTGGATTGGACCTCTAGGTCAAAGACTCGGGGAGTAGCCCCTCAAGAAAATCATCTGGCACCCGGGAAGTATCTCAGCCCTCACACAAATCGAACGATTTATGTGGCTCATATCGATTTGTTGCCCCTTTCTACCAATATTCATGTGTTTACATAAATAAATATCAATTCATAATATATTTGTAGAAGTAAACCATATACGGAGAGATCTTTAAAAATTAATATCCGAAATGTTACTTCATTGAAACAAAAAGAAAATCAATATTACATAAATGCACAATGGATCTAATACAATTGGAGTTTTATCTCCATAATAGAAAAAAAAATAAACCAAAAGTCATCAAGATAAAGAATAAATAACTAAGCTACAAGGGACTACAAATTCTTTCTTTATTTGAAAGAATAAAAGAAATTACAAGAAAAATACCAAATCAGTCAGATACATATGAAGCTTGTTTTTTGTTCTTTTTATTCAAGAAGTAATAAGGGATGCATACATGCATACAATCAAATCATAATGAGAAATAAAAAAGAGAGAAGAAAGAAACCAAACACCTAAAAGATAACAAAACATTTCTAGTATAACTGGGAATATTATAATTATCAATAAAGGTATTATTATTATCATAAATGGATGGATGTGTTTCATAGTAGAAGATAAGGAATTGAGATCTAGGATTAACGTAGGAATTGTTTACCTAATACAAAATTGAAATGAACAATTTCATATGGTTGATCAGAGATAGATTAACAAGTAGATACTCTCATTTTAATATACATTCATTCGAAAAAAAATAAAGAAAAGGAAGCCAAACCTAATCCAATTACATTAAGATTTAAAATGTTGTCATGGTGTACAAATTATAAAATGCATTGTTTTGTAGAGAGAAAAAAAAAGAAAATAACAATGAACCATAATATGAGATGCAAAATTGTAGTTATTTCATTTTTAACTACTTATTTGTGAAAATAAGTAGTAAAACTATAACAATAAATATTTCCTAGATAATTATGTGGTTGCACTTAAAACGGCTCGCATTGCTAATGTTTGTAATTGACAGATAGCAACATAATTTGACGGTAAATCAGAATCTGTTTCATCACGAATCATATCTTCACAGTTTGCACTGTTATTACTAGATACAGTATGTCCAGAAAAATGGTGATGACAAGGAGATTCTATTAAATGTGAATGTAAAGTGTCTGTAAGAGTCCCGTAAATACGTGAAGAATAATTATCATTGAGATTACTGTGATTATTATTATTATTGTTATGGTTATTGGCATTAGTAACAGTGTTGTCCATACTGCAACTTTTCTGATTGCGAGTAGAACCGGTATGTGTATTATCCATGTCGTGGATATTGTTATTCCAACGAACAGTATTCATATCGGGATAACTTTCATTCCTGTAATGGGATGTTTCTGGAGTCATGATACCAAAGTCTAATGTTGCATAGTGCAACATACTTGTGGGCTTTTCAAAATTGTTATGACAGCCTAAGTTACCTATCCTACATGGAACAGTGGTAGTGGTAGATGTTGTTATTGAGGGAGAAGTAGTAGTAGTAGCAGTAGTAGTAACAGAAATATTAGTACTTATTGTTACAGACGATGATGCTACTGATGGTGAGGGTTGATTACGAGCAGTCTGAATAGGTGATTCTTTTGAATATGAACTGCAATATGATATACGATTTATATTATCCCCTGAAACGGGATGATTTGCAGAAGATAAAGATGTACAGTTGGATGTGAAATCAGTAGGTAAACACGAAACACTAGATGAATGAATACACTTTTGATTATTTTCTCCAGGTAGCGATGAAGTAATTGTTTGAGAAGTGCACAGACCAGTACATTGGATTTGAGTTAAAGTCTGACATAAAAAATAAAGTCATTCGTGAATAAATAAAACTTTAAAAATATCACCACTTATTTATCAGTTAAACTAAAATACAATTTAACACATTAACACAGTGTGACGGGAGCCAATAGTTTAGACACAGTCGGAAGCACATTTATCCCTCTATAGTTGTTGCAGAAACGATGTGAATCCTATTTAAAGATAGGAACAACTATCGACTCATTCCACGATGTTGAAACACTCCTATTATGGACAACTTAGTTCCTTAACCAGAAAACGTAGTGATAAAGATTCTATCCTATAATTGTGAGTAGTAAATCTAAGTCAATGGACAATGTAATGTAAAGATCCTCCAAACAACTGATGAATGTACTATTAAAACGAATTAATAATTCATGAAGGAATATTTCATATTTCTAGTTGTGTACGAAAAATCTATCTTATATATTTTTTTAAAGCCATTCACGTTATTTAGCATAAAATATACTTCGTTAGTTTTCAATAGTAGGTATGCTCGAAACACTGAATATGTTTGATGGAGTTGACGAAAATCGATCTGAGCTGTAATACACCTAGCAAGATTTCAGGTTCGGATACTTGTTAGGTCCCGAGAAACATTATGAATGGTAACTTTGGGATCTATTGATGGACCAATAGTAAACGTATATTTCTATTGTATGATTATTAATTAACTAAACTATGCATATTCATATTCCTTTTATTATAAGCTTTATATTGACCCATAAACTATTATTATACGTTTTACCATTCTTGAGTTATACCCAGTATATTAATTACTACCTCCTTCATTCACAGCCACATCTGGCTAATTCTTGTACAAATGTTGTTTCATATTTTATTGGTACGTTGTGGTCTGCTTGATTGGTATATAAACAAAGTATGTTTGAAATATAATGATTCATATCGCAGAGGCTGAAACTTGTGTTCTGGACTTAACTGGCTGGGCTAGGCGGAAAGCAGGACCAATCAGAACTCTAAGCTGCCCATACGGGTTTATGCGTCATTGCCCCGATCGATAACTCACTGCTCTCTAATCGGCGGTCACAAGTTATAACAATACTGTAACACTAAAATTAGAATCTTTGGATGATGTAATTGAAAATCAACTGACTGCTGTAGGTCAAATTATTTATTCTCTACTAAATGTTCAGTAACGTATCATCTCATATTTTATGTTACATGAAGTTATTTCCTACATCTAAACTGTTTATATTCCCGTCGCTATGGGTATTGTCATTTTCACCCTTTTGTTTGATTTCTTTTTTGTCCATCTGCCTGGGAATATCATAAATTGAAATTGATTGAAGTAATTTACAAGTTAACACTTAGAAATCCTGACTTTAACTAGGTACATATGATATAAAAGGTTCGAATAGAACTGGAGATGAACTTACCTGAGGACTTGTCGACAAATTATAATACGGTGAATACTCAGTAATCATATCTAGCATGTCAGAATTCTTTCTGTCTGAAGAATTACTAAGATTACGATGTATCTTACATAAATAATCAGATGGAATCTTTTTATTTACACGAAATGGCATATTTTCTTGTCGATTATGATTAGTACCAGTGTTAGCATAACTATGTTCACGACGGCTAATACCATCACCAATGATAACAGTATTACTACATGTATTTGGATTTGGTAGACTAGCATGTCTTGAATGTAAGTAGATTTTGGATGATGTTGATATTGATGGCAATCTTGGTAGAATTAATGTTTGAGATTTGTTTCTAAACTTTCTCATTACATCATGTTCTTTCGAGTTATTATTATTATTATCACCATTAGTTGTTGTTGTAGAATTGTTTGATATAATTGAACTAGGTTTATCGATCATTTCTGGTAGATTTATATCTGATGACAATGATTTTTTTAACTGAGGAGGTGGATTGTTACAATCATTGATATGTGCTAATTTTTGTTCTCCAAAAGATGGCGTTGAATCACCTCTTTCTAATGCTAATACTACAGGACCAACCCCGTCAATTTGTGTTTGCCCATCTACACTGGTCTTTTTATCAATTTCTGCCACATTATTATTATTATTATTATTATCACCGTATTCGTTAGATAGTTGATGAGGGAAACAAACTGTGGGTGTTGTTGGCGTTGTCATTGATGGCAATGAACGCCTTATTGTACTACAACAACAATTATCGTTATCATTATTAGAAGTAGTGTCATTCATTCCATTATTGACAGCAATTAAATTATCATAAATTCGTTGATAACATACACCTTGTTCTTGTATGATATCACAATAAGATAATGAATTGTTATATAAAGGTGGTAAAGGTGCTTCAGGTAGATTAGATATTTCATCATCTTCATCAACTTTAACAATACACTCATCCATATCAACAATTGTATCATTTTTTGTGTCTTTATTAAGACAATGTGACTGATGATTATTTGATTGATGAACAGAAAAATAACTACCACCACTACGTTGACAACATCCTCTACCGACATGATGACATTGATGACTAATATTGCTTCTAGTAGCTGTAGCATCATCATCATTATCATCATCTTCATTACAGTTAATTAGATTCATTGATGCAATATCAGTTAATTGTGGACAAGAATATTTAAAACTATTTTGTAGCTTATTACCATGATCATTGTTTGTATGATTATCATGTTGATTATTTTCATTATTACTAAAATGATTTGATGAATTCTGTAATTGAAGCCAATGTAAACAATTTGATGATACACGATCATGATGTTCTTGTTTTTGTTGAATTTTCTTATTCTTCTTATTATTATGATGATTATTCATTAATTTTATAGTTTGATTATGAAGAAGATCAATTTCTGTATCATCAAATGAAAAAGCTAAATTATTACGTTCTGTTAAAACTGGCGGATATGATCTATGATAATGATGTAATGGATCATGATTATCAATTATGTTTTTATGATCATTTCTTCCGTTGAATTGATTACGATCTATTTTTTCATTGATTGAATCATTTAATATAGGCGTAGTACTTAATGATATTGATGATTGTTTATGGAAGATTTTGTTAAATGGCATAATGAATGATAATTTTCCATTATTATTATTATTACTTCGTTGTAATGAACGACTTTCAGAAATCGATGTTGATAATTGATGAACGGATAGATTATCTCTATGTTGATGAACACATGTCTGTTTAACGAATGTATGATTAAAAGAAAAACAGCAAACAATCATTAATACACCAATAAAAGTACATTTTTAATGAAATAACTTTATTAGGTAACAATGAAAAAGGGATTAGTGTAGCCTACCAGCAAGTGTTGTGGTGGTTTATTAGTTAAGACGTTACAATTTCAACAAACTAGGTTCAAGATTCGAAACCTAGTCCACTGACTCCGGTTTGGGCAACCAAGAAGTATCATTAATACTTACATTTAGCGTATGACTCATACCTAAATACCCGGTGAATGTGTTAATTTATTATTTAGCCATCAATGCTTAGAACAGATTTTGAATGTCTACTGTTTAAAATATATAACAATAAACATGTGATAATAGTGTAATCTACAGAAGAATTGTTAATCGTTGATTCTAAAGTTAATCAGTCAGCTACAACGTAGAGCCTAGTACTTATGCCTATGTACATCGGTTTAAGTGAAGAAGAACATTAAAGCTGACAACCAGAAATACGAGGGACAACTAGCAACGACGGCAGAACAAGCTCCAAGAGAACGAAATATGAAACAAATATATGATACAACGAAGAAACTAGCAGGGAGGCAGGTCAACCACTGAAATTCAAGAACAGAGGAACAGATGGGTAGAGTATTTTGAGGAACTCGTGAATAGACCAGCTCCAGTGAATCCAGTGGACAACGAAGCAACAAACACAGATCTTCCTATAGTTCTCACTCCACCAAACGATCGAAGAGATCAGGATAGCAATCAGACAAAGCAAGAGTAGGAAAGCAGCAGCACTTGAGAATATACCAGCTGAAGCTCTGATGTCAGACATTGAAGTAACTTCAAACATAATTGACGTTCTATTCGAGATTTGGGAGGAGGAACAAGTGCCGACGGACTGAAAAGAAGGACACCTCATCAAGATACTAAAGAAAGGAAATCTGAGAAAAGTGAGGAATACAGAGGTATCACACTACTGTTAGTACCGGAAAACGTTTCCAACAGAATGCTGCTGAACCGCATAAAAGATGCAGCTAAGGATCCACGAAAATGGCAACACTAGAATCAGACAGTGAGAGACAATTGTTGTAAGCCATACTAAATAAACAGTGATGACTAATTATGCCCTGTATTTGAGAGTGATTTCTGTAGTCATCGCATGATCAAGTGTGATAAATAGATCAGTAATTAAAAAGTTTTTCGATTGAATCATATCACTAAGCAGTTTATTTTTGAATATGTTTATAACAAAATAATGGCAGAAATTGTCTTTGGTTAAAAGTATTTATCCGAAGGATTTGATTAATATGAAAGTAGATTTAACCACATTCGAGATCAACAGACTGGATTCCGTAAGGATCGGTCGTGCACAGACCAAATTACGACATTACAGATCATCATCGAACAATTAGTTGAATGGAACTCGTTACTATACATCAACTTTATTAAATATGAGAAGGCATTTGACAGTGTATATAGGAGAACATTATGTAAACTCCTTCGACACTGTGGAGTTCCTGAGAAGGTTGTCAACATTATTCCGGACTCATACGACGGACTACAGTGTAAAGTCGTGCATGGAGGACAGCTGTATCTCAAGTAAGGACCGGAAACAGACAAGGCTGTCATGGAAGAACCACCAAGAACAATTATTCCAGACAGTAGACTTTAGTTGGTTTATTACGAAAATCAAACACGACTATCGCTTAGAGGCAGTAAATATGGTAGAAAACCACGTGAATTACAGTACAATCTATGATACGCTATTAACCTTCAGGTTAAATTATCATATCAGTTATAACTGCTGATTGGGAAGTTTTCATTAATAAATTTCATGATAAGATGTAGTAGCTAACCAAGGAAATAAGAAAATTTAAATCCCGATGTTTAATAAATAATTTCCTATTAGGCATATCCAACAAACTAATCAATTTACTGAAATGTCTAAATGATATATGTAGACCTCTTTCTGTCTTTCTTTTTGTTTTCCCATCATCTTGTCGATACACTATCATGTGAATCAGTGGAAAATAACAATAAAGTTCACTTCGGAGATGGTTATTTATTTGAATTAAATATAAGACTAGACATAATGCACAAGTCATATGAATAGAAGCATGGGCAATTTGTGTATGAAAAGTGGCATGTAAATTAGTGTAGGGACAAAAAGTAATTAACTAATAAAACTTTACACAAGTTATAAATCTTCTTCCTTATTTTCATACCCTACATATAATAGTAATAGTTAGGTTAAAAAAATAAATATCCTGACGATAGCACTACACAGTAACTGATTATTTTTAAATGGCATAGATTTTTCCAATGAAATATCAGATGAAAGTATAAAGTTTATTACCCCCACCATCCAAATTAAAAAGTTATTCAACAATTTTTCATGAACCCATAGGATCAGTTTGATGATATGAATCCCAATGGTTCCAACCATATACAACAGATTCAATATTAACTTATAACTAACTAATGGTAACAAATAAAGTAACGAAATTCCTCATTGTAAGCAAATGTTAACAATGAAGTAGAATAAAAATGAGTACAGAGTCTATGACGAATATAAAGAACTAATTGGAATAGCGATTTTTGGTTTTTATAGAAAGTTTAAACGGCAATTCTGCATAAAATTCATCATTATAAGTAGTTTTGTTTAGAATATGTTTACTGAGTCATAAAATTACTTAGGATCTTTAAGAAAAAGTTTTTTGTAGAATCATATAGTCATAGTGATATGAATGTAAAAGCAAATTTGTGTTAAGCTTCTTTTTTTCCAATGTGGATTCTATCATTCCATTTACGTGAGGGCCGGGATACAGTCCAGATGCCAAAACCGAAGTAGGTTGTTTTCTTAGGGGGGCACACCTGCAACCTTTGACCTGAAGGCCTAATCCGTAAGGCAGTGGAGCATCGTAAGGAGATACAGTACCATGGTAGCCGGTAACCAACAATAGGTTCATACGCCATTTCTTCCTTCAAGATACTGGAGCCCATGTACACCATTAATTTGGAATCAGGGTTTTCCGACTCCCCTAAGTGATACCACCATATCCATCAACCTGGTTAAAGCGTCGGACTTTCGTTTCTCATCCTCTTGATTTCGTAAACAACAGTAATGCCGCGAGAAGGCAGTGAGTAGGACTTCCCTGGCAGTGGTTGTATGCATGTGGCCCACTCTCGGCCGTACTAGGGCATTTGTGGGCTATGAGATTATAGTCTTAATTTGTCGACTTTTTCAGGAAACTTGTGAAAGTTTCATGAAATCTCTTATGACATGATAAATAACCAAGATATACTACTGATGATCTATTGAATAAATAATTACCCTTAGCTAAGACAATCTAATTAATGATGATAAAGTTCAATTATAGAAATGTTAGAAAATTCAATCATGTTAGTAATATGCCCGCAAATGCCCTGGTACGGCCGAGAGTGGGGAGAGTCAGCTCTCCCTCTCCAAATGCTCTCACATGGCCACGCGTTTATAGCCTCTACCAGGGAAGTCCTACTCACTGCCTTCTCGCACCACGGGTGTTGTTTACGAAAATCAGAGGACGAAAAGCGAATGTCCGGCTCTTTAACCAGATCCCAAACAAATGGTGCACATGGGCTCCAGTATCATGCGGGAACAAATGGCGTATGAACCAATTGTTGGTCACCCGCTTCCATGGGACTGCATCTCCTGACGATGCTCCACTGCCTTGTGGATCAGACCTTCAGGTCGAAGGCTCGGGGAGTGGCCCCCTAAGAAAACCACCTGCTTTGGTTCGGGCAGCCAGGCAGTATCACAGCCCTCACACATGTCGAATGATTTACATGGTGCATGTCTATTTGGTGCCTCCTTGTACCAATATCTATGTGTTAAAATAATAATAAAATAATCGAAAAGTTATTACTATTATTTCAATAGTTGAGGTCATGAGTCAATTGAAGCTAGACCATCATGGAAAACCTCCTTCTTTAATCGGAGAATAAATGAACTGATTAAATAGTTCTACACTTTGTTTATTTCTTGTATAATTAAACGGATTATTTGCATACTACTTATTAAATGATTATTTGTTGTTGTTGTTGTTTATTATAATTATTTATTTTCGGAATTTTTGACCTCTATTCTATAGATCGAAAGATTATTTTTGTTTCGTGTTAACA
The DNA here is from genome assembly GCF_000699445.3 of Schistosoma haematobium. Taxonomy (NCBI): domain Eukaryota; kingdom Metazoa; phylum Platyhelminthes; class Trematoda; order Strigeidida; family Schistosomatidae; genus Schistosoma; species Schistosoma haematobium. The sequence continues at coordinate 19,689,783 of NC_067201.1, forward strand.
TGCTACTTATTATTCTTACAATCATGATGAAAATGGGTTTTTTTTTTTTAAAAAAAAAAACAATATATAATTTGCTTATATTTATGCTCTATTGTAAATAAGGTTAATAAGCATCTTTGTTTTCTATTTGGTTTTGGAATTCTATTCGTTGAATAACAAGTAGAAACGATCAACTACTAGTTTGAATTGAAGTTAATAAAGGAGAAATTAAAGATGAGATAAGATAATTTCAAATTGACAGTTAATAACGAACCAATGTAAAGTTGATGGTATTTCAACTATTTTGTAAGCTTAAATATTAACTTCCAAATACTTTATTTATTTATTTGAACACATAAATATTGGTACGAACGGGCACCGAATACATATGCATAACACAAGTCACTTGATTTGTGTGTGTGCTGGGATACTGTCCGGGTGCCAAAACAGAAGCAGGTGATTTTCTTAGAGGGCAACACCCCGAACCTTTGACTTAGAGGTCTAACCCACAAGGCAGTGAAGTAGTAACGTCATGAAATGCGATCCCATGATGGCCGATGACCAACGATTACTTCATACACCATTTGTTTCCTTGGAATCCTGGAGCCCATGTACACCATTGGTTTGGAATCAGGGTATTCCAACTACCCTAGGTGGAATCTTCGTATCCACCAACTTGGTTAAACCATCGGACATTCGCTTTTTGTCCTCTCAACTTCGTAAACAACATCCCTGCCGCAAAAAGGCAATGAGTACGACTTCCCTGGAAGTGGCTGTATACACGTGGTCATATGAGAGTATTTCAAGAGGGAGAGCTGTCTCTCTTCACCCTCGACAATACCAGGGCATTTGGCGGCCAAATACAATAATCGGTGATAAAGCTATACATTCATAATCACACTCAACACTGGAGCTAAGTACATATTGTACTTATAGTGATAAATATTCTCGACTTGAAGCAAACAGGGGTTTTACAAAAGTACAAGTAAGTGTTTTTGCTTATAAATCATTGTACATCTATTATAATTCATTTTATATGAGCCTCATGACAGAGTTAACCAACCTAAAACAGTAATAATCTCTTTATTCAATATTATTATGATACAAAAAATTTGATTACGTAATATTTGAATTGTTGGCAATGGAATAAATAATCTGTGTTAATGAGGATCATTACTTTTTTATTCCTTGTATTAATAGTAGTAACCACTAATCAAAGAACATTTTATAAACAAGATCATGGATCATAATAGAATATTTAGTCAAGAGGTTAATATAGGCCAATAGAGATAGACCGATTTGACCTTGAATATACTAAAAACAGAATTTTTAAAGGTTCATAATCAATTACCTACATGATGTATCTCTATTAAATTGTGGTTAGCAATCTACTCTCTATATTTTATACAGACATACATTTTATAAAATAAATAAAAAGGGTCAAATTGAAAGTCACTATGAATTATAAACAGATATGAATATCTAATGATATTTTATTGCTGCTAAGTATATTATAATCTAGTTGTAAGTTTAATCATAACAACTATGGGGAAAAGGAGAATCGATTAGATGAAAGTAAATCACATTCTAGTGTTATGATTGGTTTCGTTCTTATCTAGACATGAATCATATTATCCTATGGATACAACAAAGTATTGAAAACAATAGCGGTAATGTAATCATCATAAAAATTTGTGTGTGTATGTGTGCACGTATGTATGTGTTATATAATGAAATATTAGTTCACTCACACTGTCTAATTGCATTGAAAAACACCTAAGAAACGCATTATATTAAAACAAAGCAAAGTGAAATAACTTACACTACTGAAGGAACTCTAATCCTACATTGACAATATTCTACAAAAGTATGAGGATGTATCGATATACAAAATAATAAAAAGTCGAATGCAGTGGAAATTCGCATATTTTAAACTAACTCAAGTTCATCACAGGCATCCATAATATTTGATACTGTTTATCTAAAAAACAAATTGTTATTCGCTTATTTGACTATTGTCAGCTAAGAGCGAAAACATTTCTAGACAATTCATAGTTCTAGTATGGGACTCCTCAGCAGTGCCCATCCACGATCCCGCAGCCCGCGACATTCGAACCCAGGACCTATTAGTCTCACGCCAAGCGCTTAACCAACTAGACCACTGAGCCGGTGGCGCAACTTCGTGGATTGGTTGAAGTTAGAGATTAACACCATTGGATGCCGGCATTATCTTCTCAGTAATAAAAGCATTGAAATGGGATTAAATCCAATGCTGTTAAAACTATTGAAACTCTAAAACTCGACAAAGAATCACTATAGGTCCATCATCAATGTTTATACAAAAATTTAGAACTTTTTATGATATCCGCCAAGTTAGTAGGTCAAGTAAGGAGGGCAATAGTTTCAGTGTTACCTCATATTCGTTCACAAATAGATTATCTGACATATAAAGAGACTATTGGATTCAAATCAAATTGTATAACTCACTAAGTGTAAACTCGACCTAATGCTAAACTGTATATGAAAACCAGGAACACTATCCGGTAACTCAAACAGAATTAGGAATTATGATATTTGGACTTTCAACTCGAATAGCTGAAACCATGTGTGTGCTTTAACAATAAATTAACAGTTGTCCTTACTTAACAAATATTCATGACACAAACCAAATATGATTTGTACATATTAAAAGTTAGTTAAATGTAAATCGATTTATGTTGGTCAACACAAACATGGGATCTAAAATGGGACGGTGAAATCATGTCTACCTCACCTCGCCCCCCCCCGAAAAAAAGTAGTATAGTTTGTTCAATGAGAATGATTTACTATTCTAATCATTCAACCAAACTACAAAGCTTAAAATAGTATTTTACAACTTTAATGTATTATGATAGAAATTATTTTTAGCTTAGCTTAAATGGAAATAGTGTAGGTTTATATATGTATATGATTGTTTTTAGTTATTTAACGAAAATGTATGTCTATCTGTATAGTTGTAACTAATGTATTTCATACCTTCAAAAGAATTAAAAAACGAGACAAATCCTGCTATTTTTCAGTTTCGGTTTCCGAGTATCGATTCAGTAGTAATGATGATGACGTTGCAATTATATATATATATATATATATATATATATATATATATATATATATATATATATATATATATGGCAAACTAAGAAAGAGGCTTTACCGATTATCTTCGACGTAAAAAGGTTTTACAAGGTAATATTTGATCGGCAATTCGATAAGTCTTGCTAACTGAACGCTAGACTTGTTCCTAAGCTCTTCTAGTAAACCCCAGGCTAGATTTACACAGCGGTGTGAACACGAGAGAAAAGGCGAGAAATATGTGAGAAACACTTTACTCCAAAGGTTCGTTTTTGTACAGAAAATGTAGGGTTTTTATAGTATTTTAGATGTGCTTGGGTCTCCCGAAAATTATGGAATGCTACTAAACATAGTAGCAGTATAAGTAATCATCCAATCAGAAACTCTATATGTGACTTTTCACTTTATTGATGTTTCTGGCAAAACTTCTAGTGAACGTTGATTGGATAAGATGCTTCTCAGAGTTTTCAGAGCCTTTCTTGGTTTTTTCCGGGAGTTTTCTGGATCTCCCTAACGCAATTCACTCTATTAACAGACTACAAACCATTACTTGTTGTATTTAGGTCAAAGAAGGGATTCCCTGTTCACACGGTTAACTGGCTACAACGATAGAGAACCACACTTCTGGTCTACGACTTTAAGATCAAGTACCACGTGACTACAACTTTTGAACAAGCTGGTGCCTTGTCTAGATTGATAGATTTTCAGACAAAAACTTCAGAAGACATTGTCGCGGTAAACAAAGAAACCGAAAAAGAAGTTCGTCGCATACTGGATGATGTAATCGATGGACTATCGGTTACCTTCACAGCTATCATAGAAACCACTGAAAATGACAAGATCTTAAGAGAAGTTAAAGGTTATCTTTTTACTAGATGGTCGAAAAGTCGCTTTCAAAGAGAACTTTGCAATACTTTCGTCGATTTCACTCACTGATGGTTTTCGGCTCATGTGCTATGTTGTGATCGACCGAACTACTATCTCAGAATTACTGCGCCAAAAAGTTCCCAAGCAACTTCACAGTGATTACCCTAGGATTAATAAGATGAAATAGTTGGCTTGATCCTACGCTTATTGGCTTTCGATGGACAGAGATATTGACGTAAAATCTCATGACCGTTCATTCTGCCATCAAGTTGTTAAAAACCGTTCGAAATCTGAACCCCAGCAATGACCCAAACCTGTTAGACCCTGTAGGAGGCTTCATACAGATTTCGCTGGTTCAGTTCAAAGAAAAATGTTACTAATTACTTTGGATTCATTTACAAAGTGACCAAAAAATATAGTGTCAAAATATACAGCCGAACAAAACATAAAAAAGTTGTCTGCTTTGTTTGATAGTGCAAACAACTCTGTGATGTGAATGGAATAACTCAAGCTGTCCACCCTATCATCCTCAGTCTAAAGGATAAGTTGAACGCTTCATGGATATCAAGAGAGTACTGAATAAAGGGAGAGACGTGGGGACGTCCAGTCAATCAATCACTATGTTCTTAACACCTAACAGAACAAACTCCAACCCTTTTTGTGCCAGACGAAAACTCACTAACCAAAGTCATGTTTGCAGAAGCATTCGAATGAATTTCAGCGCTATACTACCACCCAAAAAGGTGAATGGCCACTTAGAAGTAGTTATATTCGCGATTTCGACGTAAGGGAAGAGTATTTGACAAACCAGGGTCGAAATTGATGGGAACGAGGGATAATTGTACAAAGAATGGGGAGTTTTGTATGAAGTGCGAGGAGCCTTCGGAACATGTATTAAGGATACGAAACAAATTCATAAAGATAAAAGTACGGACGCAAAGAGATGACATCCAACAAGAACCCGATAGAACGTTTTAGAATATCAACGTGTCATGATGTGTTTGGACAATCGTATAACTTCTTGTTTGTGGATTATGATGGTACAGCGTATACTAAAAACCATAAATACCCCGCTTTTCTGTACAATTTGACACTTAATGAGCACTTTTCCTTCTTTGTTGTTTTACAACTGATGGTTCTACGCGTTTCATTCACGACAGCTATATACTGCATCAGCCGTCATCTAATAGAGAACGTAATAAACTTAACATTAATATCGGTACGTTTCCTAAATAATTTAGTTGTACATGTTGGTCAAATCAACTTGACCTAGTGATATTGTAGATTGTATGCATACATTAAATTACTGGTCGATCAATATCAAGTGGTGCCCCGGTTGGATTGTACTTGAATTGGATTACTAGCTAGGTAATCAAATGATATATATCTCACCAATTTTCTAAGCAGTTCTAATCAGTTATGAATCAGCGGTTGGTGCATAACAAACTATTTATCTGCAGTCTCACTGTTTTTCCATGAATCGAGCAGTGCCAATCTTTGTTTCGGTTATATGTTAGGAAATGACGGTTGTGTCTGCAATAATAGTAAATATCATTACTAGTATTTCATCAAGTCATTACATGCTTAAAATTAATTTTTCGTAGTTATGGTCTTTTTCATTCAATGAAAACATAAAAAATAAACTTTAACAATAAAAAACCCCGAAACTAACCTCAAATGACTTTCTGAATTCTCGTAAATGTTTAATACGAAATAAGTACAGTCCTTCACCGCGTGGAGCCCGTCTACCTGTTTCCACTTTAAACAAACTATTGCCATAGAAGCCGAAACGACGTAAAGTGACTAACGGCCATGACAATCTTAAAGGTGGTGGTGGAAGACGAGGTTTGACATCTTCAGGGTACCTACAAAATTAACCAATTTTTAAGTTTCAGATACCACAGGTTAATATTTATCAATAACTAAAAAAAATTAATCTTGGCCGCAGTAAATAGCACTGGATAGTATGTTAATGAATATCAAAAATTCAGTCTCATTTGTTTTTCACATTATTTTGCATTCAATAAAATGTACAAATAGAACTTTGATTGAATCGATGCGCCCCAAAACATTCTACTTCACACCACTAAGTGATAAAATAAGAAACGCTACTATAGAATTGACGATTTTAGTTAAGACGAGTGGGGTAAAATGCTACACGAAGAAATAGGAAGGAGAATTTTATAGCCACCACTACATAGTATCGTTAAACGCTATATGATAACAACAAGAACGAAAACTTGGGGGTTATTTCAGAAGCGACAAATAGGCCTAAATCATTAATTGGGGGAGAGGTTAAGCAACCGCGCAAGACCCAAGGTCCTGGGTTCAAGCCCCGCTGGTGGGATCGATGGTGCGCACCGCTGAAGAATCCCGTGCTAGAACGAAACTATTGACCAGTGTTTCAGGGTTTTCAATTATGGTTTAAGACTGGTCGATTCATGACCTCAATAAAAATACCTAGTCTGACCAATTAGTTTCCTCCCATAGACCATGTTGACAAAACAGGAGCAGAATTAAGCCTAACAGCAGAGTTTTAATCCATCGAACAGTGAGTGACTCATAAAATTGATATAGTCCAATAATTTGTGATACTTAGTGTATAATCATTTTATTCTTATTACAGAAAAACACTTCTATCAGAGGGCTATTTTGTCACTTGACATTTTTTCTATTAGAAGCTGACGTTAATAATTTGCACTTACCACTAAGTAATAATCGTAACATGGAATATTATCAAGTGATAGATTATCACTACATCCATTCACCGAATAACCTTCAAAAGTATTTCGTAACAAATTATAAAAGGTCATTATATGTGAAAATTATATTTGAAATAATCTCAGCAATTGAAAATTACATAATTCCAATCGCTGAAATTATTTCAAATATAATTTTCACATATAATGACTTCTCTATACTCGGCGCCCTATTTCTGTCAAACTATTCGTTCTAATCTTGATGAATATTCATATAAAAAGTTCATTTGTAACACATGTAGATGTCATATACGTATGATAGAAGGCTTACCAAGAAACATATCACAATAAAAATAGAAACAATTGGCTTAATATTGTATATGAAATGAAGTTAAAATATGAGGTACATTTGATAAATTAAGAAATCCAGAGATAATATGATTTGATTTTTAGAAAAATCAAAACGCTACTGCAAAGGTTCGGTTTGCAATAACTAATCATTGATTTATTTAAACACATAAACATTGGTACAAGGAAGCACCAAACATATATGCGCCACATAAATCATTCGATGTTTGTGAGGGTTAGGATACTATCCGGGTGCTAAAACCGAACCACTTAATTTTCTTAGGGGGCCACACCCCGAGCCTTTGACCTGAAGGTCTAATCCACAAAGTAGTGGAGCAACGTCACGAGATGCAGTCCCGTAGTAACCGGTGACCAACCATTGCTTCATACACCATTTGTTTCTGTTGTGACTTTACGTCCAGCTAGTTATCACGTGATTTATCCACCAATCAAAATACGACTTATACAATCTTAGCACTGTGCCAAATCAATGACGTTCGATCGGTAAGAGCAGCCTATCGTCCTTATTGGTCCTATGTTCGCCTAGTTCGTCCACTTGAGTCCAGAACACCAATATCAGCTTCCACTATGCGAATCGAATCATTTATTTCAGACATACTGGGTTTATATATCAACCAAACAGACCGCAACGCACCATACAATAGGAAATAACATTTGTACACAATAAAGCGGAAAAGTGGCTGTGGACGTGGGAGGCAGTAGTCAATAAACTGAACATAGCTTAAGAACAGTAAATCGTACAATAATATATAAGTCAAAATAAAGCTTATAACAAGGGAAATATAGAGATACATAATTTAGTTACTAAATATTTATACCATGAGAATATATAAATAATATTAGTCCATTAATAGGTCTCAGACGTTACTCGTAATGTAATCTTCACTAAGATATAACAGTTTCCTTAGAATCCTGTAGTCCATGTACACCATTGGTTTGGAATCAAGGTTTTCTACTCCCCTAGGTGGATTCTCCGTATCCGCCAACCCGGTTAAAGCACCGGACATTTGCTTTCTGTCCTCTCACTTTCGTAAAAAACGCCCCCGTCGCAAGAGGGCAGTGGGTAGGATTTCCCTGAGAGTGGCTGTATACGCGTGGTCATGTGAGAGCATTTGGATAAGGAGAGCTGACTCTCCTCATTTGCGGCCCTACCAGGGAATTTGGGGGCGGTTTAAAAAACAGAAATTTATTAAAATTAAATGTATAAATATGTAAATACCGATTGTTTCTTACTTTATAAAGAATTTAAATTGAACAATGAAAAACACTGTCGAGTATTAAGCTCTTTTGATGTCGAAATAATTATGATTACAATTTTTTTTAAAAAAACTAGGTTGAGAAAAGGTTAGGACTATGCTGTTTATTAAATACTGCTGTTAACACGGTCCTTCGATTATTTACTTAATGTTCACTGACGTGTAAGATGTACACGATTTTAGGTACTTTGACCTTCAGTTTTTCTAATAAAATAAATAGACCAATTTATAATGATTATTCTTAAGGATAAGTTCTCCTGTATTCGTGATACCGCCTATTAAGCCACTAGATATATATATAATAGTGTTACTAGATGACAAAATAGAACCATCTATAGCTGGATGAAATAGTACAACAGTTCCAATTATCTACCTGTTACGGATATTCTATAATAGATAGAGACAACCAGTAGGAAAGATAAACAATAAAGGTGAATGTTACAAAACGCATGAGAAGACGAAAAATAAACAAACTGAAGTAAGATAAAATGGCAAATATTTAGATGAGAAATAAAAGTGCATTTCTCGTGGTGATCAAAAATCAACTACAAGCAAGCATACTTTTCTTACAAACACTTTATAAATTATTAAAACATCTTAATCTGACAAATGACAATTTTGCCAGCCTGTTTTCATCGGGGCCAACAGCATCCAGAAAAGCAGATGATGTTACAATTACTAGGATTTACTTCGCATGTTTCTTTCTTGATAGGTGTATGCATAGGACTTGATTTTCAACCTGATAATAAACAGTTGACGAAAATCAAACATCTTGATATTTTAGGCTTTTCGCCCAACAAGTCTAATATCTTCTATGAACTGTGGGTTGTTTCAAAAACATTTTGCGAATTTGGACATGAATTGATGACAATGATAATGTTATGATATCTCTTTTGTTTATTATTAATTTATTTGAACATATAAATATTGGTACAAAGGGATACCAAATACATATGCGCCACACAACAACAATGAGAAGAGATAGAGAATGTAAAGTGTGTATAAGAAGAAGGAGAGCGATAACGAACAAAAATTAGTGTATGATAGTATCGTAATAATAATAATAATAATAATAATAATAATAATAAGAAGAAGAAGAAGAAGAAGAAGAAGAAGAAGAAGAAGAAGAATGGGAGAGGTAGTTCAGTTAGCAAAGGTACAACCAGTAAGAATTCTTCCAGCTAAAAAAGTCACGTTCATTTTTTATGAAGAAAGTAAAAGAAAGTGTTATATGGAGCTTATATTCTTTGATATACCACGTACAACTTGAGCACTTGAACGCTAGAACCCTCCAAGTAGTAAATGAGAAGACAGAAGACGAGAAGGAATGTTATTCCAAAATGTGTCAAATATGGTGCAAAACTCTCAGGTATTTATAGTTTTTAGGAAAAGCGAAATCATCATTACAGTCATCCGATCTGCATACAGTGGTTTTTAAGCTTTTGCCCAACAAGGAAGCTACCAGTCGAGATTCTGGAACGTTCTCCCAAAAGATGACTGGGTAGAATGACTCCGGCTCTTTCTGAGCGTCTTAGAGCTTCCTTGAGTTCACCCATGGGCCGTCCTTACAGAAAGTTACAACAGGATCGCCACTGCATTCTATTTTGAGCCATATCTGAAAAACATCTCTAGCCACTGTGTTGTACCATCTCTCGGACCCCAACAAGAAGTCGTGAAGGACCAATAGAAGCCAGCCATGTACAGCTTTCTTTCATACCACGACACCGTGTCATACATTGACTATCTTTCCGCCTTTTCCAACTAGTCCCAGCGTCGGAAAATAATGCACGACGTGGAATTCTCTGGGATGACACTCGTAGAACATAACCAAGCCACTGAAGTCCATGTTTCAAGATAGTGACAACAATTGAATTATCGTTGCTGTGCCTGAACACACGATGCCGAACCTCTGCATTACTAACATGGTATTGCCACTGGATGTCAGCAATTTTTCGGAAACAACAATCAATAGACACAGAAAGTCGTCTAACATTCTCAACTCGGAGAGGCCAGGTTTCGCAAGCATATTATTACAACCCAGCTATTCTTATTGTTCAGTATTCTTTGGACACTTTACTTCACTCAACAAGTCCTCAAATCGGAACACTGTTGAACAAGAACGTAATTATATTCTAGCCAAACACAAAAGGATCGGAGTAAGAATCACAATTAAGGAAAACGTTAGTATATTTATAATTTCACACGAGAAGATTCTAGAGTATTCTCCAGGAATCCGTTAGCGCTGATAGGCTAAGAAATGATCGGTCAGCCTGCCCCAACACAATACTACACGGAACATGCTTTAATCCAATCTAAATTCCGCCAACAGATAACCAATGAAGAATAAAAATGATAGATTCATACGATAAATGTGAATTACACATATATTATAGAAACAGATATAGATGAAAAAATTACCTGTTTGTCGATACATAAGGATTATCCACTAGTGAAGCTGAGCATTTCTGTCCAACCGTATCTGAATTCCCCAAATGAGAACCATTTTCAAGAAATGAAGAAATCGGTAATGGACGCTGAATTGAGCAATGCAGTTTCGGATTGTCAAGGAATCGTTCTCTATTAGTTTCTAATGTTAATTTATCAAAAAATATGTACATATGCTTAAGAAACATTGTATGAACAATTGAAATACGTTACTTTACCATAAAAAAAATTATTTTTTAAAAAACCAATCTTGTTTGTATGGGTCTTGCATTAATGGATTTTGGATAATTTAATAAATTTCATTGGTTTGCATAAAAAATGGAGGACCGACTTATCATTAAGTCTTCTATGCATTATTACATTTCATTAAAGGAGTTAACACGACTAAATTGACAAATGCCATCTGTCCACGAAGTAACTTAATAACCGATCCTAAGTTAGTATACTAAGCCGTGAGCTACAAAATACAGGTAAAGATTCGTTCGAATCTACGGGTCAGCCGTCGAAAAAATAGATGTTTAGACTAATAAGACAAGACCAAACCCACCTTTACTGCTAAAGCATGTATATATATATATATATATATATATATATATATATATATCACCAAAAGAAGCACAATAGATTTATATCTTTACTTATATATCTTTCAGTCAGTCAGTAACAAAGTAGAACTTCGTACGTACGTACATCAGTTCGAGTTGCCACACCACATTAGCACAGAGATACAGTTGTCGATTCGAATCCCGTAGTGGTAGAGGTAGTAAGAGTATAAGCAGTAATCAGAAAGATTAGGGTTTGAAGATGTACTTCTTTGGTACTCCTTTCAGTAACAAACACTGCCACAGAACTTCACGATCAACAGAGTCAAATGCCGCCTTAAGGTCAAGAAACACTACGATTGTGGGGCGTCTGAATATGTGTCTATGTTCTAAGACCTGACGTAGTGTGAATATCTGGTACCGAGATTTGAACCTAGGCTTTCCTGAAAAGTAATCACGCTGATACAACTATGCCAAATAGATTGCTAATGAATTACATTTATAGCTACTAATTAATATGGGTTTTTGTCAAACGAAGGTTGATGTTATCTATAAAACCAACGGTAATGTTAATATAACAATCTAGAGGTCAATACCTGCTCACTAAATGTTCCAGACAAATATGTTGATAACTTGAAGTTTGTGACTTCTCTTCAATAATTTCACATACAGAAACTCACAAAGTAAAACTACAATTATTTGTAACAATACAAAGTGATTACTGAAACAATATTTAAGATATTAAGACGACTGAGAATCAAAATGTTTAGAATCATAATTCAACGAATCATTTATTCTTCGTGGTCATGATGTTATGGTAAGTTGATGCATTGTCACTATAGTGAGACTTACGATGAAATATTGGAGCAACACAGTCGCTAGTTGGTCCCAGCATTTGTTGATCGATGAGCAGAAATGGAACATGTGACCTCTTGCTTACAGCTTGGAAAACCAAATTCCCATGTTCTACGAACAAACACCCGTTAATATGACAACCTTCAAGTTCTGTATACTGAACTGAACTTGAATTACGAATATCCATTGTAGAAAAAAAATCCTTCAATGTGGATTGGTTTTTTGTGGTGTCAGAATGTCGAAGCAACGTCGCAACTTGTGACCGTGTTGGGGCGCAGGAACGCTTTGGTAATGTGATCAGCGGAGATCCTACTGATTCAAAATTACCTTCAGTTTCAGCACATTGTGATTGAGTTGCAGACAAAGCTGTGAAGTCTCCATGTATACGGATCTCTTTCATCTGATTTGAATACAATCTTCCCAGCCAAATACCACAGAGCTCAGCAGGATGATGATCTTCCAAACGTGACGTGTGAATATCTTTTGTACAAACATCGTTGTAAGCAGACCCACAAAAACGACAATGACGAGTTTCTGAATTCCTCTGAAGAACAGAATAACCGCCTGGGGTATCTATTAGTGAATTTATAGCGCCCATGAAAAATTGCCTAGAAAATCAAAGGAAATAATATAGTAGGACGTTACGTGGAGTATGACATTTAACTAGATTTCACTACTTAAGACACGAACTTGTAATATCTAGTACTATGTTACGCCCACACCAGTTATTCTAGCTTTCGGACAGACCAATTAACTTATTCTTCTCATGTTATTGTCAATACCATCTTTTCACCATGTCAATTAATCACCTACAACCTTGACTTTTTTATGTGTATGTGTATCGCTTACCCTATTCATGTATATTAAGCTTACTTTTGCCTGGCTATAAATAGTGAGTCACGCCCAAGCAAATGGAGTTGGCACACTTCTCTGTCTTGCTTTGCCGCTTCCCATTTGTTTGCCTGAGTAAACGAAAGCCTGAAATAAATTCATCCAGCAACCCATATTTAGCTTCTCATTACGGCAGTCACACAAGCGGGGTCAGCATAGGTGTAGTATACGGGATTAAACTGGAAATTTATAATCACGGTATATGCAATCGCACTGTGCAAATTAGTCAGATCAACAAGAGCTACCAACTTTTAGTAGCTCACCAATTTAGTGGTCCATGCAGATTCAGATAAGAACAATGATTACTGAAGCGTATAACTTGTCATGGTAACAAAAGATAGAAATGGAGATCACTTCCGACTCTACTATACGATGTTTCTAGTATTACCCAAAGGTTCATTAACAAGAGAAAAATGTACATTATTTCTTCCTCAGATTGAAAAAGGGATTTGCGAATACCACAATTACAGATACTGAGTGCTGAAAATTAGGGGCGATTGGTACAGTTTTTGTGCCACAACTTAATGGTATCTCCTGAATAGTGAATGTTGTATTACTTCTATAGATAGAAATATCAACTGCTTTAAATACTTTTATAAGAGCAGTTACTGAAATGCCAGTGTAAACGGATTCCAAAATCAGACTAAAATGTTCCGGCTGGTTCGATAGAACTGAAGCAAGGCAATCAATATTTTTACATATGCCATTTATCCACAAGGCTTGTAAAATGTTAGGTTCTATAAGTTTTTTTACCAAATAATTATAAACCATGATTCCGTCCAATCTACTAGGCATAACATGTGTGAGGAAATGGCATTTATTGGTCCCTTAAACATGTAGCGGTTTTAGTGCTTAGGGAAGGGTGAAAATGTGATTGATGTACTTACAATCTGAGTATAAAACCCGTCTTCTGCTAGTCAACTTTTCATTAGTTTTGTATGGTTTGATCACTATGGCACCACTCAATATTTGAGATGCAAGACATACTCCAATTCCTGAAAAAGCTACGTACACATTTTTAGACTGAAATACCATCAAGCGAGTAAGACTATTTTTTCACTTTGTTAAGTCTTTCGTTATCCGGCCCAACTACTCTTATTGGTTGGTATTATTCAGACACTAATTCACTCGACAAGTCCTCAAATCAGAACACAGCTTGGAAAAGTATTTAATTATATCCTAAATAAACACGGTAGGATTGGAGTAAGAATCACAATAAGAAAAACGTTAGTATATTTATAATGTTATGTAAGATTCTTGAGTCTTTCTCGTGTATCTACCGTAGCCGAGTGACTGAGAATGGGCCAGTCAGTATCCCCCAACACAATTTATCATGGAACATGATTAGATCAAATGTATGTCGTGCTAATGCTCTCAGAACAATTTGACTGGCATTCAATTGGGGAAATTACATTCTTATGTGAAGAGCAGAGGGGTTGGAGTTTATCAGGACCAAATCCCTACAGCCCTAATTTCACCAGTTACTCAAATGCAAATAGGAGTTTAATGGTCTTAATTGTCTGTGTCAGGCGTTCAGTCAGTCAGCTACAACACAGGACCAGGCACATATATGTACCGGTCCAAGTTGCTATATCTCATTAACACAACAAAATGAACACCAAGTTAATAGAAGTACTTAATTCAATCGTGGTAATATGTAAAAGAAAGATTGCATATCACGATATAGTACAGGAAGAAAGAATTAGTTGGTAGAAAGAAAGATATGAAGTGATTTTATCTCTTAGTTTAAGGGAAGACAGAAAGTGTATACACCTACGCCATTGTGATCGATTCTGAGCCACGTCACCCAGTCTCCAACCATTGGTTACAAGTCACGCGGACCCCAAACAAGTAGTGTACATCTACCAACATGGCACAGACCAGACGTTAGTGACTTCAAGCATTGATGCCACGTTTTGGTTTGGCCACCCGAACTTTCTTCTAACCATCCCCAACACTAGTCAGCATTGAGTGTCGTGGTAATCGGTGTCCAGGCATGCGTAACACGTGGCCCAACCATCTCAGACGATGAAGATTTACAACGTCGTCAACTGACTTATCATCACTCCCTAATACCCTGCGTATAACCTTACTTTTACTTACACGATGATCTCAGCAAATGAGAGCAATATTTCCAAAACATCTGTGGTCAAGTACTAGTAACTTACGAATATCTACTCCTAATGGCCACGTTTTGCCTACGTACAAACTATTAGCATGGAAAATAAACGTGATCTGGTATTAGAAACAATTGAAGAAATCAGTTTTGTAGGTCATCCAGTCAGGTGAATTAAGATTTGATTGTCAGGTCTAATTTTTGACCATAATACCAAGAACCAGGCAGATCTCGGCATCAAATAAAGTTGATACAACAAATCTCTGAGATGATATTATCGAGATGAATACCGAGTAGTAGTAACATCCTTAGTAGCAAACAATGACCAGATATTGGAAATGACTTGGAAAGGAATTAATTCACAACTACATTTCCCTATTATATAACGCATGTTGGATTTGATGCCCAGTTATACCAATATTTGTGTTTCAGTAAACTTAAGAAACGAAATGAACAAAATAATTTTGATACAAAGGACCTGTGGGAAAACAAAGACTGGATGCATCTTAGCTACTGTGATTAACGTCGAACCACGTCATTCAACTGTGACCGTCCCCATCGAGCGGACGCCTACCAAGCTGTCTGAAACAACCAGCACTACCCAAACCAAGTTGGTGAAATCATAGACTAACGTCACATTCTCATTCGATGTCCCTAACTTTTCTCCGTTTTCTTTCTGCGTCAGTTTAAATCGAACATTTAGGTATATGTAATAAATGTCTCGACCACCCTGGTTGATGAAGACTCACTATCTTATCGACCGATTCCCAATTCTACCCTCATTATTTGCGCTTAGCCTCAACAGTCCACCCTCAGTCGTTCCACGATACGAAATGATTTGGAGACACTTATGTTTGCATACCAGTAACCTATGGATGCTTTCTATTTTAAACAGCCACAAATTTAGAAAGCGAACAAGTAAATAGCATACACTTTCGCCGAATAGACATTTCACTATTGGAGTTACAATAGTAACACAGAACCATACAAAGCTTTCGGTCTCGCAAGCTTTCTAGGTTGGAATGTCTGAAGTTTTTATTTAGATAAATGGAATGGCGTGTATATTACTTGTGTTAGAAACTGTCAGCGCCTACACTCTGAATCACAACTCGACTTCCGAAATTATAAAATTGAGCATCGCTCTACAGACCCTATTCTCCAAGGACAACTACACTTATCATATTAAGCACAACTCAATTTATTACATAAGCACGTCTCCAGTGAGCACTTTTTTCTCACAACTGCGTAAAAACTGCAACATGCAATTACCACAAAAAGAAGTGTGCAGCTGATAAGTCCTGTTCAACTACCAACAGAATTTCTAGGGCTGCAAACTGCCTGGAATCCAGTTTATTTACAACTGAAACGCATTGTTATTCTATGTCCGAAGACTAATGTTCAGTAGCGGCTGAACAGGAAGTGAGTAGAAATCCCGAAAACATTGTGCTCAGTCAGCCATCTACAAACACTTGCTGATAATGTGAAACCACTTAGTCCCTAGACATATGTGGTTACTAGGCATCGAGTAAAAAACAAGAGAGAAGGTGGACCGAGTTTCTCCCGCGAGGTACGTACCTTAAGGTACGTAATTTATGGTGACGTACGATCCCACTGAAATGTACTTGGTTCAGATTATCTGGGACATTCGGTCATATTAGTAAAAACTATGAATGAGGCAATAAATTCGAAAATATTTATATGCCACAGAGACATATAGATACTTACCGACGATCGCGATTATCAATCAAGTTGCGAAATTCGCCTTGATTTGAAAAGGCGGGTGGGGCAAATGTTGGGATACAATTAATTATAACGAATATCATTTCAGTTAATGACTTTAAAACTCAGGAATACCTGTTGTATTTCTTGTTTCACTGGTTTTTTTATGTAATGATATCTACTCGCTGCTTAATTGTGCATATCGTTCTAATTACGAAGTAATATCAGTGTCCGTGGTTCAAATGACTATAGAAGGGATCGAAGCATTCGATTAATAGGTTTCTACATCTGAAAGCAGGAGATCAGTATTACCTCCAGTTACGGACCTAGGAGTACTTGACAGGTAAAAAGGAAGTATTAATAAGTCATATGGATTAATAGTGCAGTGGGATGTCACTGTGCCCCAGCCAAATAATTCCAACAGTGAGATCACCAAATGTCGAACATTTCACCGATCCTCGTCAAAGTCAAGAACAACAAACGTGCATCAGCTAATTTCACACCATGGACCGGCCCATGCAGCAGTGGCCGCACACTGTTCCTTTAACCTAACTTTACTAATAGCGTCGTTAGTGTTGTGCGGTCATCGAAGTAGCCAGTAGTATCTGGATATGATGGAAAGGCAACCTACGTTAGACAATAACCATGAAAAGTGACTTTGAATTCAGCTGGATGTTCACAGCATTTTCATCTAACTCGAGAAGATCCTCAATAATCCGACACAGATCATCTGCGTTGATGATCTACAAGTTCTTAAGAGTATATTGAGTTTCGTCATCCAGAACTCCCGTGAAGTTGCCCGGACTGCCTTGACCGGCAGAGGGAATTCGGTACTATTAACCAGTAAAAATTGTGCGCATAGTCTATTTCGCTGTGTTTAGCATCCAATTTCTGAACAATGCACCCAAGGATTGTGTGATGACAGAATATTGTAGTGTTGGTTATTATGTTAAGCATATATGCCTTATTCTGGCCTTCAGACAGGCCGATCTACTCATTTTAATTGAGTCATTTATTGACGTTGTTAATTGCTCGCTTATCAATCCTGACTGTTCTAATATGAGCGTATGTGAGACTATAAATACAGATTAAATAGAGTTGGCTCACACGCCTTCTGCACTGCGTGTCATTTCGATTCATATAAAAAATGTATGTATTCGAAAGTCCATTCTCGGTATTTGGCTTGTTTAATTCCCTTATTTACTCAACGCACATTAAGTCAACTAAGATATACAAGAATAGTCAGGGTATACATATTTCGACAGATAACATTTATACGATCTAATCGGCGTCAGATCTCGGGTCGCGAATGTGATGAGACTGTCGACGACGAACCTAACGCAACAAGCTAAGTCGAAAAGGGCTTCTGCTCATTATACATTCGACGAACAAGCTTAACGGATCCGGCCCAATCTATAGTCCAAAGCACTTAGCGAAGCCTGTGCAGCACGACATGGACATGCTCAAAGCGTATTATCTTGTTGATACCTTATCCTCGTGTCAAATTTTCTCGCTGATCCTGATATATCGCGATACGAATAGTGAATGGTAACTTTTGGGATCCATTTATGGACCTATACTATGAGTATATTTTTATCGTGTAATTGTTATTTAACTAAACTGTTCATATTCATGTCGCTCTTATCATGCGCTTTATTTTAACTTATGAACTGTTATTATACGATTTACCATTCTTGAATTATTCCCTGCCTTTTATACACTACCTCCCACATTCACAGCCACGTTTGGCCAAATATTGTACAAATGTTATTTTCTATTTTATGGCACATTGTGGTCTGTTTGATTGGTATATAAACCCCGTATGTTTGAAATAAATGATTCAAATTGCAGAGGCAAAGATTGGTATTCTGGACTTAACTGGCTGGGCTAGACAGGAAGCGAGACTAATCAGCACTCTAGGCTGCTTGCATGTGTTTTGTGCGTCATTGGTTCGATCGATAATTCGCTGCTCTCTGACTGGCGGTATCGTTGAGTTATCCAATATACAGGGCACACGGGTTCACAAGTTATGACAGATCCATCTGGCAGACCATTCCATATGATTCAAATTATCATCATATGCTCATTATTACATTAGTGTCCTATCATGAATGAATGTGGAATTTTTATTTTTGTTCGTGCTGATATTTACTCAACTGCACCACTCAACCATCGAATTATAATGTTATTAACATCCGATTCACGTTATGACATTTGCAACTCACTGGACTATTTCCATCAAAAAAATAACGTAGAATTTTCCCGCTCTAAGTGAGTTTGTTCCATTTTTTCCCCATGTAATTTTGGCCTAGTATTACACTCATTCACTTAGTCGAGGTCATTTTTTATGTTATCATACCACACATTCTAAATTTTGGTATTTCCTCTTATTATGTCCACCGATGCTTCGAAATCTACGAGCTGATTGGTAATGATTACGTTCATCTTATCTATTCGTCCACATGTCCAACTGCATGCTACATCAATCACCAATCAAAAACATTATTCGACTACCGCAAATACTATTTTGTTCCCATCGCACTGTATACCAGAACATAGAGTATAGTGCTAGTCCCTCAAAGACACACTCTTGTTCATCAAATCCAAGTCACTCTCACTGGCTGCCATCTTTAATCATATGTCTTGGAATTTTTATCATGCCTTGGACCGTTTTCGTAACAAAGGAATACGACTCTACGTACCTCATCTCCCCAATTACTATTATGTTCCTCTGATCATTCTATTAATGCATATTTAATGACAATCCAATGCATATGTCATAAACTCAAACGACAAGGTATACTGACTTCACATTCTGTGATTATTATCAATCGTAGTAGAGCAACGGATATCACCCGTCGATGCATCTATCATTTCACAACTTGGATATTTTTATTCTATTAACGAGGACTCTACGTATTTAAATTCGAATCCACCCATCGATACGCGACGCTACTTACTCTAATGCGGCTCATTAGAGCATGTTCATATTTCACTATTCTGTCGGCATCACAGACCAATTCGGCGAGACTCTAATTTAGAGACGAGCCAATCAGAAGCGTTTGAGCAATTTCAATTATTAGCCAATCATAAGACAGTATAAGGTAAAAATATATTACAAGAAAGTAATGAATTACGGTGGATATTCTTCTTTTACATGATTTTAAAACTTGTTAAGGTTTGATAAAGGTTCAGAGGATCTGAATTCATAATGCATACGGTATAGAAACTCGTCCATAGGGTTAGGGTTTAGGGTTAAGATTAGGGTTAGGGTTAGGTTAGGATTAAGGTTAGGGTTAGGGTTTAGGGTTAAGGTTAAGGGTAGGGTCAGGTTAGGGCCAGAATGCTAACATGAGATCGTTTTACATCGGATTTTAGGAAAGAGATGTTTATTGAGAGGCTACAACCCTAACCCTAACGTAAACCCTAACCCTGACCCTAACCGTAACCCTAACCCTAAACCCTAACCCCAACCCTAGACTACAACCCTAACCCTAACCTAACCCTAATCTTAACCCTAGACTAACCTTAACCTTAACCCTAACCCTATGGACGAATTTCTATACCGTATGCCTTATGAATTCAGATCCTCTGGACCTTTATCAAACCTTAACAAGTTTTAAAATCATGTAAAAGAAAAATATCCACTGTAATTCATTACTTATAATATGTTTTCACTTTATACTAACTGTCTTCTGATTGACTAATAATTGTCAACGTCATTTAAGATTCGTTCGAAGGTCGTCCCTAAATTAGAGTCTCGCCACCAATTCCTGTCATATTCTACTATACTTATTTTCACCATTCATTTTACTGTCATACCCACAAACGATTTATTACTGTTTACACGACATTTTGAATCGCTCATACAAACTCGTTTTTTTATCGTTCAAACAGTTATAAATGCGTGTTAATTTTTTGTACGCTTATTAATTACCTCATAATTGCATGCTAACATTTTCATTTTTGTCCGCGCCCTTGCGATATTCACGTATTCTTTTACATAAGTATGACACTTTCGTATAAAACACTTAAACCTCATGTAACACTGTACTTTACTGGATGTAGTACAATTTTTTCGCTACTTAATGTCAACATTAACCTCATAATTCTTCAATATTATTTTTGAAAACGGGCATTATTTTCAAATGCTCTATTTTCTGTACACTCCGTAGGCAACATTGATTGCTACTTTGTTTTGCATTCTCTTTCCATCATCTTAGTATTTCAGTATGGGTTTTGGCCCGCAACTGTGAAAAGCTTTTACTATTTATACAGTGCCTTTAATGTTGGTGCAAAATTTTTATAAGTTGAATTATTCTTTTCATACATTTGTCGTTCATTAAGTTGAAGATGCCACAGGTATTCGAAGTTTGACAACGCTATAACCAGTAACACCTAATATTAATCGTACACACCAAGTGAAATCAGAAGACAGAGGCAAAGAGGTTCAAAGATATATTTGATAGGCTGTCAATATATCGAGGATCGTCGGATCCAATCGGGCTAGCTATTGCAAGGGTTGTTAAGCAAGGCGTTCCCACTCATGATTTGATGCGGATGCATGACCGAGCGCCTTCAGTTAGTTGAGTCCATTAAAAGTAATGTGGTCAGCATCCAGTGTCAAAGACTTACAGGGCTCTTTATTTTGAGGATCTATTTACCGCTACATGGTGTGTGGTGGACCAAACAATATATAAACGCAAAAGTATCAACAAAGTTAATAGCAATCAATAGTAATATTAATATTTACAAGTTAAATGTTACAAATGCAATAACAAATTAGGGACGTTACTTAAATCGGCTAGTCGTTGCGTGTTCTGTTGAGTTTTGGTCTCAAAAGTCCACAATTATAAATGCATAATAATTCCACAGAGGTAAATATGACGCCAATAAGTTTCTTTGATGTAGGATATAATGGGAATGACACTGCAGTCTGAAATGAGGATAATATCCAGTTTAGAACGCAATTGACTTGGTAACGAGCGAGAATAGAACAATGGGTATGTGCGTAATAGTGTATTTGTGAACAATCGAAAATGTGTGTCACGCTATGTTAGAATTACAACGGAAAAAGTGTTCAAGGTCGTTGACTAAAACAACACGTACAGTCATTTAATGATAAATGTACATACAGTGAAAAATTGACAAAACAAATAGAAATAACATTGAAAACTATTTACAAAATAAGGTTGTCAGGTCTATCTCCACATAGCTCCCCCCAGAGTGTCCGGAGGTAACACTGGTTACAATAACAATAATAAAAATTTTATACCAAAAAAAATATTTACAATAATAACCAATTAACAATGTGGAGATGCGTATGACATGTACGTTAACAATATACAGTGTGTTATTGAGTGAAAATAGTGGTGATATGGCATAGCATGACAAACAAAAGTAATGAGAATACCGTCATTTAAAAGCTTGGTTTGCTAACAATGATAATAATGTGCAGACTGTTACTGACCCCCCCAAAAAAATGAACTGCTTATTTTTTGTGTGTGTGTGTACAACAAATGAATAATTAAATAGAGTTTACTCGTTTATTATTGTAACAAATTTTTTTCTATGAAAAAAAATGTGACAAAACGAATAATTGTGGGGAAAAAATATGGTTAATTATGTACACTGTAAAAAAAATCATGGATTTTGTTGGGAAAAATCGGGTGAGTATAATCGTATAGTACATCAGTAATTGTTTGTTGAGATTCTTTTTTTTATTCGGCGAAATGTACATAGCGTTTGGGTTTTTTTACGGCTCTGCCTGAGCGCGTTAAACAAGTAGGTTTGATACTCAGTTTTTCATCCCTGTCTGCTGTAGTGGTGGTTGCTGGACGGGGTTGGTTCAGTGAAATAGTATGTTCTTCGTCAAGTTGTGCTTCGTAGAAAGCAGGCTTTATTCTATCGATAGCGATAGTCTCTTTCTTTCCACACTTGTTGATTATGAAGTGTTTGGTCGTTCTTTTAATTACTTGATATGGTCCTTCATAAGGTTGTTTCAATGGCTTTTTAACAGCATCAACTCGAACAAAGACAAACTTGCATGTTTCTAGATTTCTGTTGAGTTGTATTCGATTGTTATGTTCACGAGGCGGTATGGCTTTGATTCGTTGCATGGTTTGCAGCAGTTGGCTAGCAAAACGACTTGGGTCCGTTGGTGTTAAAGTGTTTGGGTCCACTAGTTGACCTGGTAATGTAAGGGTTGTACCGTAAACTAGCTCAGCGGCTGTACAACCTATATCTTCCTTTATAGTTGAACGGATACCCAGGAGTACAAGTGGTAATGCGTCACTCCATTTTGTCGTATCATCTTGTGCCATCAGCGAGCTTTTTAATTGGCGGTGAAATCTTTCGACCAAGCCGTTAGCTGCTGGGTGGTAGGCTGTTGTTTTGATGTGGTTCACGCCCAGAAGTCTTGTGAATTCCTGAAATAAGATGGACTGAAACTGGGGACCACGGTCGGTAGTGACGATAGAAGGTACTCCGTAATTTGCTATCCAACGGTCAAGGAATACGCCGGCTACTGTTTCTGCAGAAGTATCAGCAATAGGGCATGCTATGGCCCATCTTGTGAACCTGTCCACCGCAGTGAGAATATGAGTGAATGAATTAGATGGTGGTAATGGACCAACTATGTCTAAGTGGATATGCTGAAAACGTTTTTCCGGCAGGGGATACTTGCCAACTGGACTGATCGTGTGCTTCTGAATCTTGCTGCGTTGACATTGTAGGCAGCTTCGCGTCCATCGTTTTATATCTGAATTGATTTTTGGCTACACAAAACGCTCAGTAACCAATTTGATTGTGGCTTTGATTCCTGGGTGAGAAAGGTCATGCAGTTGATGAAATACCTGTCGACGACATGCTAGAGGTACAAAAGGGCGATTGTTACCCGTTGAAACATCACAAATGATAGATGTATTTGAGAAAGGGATGGGTACTGGTTTAAGGTTCAAGTTAGACTTCTCCTGGCAGGCCTTCAAATCTGCATCGTCTACTTGTAGCTTTGCGATGGTTTCTAGATCGATGTTTTGTTTACGTAACAGGGTATTTACGTCCTTACGTGACAACGCGTCAGCTACGACGTTGGTGTGTCCTTTGACAAATTGGATATCTGTCGTAAACTGGGAGATGTAATCCAGTTGTCGTGCTTCGCGAGGTGAATGTCGGTCGTACGATGTGTGGAATGAGTAACATAAAGGTTTGTGATCGGTCATGATGGTAAAAGTTCGTCCTTGTAGTAAAAAGTTAAAGTGTTTAACGGCTAAGTAGATAGCAAGTAACTCCCGTCCAAAGGTACTATAGCGTTCTTGGGCTGGTGACAATCTTTTGGAGAAAAACGCTATGGGGGTAGTCATATTGTTTACCTGTTGTTGTAATACTGCCCCGATGGCTTTTTGAGATGCATCGGTACACAGAATTAAGTGGGTTGTGGGGTCAGTATTTAGATATTGTAGCATGGTGGCATTAGCTATCATCGACTTTGCTTTTTCAAACGCTGTTTTGGCATCAAGAGATAGGTTGAATGTTTGATTCTTCTCTCTCTTCGTACCTTTTTTGTCGGCTTTCAACAGATCGGTTAATGGCTGTAATACTTCAGCACAATGTGGTAAGAAACGGCGGTAAAAATTACACATACCGAGGAAGCGTCGTAATGACTTCACCGAGGTTGGTTCGGGATAATTGGTAATAGCTTCAACCATTTCTGGGAGTGGTTTGATGCCTTGAGAGTCAATGTAATGTCCTAAAAACTCTAAGGCTGGGACTGCGAATATGCATTTCGAAGGATTGATGACGACGCCATGCTTTTTAAAACGCTCAAAAAGGGTCTGGACATGTTGGATATGCTCTTCTAAAGATGAGCTTGCAATGAGAACATCGTCGATGTATGCAAACACGAAATCAAGGCCTCTTGTTACGTTATCCATGAAGCGTTGGAATGTCTGCGCAGCGTTTTTTAATCCTAATGGCATCCTTAGAAACTCAAACAGGCCAAAGGGTGTGATGATGGCTGTTTTCTCGATGTCTTCTGGTGCCATCGGAATTTGATGGTATGCACGCACTTGGTCGAGCTTCGAGAAGATGCATTTACCATGTAAATTTAACGCGAAGTCATGTATATGTGGAATAGGATACCTATCCGGGATGGTTTGATTGTTTAATCGTCGATGGTCACCACACGGACGCCAATCTTGGTCCTTCTTTGGTACCATGTGTAACGGCGAGGCCCAGGGGCTGTTGGATGGTCTGATAATACCAAGTTGCATCATATGTTCGAATTCTCTTTTAGCTACTTGCAACTTGCTTGGTGGTAGTCTCCTCGCCCTGGCGCTAATAGGTGGTCCGGTGGTAGTGATATGGTGTTGTACCAGCTGTGGGTTACCTTCCTTTTGGTAATCTGATTTCGTAATGCACTGGTATTCTGTTAGAATGTCGTTGAAGATGTTGTTCGCAGGTTTCATTATTCGAACACCATGGATCTCGTTGTCGTTGGAGAGTGTACCATTTACCTGTAAACGTGTGTTTACGTCGATTAATCTCTTGTTGGTCATATCAACTAACAGGTTGTACGCACTAAGAAAATCGGCCCCGAGGATGGGTCGTTTGACTTGAGCAACTATGAATACCCATGTGAATCTTATACGGAGCCCGAGATCTAATATAAGAGATTGTTCTCCATAAGTTTTGATAACTGATCCGTTAGCCGCTACCAAGGACAATTTAGTGCTTGTCGTATATTGTCTGCGTGAGAGATGGAGTGGGATGATGCTGATTTCTGCTCCAGTATCGACTAAGAAGTCTGAGCCAGAAATACGATCCCTGATGTGGAAGAGGCGGCTGACATGTTGGCCAGTAACAGCTGCCGCTGTTACTGTCTGGCCACTTCGTTTCCCTGATGGTCTGGCTTGCTTGCCGTGAAGTTGCACGGTTTTGTGCAACGACGTGCTTTCTCACCATAATTCGAATGGTACCAACAAATTCCGGCTGCCCGCTTAGGTGACCTAAGACGATGTCTGGATACTGATCTCCTTCTGGGCCTAGATCTGGGGCGTCGAGAATGGATGGTGGAGATAGTCGCCTGCAGTGATGCTAGCTGCCGTGTTAAGTGTGCCATTTGTTGCTGCTTGTCAAGAGTAGGGTTCATAGCATCTCTACTAACGGGTTGTACAGCGTTAATTCCCCGACTATCGGGATATATTTCTATTATCTTATCGGCCATGTCTGCTAAATCATCAAGACTGACAGTGGCTCCTGATACGCTGAGAATTTGTCGTTGCGTGTTCTGTTGAGTTTTGGTCTCAAAAGTCCACAATTATAAATGCATAATAATTCCACAGAGGTAAATATGACGCCAATAAGTTTCTTTGATGTAGGATATAATGGGAATGACACTGCAGTCTGAAATGAGGATAATATCCAGTTTAGAACGCAATTGACTTGGTAACGAGCGAGAATAGAACAATGGGTATGTGCGTAATAGTGTATTTGTGAACAATCGAAAATGTGTGTCACGCTATGTTAGAATTACAACGGAAAAAGTGTTCAAGGTCGTTGACTAAAACAACACGTACAGTCATTTAATGATAAATGTACATACAGTGAAAAATTGACAAAACAAATAGAAATAACATTGAAAACTATTTACAAAATAAGGTTGTCAGGTCTATCTCCACAAGTGTCTGGCGTTTTCGGAGATCAAGATTTGATTCTCTATTAAAAGCCACTACTTAGATGTTCTATTCTGCTAAAAAAGATTTACAGCGTTAGTTGCCAATTTAAGTTCGAATTTCTGCAGCAGTTGGCTAGGATAATAGTTTTGTCCATGCTAAAATATCAAGTTAATTTTAACACATATCAAAATTACTGCTGTAGGGAACTTCCATTGTTTACTTTAAAAGCATGTGGAAAAGTAATAGGATAGATGCTTATCATTTGTTCTTCTGTGCTTCGATGATCCACTAATTTGAATTTACAAAACCGATAATGGTATCAAAGCCCACGTTAGTTTACATTCTGAGTGCAATCAAAAGTTGTAGCGTGGAGTCGAGTTGAGGTTAACTATGAACACCGCTACCAAGAAACACGTGCCAAATAAATCAGAAGGCGAAGGTTGAACGTAACCAAAGAAACCCATAAAATCTCCGAGAAGCCAAATACCAGAAGGCAATTAATGGACCAAGTCGAGATATTTATTTGCTGGCGATCTCGTGGCATCGAAAGGATACCGAGATCGTGCCAGGATACAACCTTGGTTACAGAAGGTAACCGAATTCGCGCGAAGTTACAATTGAAGTGTAAGTACAAGAATGGAAGCACAAAATAGCTGTCATTAGCACAGTCAAACAAAAGCACGTTAAAACAAACACTGGTACAGTTGGTTATAATAATAATTGTTTTTATTAAACCAGTCGTGTTCTCGTGATAAATGTGAGTCACTACAGGAGCCCCCCGCTAGAAAGGGTTTACACTTTCGACAAATAGCGGTTTAAATCGTGGGACTGATCGGCTGACGAGCGATTGTAGGACGGAAGAATTGGCGAACAGGAAAGCGATCGTTGATCGTCGAGTTGCCAACGAAGGTCGTTTTCGGAGAACGGTACCAGGAGCGATGTGCTGTATTTGTTGCTTGAGTTGGCATGCTACACCAGAGTGGTTTGTATCCAGAATCTAAAGAGAGCGTTCGTAGGGGTCCGGACCAGAAACGCTGCAGACGTAGGACGAAACCACGTTGAGCCGATGAACCAGAAGCGACCGTAACGACCAAGTTCGAGACCAAGCGTACGCCAAGCATTCGAAACCAAAATATCGACTGAGTGCGTTGACAAGAGCATGGGTGGCCAGTCCAGCTTTCGCCAAAGTTGACTGAAGTCGACGGTACCAAACGGAGGTGGTCGAAGGCGAGGGCTCAGGAAACAAAAAGAATATCAAAAAAGAGAAGAGTGTAGCATGCATGTAGCATAGGAATAACACTACACCGTATCGGTTGTTGACTGTGCGACTAGTCGCGGAAGCGTACGGGCAACCGTACTCGGCGGCCGGAACGTGAGACGGTAGTCTCGTTCGTATCGCGTGGGCCTGTAATCTCATCCGAGGTCAGAGGCGGCGTGGTCTGCTGATCTGGACGTGAGAATGAGGTCTCAGATGTATCTAGCGTGGGACCTGAAGATGGTTTGAGGATCCCGCTAGGTTTGCTAGGTCTAGCATTGAATCTCAGGTTACCAGATAGGGCACTGTCATCGACGTGTGCTGGTTTGAGACGATCAACGCTGACGATCTCGACGCGTCCATATCGATCAACCTTGAAGGTCTTTTCGTGACGAGCGATCACGTGAAAAGGGCCTTCGTAAGGTTGTTGCCAAGGTTTGCGTACCGAATCTACTCGTACAAAAACATGTGAACAGGTAGATAACTCTCGAGAGAGAGCGACCTGTCGATGTTGTATTCGAGTTGACACCGGAGACAGCGTTCGCATAAATGCAGACAGTCGATGGACGTAGTCTGATTTACCGAAATTAGGTCTGCTCCGTGGTGTGAAGAATTCTCCGGGCAGACGCAATGTCGTGCCGTATACAAGTTCAGTGGCGGAACATTGTATATCTGCCTTCAAGCTCGTTCGAATACCTAAGGGGACGAGCGATAAGGTTTCGTACCAGTTGTCGTTCTCGTGTGCTCGTAGAGCACTTTTAAGTTGGCAATGAAACCGTTCAACTTAACCATTTGATGCTGGGAGGTAGACGTTAATGCGTATGCAAATGCATTCCGTACCAAGCAGCCGGGTCAGCGAGGAGAATAGTTAATAGGGGAAAATTTCTCGAATAAAGCGTGGAATTCATCATCACGCGAATAAAAAGTGACAAGGATTCGGTACACATACGTGTGAGTCTATTATATTAATTCTATTCTTATCGTTATCCGTCATGTCGAGTATATTATATATTAAAAAATATGAAAATATACGACAGACGTGGATAGATAAATCATAGACTCACCGAATTGGCTTCTTTGGAAGATTTGACCAGAAGCTGAGGCGTGATCCAAAATACGGGTCACCAATTGTAGCGTGGAGTCGAGTTGAGGTTAACTATGAACACCGCTACCAAGAAACACGTGCCAAATAAATCAGAAGGCGAAGGTTGAACGTAACCAAAGAAACCCATAAAATCTCCGAGAAGCCAAATACCAGAAGGCAATTAATGGACCAAGTCGAGATATTTATTTGCTGGCGATCTCGTGGCATCGAAAGGATACCGAGATCGTGCCAGGATACAACCTTGGTTACAGAAGGTAACCGAATTCGCGCGAAGTTACAATTGAAGTGTAAGTACAAGAATGGAAGCACAAAATAGCTGTCATTAGCACAGTCAAACAAAAGCACGTTAAAACAAACACTGGTACAGTTGGTTATAATAATAATTGTTTTTATTAAACCAGTCGTGTTCTCGTGATAAATGTGAGTCACTACAGGAGCCCCCGCTAGAAAGGGTTTACACTTTCGACAAATAGCGGTTTAAATCGTGGGACTGATCGGCTGACGAGCGATTGTAGGACGGAAGAATTGGCGAACAGGAAAGCGATCGTTGATCGTCGAGTTGCCAACGAAGGTCGTTTTCGGAGAACGGTACCAGGAGCGATGTGCTGTATTTGTTGCTTGAGTTGGCATGCTACACCAGAGTGGTTTGTATCCAGAATCTGAAGAGAGCGTTCGTAGGGGTCCGGACCAGAAACGCTGCAGACGTAGGACGAAACCACGTTGAGCCGATGAACCAGAAGCGACCGTAACGACCAAGTTCGAGACCAAGCGTATGCCAAGCATTCGAAACCAAAATATCGACTGAGTGCGTTGACAAGAGCATGGGTGGCCAGTCCAGCTTTCGCCAAAGTTGACTGAAGTCGACGGTACCAAACGGAGGTGGTCGAAGGCGAGGGCTCAGGAAACAAAAAGAATATCAAAAAAGAGAAGAGTGTAGCATGCATGTAGCATAGGAATAACACTACACCGTATCGGTTGTTGACTGTGCGACTATTCGCGGAAGCGTACGGGCAACCGTACTCGGCGGCCGGAACGTGAGACGGTAGTCTCGTTCGTATCGCGTGGGCCTGTAATCTCATCCGAGGTCAGAGGCGGCGTGGTCTGCTGATCTGGACGTGAGAATGAGGTCTCAGATGTATCTAGCGTGGGACCTGAAGATGGTTTGAGGATCCCGCTAGGTTTGCTAGGTCTAGCATTGAATCTCAGGTTACCAGATAGGGCACTGTCATCGACGTGTGCTGGTTTGAGACGATCAACGCTGACGATCTCGACGCGTCCATATCGATCAACCTTGAAGGTCTTTTCGTGACGAGCGATCACGTGAAAAGGGCCTTCGTAAGGTTGTTGCCAAGGTTTGCGTACCGAATCTACTCGTACAAAAACATGTGAACAGGTAGATAACTCTCGAGAGAGAGCGACCTGTCGATGTTGTATTCGAGTTGACACCGGAGACAGCGTTCGCATAAATGCAGACAGTCGATGGACGTAGTCTGATTTACCGAAATTAGGTCTGCTCCGTGGTGTGAAGAATTCTCCGGGCAGACGCAATGTCGTGCCGTATACAAGTTCAGTGGCGGAACATTGTATATCTGCCTTCAAGCTCGTTCGAATACCTAAGGGGACGAGCGATAAGGTTTCGTACCAGTTGTCGTTCTCGTGTGCTCGTAGAGCACTTTTAAGTTGGCAATGAAACCGTTCAACTTAACCATTTGATGCTGGGAGGTAGACGTTAATGCGTATGCAAATGCATTCCGTACCAAGCAGCCGGGTCAGCGAGGAGAATAGTTAATAGGGGAAAATTTCTCGAATAAAGCGTGGAATTCATCATCACGCGAATAAAAAGTGACAAGGATTCGGTACACATACGTGTGAGTCTATTATATTAATTCTATTCTTATCGTTATCCGTCATGTCGAGTATATTATATATTAAAAATATGAAAATATACGACAGACGTGGATAGATAAATCATAGACTCACCGAATTGGCTTCTTTGGAAGATTTGACCAGAAGCTGAGGCGTGATCCAAAATACGGGTCACCAATTGTAGCGTGGAGTCGAGTTGAGGTTAACTATGAACACCGCTACCAAGAAACACGTGCCAAATAAATCAGAAGGCGAAGGTTGAACGTAACCAAAGAAACCCATAAAATCTCCGAGAAGCCAAATACCAGAAGGCAATTAATGGACCAAGTCGAGATATTTATTTGCTGGCGATCTCGTGGCATCGAAAGGATACCGAGATCGTGCCAGGATACAACCTTGGTTACAGAAGGTAACCGAATTCGCGCGAAGTTACAATTGAAGTGTAAGTACAAGAATGGAAGCACAAAATAGCTGTCATTAGCACAGTCAAACAAAAGCACGTTAAAACAAACACTGGTACAGTTGGTTATAATAATAATTGTTTTTATTAAACCAGTCGTGTTCTCGTGATAAATGTGAGTCACTACAGGAGCCCCCGCTAGAAAGGGTTTACACTTTCGACAAATAGCGGTTTAAATCGTGGGACTGATCGGCTGACGAGCGATTGTAGGACGGAAGAATTGGCGAACAGGAAAGCGATCGTTGATCGTCGAGTTGCCAACGAAGGTCGTTTTCGGAGAACGGTACCAGGAGCGATGTGCTGTATTTGTTGCTTGAGTTGGCATGCTACACCAGAGTGGTTTGTATCCAGAATCTGAAGATTGCGTTCGTAGGGGTGCGCACCAGAAACGCTGCAGACGTAGGACGAAACCACGTTGAGCCGATGAACCAGAAGCGACCGTAACGACCAAGTTCGAGACCAAGCGTACGCCAAGCATTCGAAACCAAAATATCGACTGAGTGCGTTGACAAGAGCATGGGTGGCCAGTCCAGCTTTCGCCAAAGTTGACTGAAGTCGACGGTACCAAACGGAGGTGGTCGAAGGCGAGGGCTCAGGAAACAAAAAGAATATCAAAAAAGAGAAGAGTGTAGCATGCATGTAGCATAGGAATAACACTACACCGTATCGGTTGTTGACTGTGCGACTAGTCGCGGAAGCGTACGGGCAACCGTACTCGGCGGCCGGAACGTGAGACGGTAGTCTCGTTCGTATCGCGTGGGCCTGTAATCTCATCCGAGGTCAGAGGCGGCGTGGTCTGCTGATCTGGACGTGAGAATGAGGTCTCAGATGTATCTAGCGTGGGACCTGAAGATGGTTTGAGGATCCCGCTAGGTTTGCTAGGTCTAGCATTGAATCTCAGGTTACCAGATAGGGCACTGTCATCGACGTGTGCTGGTTTGAGACGATCAACGCTGACGATCTCGACGCGTCCATATCGATCAACCTTGAAGGTCTTTTCGTGACGAGCGATCACGTGAAAAGGGCCTTCGTAAGGTTGTTGCCAAGGTTTGCGTACCGAATCTACTCGTACAAAAACATGTGAACAGGTAGATAACTCTCTCGAGAGAGCGACCTGTCGATGTTGTATTCGAGTTGACACCGGAGACAGCGTTCGCATAAATGCAGACAGTCGATGGACGTAGTCTGATTTACCGAAATTAGGTCTGCTCCGTGGTGTGAAGAATTCTCCGGGCAGACGCAATGTCGTGCCGTATACAAGTTCAGTGGCGGAACATTGTATATCTGCCTTCAAGCTCGTTCGAATACCTAAGGGGACGAGCGATAAGGTTTCGTACCAGTTGTCGTTCTCGTGTGCTCGTAGAGCACTTTTAAGTTGGCAGTGAAACCGTTCAACTTAACCATTTGATGCTGGGAGGTAGACGTTAATGCGTATGCAAATGCATTCCGTACCAAGCAGCCGGGTCAGCGAGGAGAATAGTTAATAGGGGAAAATTTCTCGAATAAAGCGTGGAATTCATCATCACGCGAATAAAAAGTGACAAGGATTCGGTACACATACGTGTGAGTCTATTATATTAATTCTATTCTTATCGTTATCCGTCATGTCGAGTATATTATATATTAAAAAATATGAAAATATACGACAGACGTGGATAGATAAATCATAGACTCACCGAATTGGCTTCTTTGGAAGATTTGACCAGAAGCTGAGGCGTGATCCAAAATACGGGTCACCAATTGTAGCGTGGAGTCGAGTTGAGGTTAACTATGAACACCGCTACCAAGAAACACGTGCCAAATAAATCAGAAGGCGAAGGTTGAACGTAACCAAAGAAACCCATAAAATCTCCGAGAAGCCAAATACCAGAAGGCAATTAATGGACCAAGTCGAGATATTTATTTGCTGGCGATCTCGTGGCATCGAAAGGATACCGAGATCGTGCCAGGATACAACCTTGGTTACAGAAGGTAACCGAATTCGCGCGAAGTTACAATTGAAGTGTAAGTACAAGAATGGAAGCACAAAATAGCTGTCATTAGCACAGTCAAACAAAAGCACGTTAAAACAAACACTGGTACAGTTGGTTATAATAATAATTGTTTTTATTAAACCAGTCGTGTTCTCGTGATAAATGTGAGTCACTACAGGAGCCCCCGCTAGAAAGGGTTTACACTTTCGACAAATAGCGGTTTAAATCGTGGGACTGATCGGCTGACGAGCGATTGTAGGACGGAAGAATTGGCGAACAGGAAAGCGATCGTTGATCGTCGAGTTGCCAACGAAGGTCGTTTTCGGAGAACGGTACCAGGAGCGATGTGCTGTATTTGTTGCTTGAGTTGGCATGCTACACCAGAGTGGTTTGTATCCAGAATCTGAAGAGAGCGTTCGTAGGGGTCCGGACCAGAAACGCTGCAGACGTAGGACGAAACCACGTTGAGCCGATGAACCAGAAGCGACCGTAACGACCAAGTTCGAGACCAAGCGTACGCCAAGCATTCGAAACCAAAATATCGACTGAGTGCGTTGACAAGAGCATGGGTGGCCAGTCCAGCTTTCGCCAAAGTTGACTGAAGTCGACGGTACCAAACGGAGGTGGTCGAAGGCGAGGGCTCAGGAAACAAAAAGAATATCAAAAAAGAGAAGAGTGTAGCATGCATGTAGCATAGGAATAACACTACACCGTATCGGTTGTTGACTGTGCGACTAGTCGCGGAAGCGTACGGGCAACCGTACTCGGCGGCCGGAACGTGAGACGGTAGTCTCGTTCGTATCGCGTGGGCCTGTAATCTCATCCGAGGTCAGAGGCGGCGTGGTCTGCTGATCTGGACGTGAGAATGAGGTCTCAGATGTATCTAGCGTGGGACCTGAAGATGGTTTGAGGATCCCGCTAGGTTTGCTAGGTCTAGCATTGAATCTCAGGTTACCAGATAGGGCACTGTCATCGACGTGTGCTGGTTTGAGACGATCAACGCTGACGATCTCGACGCGTCCATATCGATCAACCTTGAAGGTCTTTTCGTGACGAGCGATCACGTGAAAAGGGCCTTCGTAAGGTTGTTGCCAAGGTTTGCGTACCGAATCTACTCGTACAAAAACATGTGAACAGGTAGATAACTCTCGAGAGAGAGCGACCTGTCGATGTTGTATTCGAGTTGACACCGGAGACAGCGTTCGCATAAATGCAGACAGTCGATGGACGTAGTCTGATTTACCGAAATTAGGTCTGCTCCGTGGTGTGAAGAATTCTCCGGGCAGACGCAATGTCGTGCCGTATACAAGTTCAGTGGCGGAACATTGTATATCTGCCTTCAAGCTCGTTCGAATACCTAAGGGGACGAGCGATAAGGTTTCGTACCAGTTGTCGTTCTCGTGTGCTCGTAGAGCACTTTTAAGTTGGCAGTGAAACCGTTCAACTTAACCATTTGATGCTGGGAGGTAGACGTTAATGCGTATGCAAATGCATTCCGTACCAAGCAGCCGGGTCAGCGAGGAGAATAGTTAATAGGGGAAAATTTCTCGAATAAAGCGTGGAATTCATCATCACGCGAATAAAAAGTGACAAGGATTCGGTACACATACGTGTGAGTCTATTATATTAATTCTATTCTTATCGTTATCCGTCATGTCGAGTATATTATATATTAAAAAATATGAAAATATACGACAGACGTGGATAGATAAATCATAGACTCACCGAATTGGCTTCTTTGGAAGATTTGACCAGAAGCTGAGGCGTGATCCAAAATACGGGTCACCAATTGTAGCGTGGAGTCGAGTTGAGGTTAACTATGAACACCGCTACCAAGAAACACGTGCCAAATAAATCAGAAGGCGAAGGTTGAACGTAACCAAAGAAACCCATAAAATCTCCGAGAAGCCAAATACCAGAAGGCAATTAATGGACCAAGTCGAGATATTTATTTGCTGGCGATCTCGTGGCATCGAAAGGATACCGAGATCGTGCCAGGATACAACCTTGGTTACAGAAGGTAACCGAATTCGCGCGAAGTTACAATTGAAGTGTAAGTACAAGAATGGAAGCACAAAATAGCTGTCATTAGCACAGTCAAACAAAAGCACGTTAAAACAAACACTGGTACAGTTGGTTATAATAATAATTGTTTTTATTAAACCAGTCGTGTTCTCGTGATAAATGTGAGTCACTACAGGAGCCCCCGCTAGAAAGGGTTTACACTTTCGACAAATAGCGGTTTAAATCGTGGGACTGATCGGCTGACGAGCGATTGTAGGACGGAAGAATTGGCGAACAGGAAAGCGATCGTTGATCGTCGAGTTGCCAACGAAGGTCGTTTTCGGAGAACGGTACCAGGAGCGATGTGCTGTATTTGTTGCTTGAGTTGGCATGCTACACCAGAGTGGTTTGTATCCAGAATCTGAAGAGAGCGTTCGTAGGGGTCCGGACCAGAAACGCTGCAGACGTAGGACGAAACCACGTTGAGCCGATGAACCAGAAGCGACCGTAACGACCAAGTTCGAGACCAAGCGTACGCCAAGCATTCGAAACCAAAATATCGACTGAGTGCGTTGACAAGAGCATGGGTGGCCAGTCCAGCTTTCGCCAAAGTTGACTGAAGTCGACGGTACCAAACGGAGGTGGTCGAAGGCGAGGGCTCAGGAAACAAAAAGAATATCAAAAAAGAGAAGAGTGTAGCATGCATGTAGCATAGGAATAACACTACACCGTATCGGTTGTTGACTGTGCGACTAGTCGCGGAAGCGTACGGGCAACCGTACTCGGCGGCCGGAACGTGAGACGGTAGTCTCGTTCGTATCGCGTGGGCCTGTAATCTCATCCGAGGTCAGAGGCGGCGTGGTCTGCTGATCTGGACGTGAGAATGAGGTCTCAGATGTATCTAGCGTGGGACCTGAAGATGGTTTGAGGATCCCGCTAGGTTTGCTAGGTCTAGCATTGAATCTCAGGTTACCAGATAGGGCACTGTCATCGACGTGTGCTGGTTTGAGACGATCAACGCTGACGATCTCGACGCGTCCATATCGATCAACCTTGAAGGTCTTTTCGTGACGAGCGATCACGTGAAAAGGGCCTTCGTAAGGTTGTTGCCAAGGTTTGCGTACCGAATCTACTCGTACAAAAACATGTGAACAGGTAGATAACTCTCGAGAGAGAGCGACCTGTCGATGTTGTATTCGAGTTGACACCGGAGACAGCGTTCGCATAAATGCAGACAGTCGATGGACGTAGTCTGATTTACCGAAATTAGGTCTGCTCCGTGGTGTGAAGAATTCTCCGGGCAGACGCAATGTCGTGCCGTATACAAGTTCAGTGGCGGAACATTGTATATCTGCCTTCAAGCTCGTTCGAATACCTAAGGGGACGAGCGATAAGGTTTCGTACCAGTTGTCGTTCTCGTGTGCTCGTAGAGCACTTTTAAGTTGGCAATGAAACCGTTCAACTTAACCATTTGATGCTGGGAGGTAGACGTTAATGCGTATGCAAATGCATTCCGTACCAAGCAGCCGGGTCAGCGAGGAGAATAGTTAATAGGGGAAAATTTCTCGAATAAAGCGTGGAATTCATCATCACGCGAATAAAAAGTGACAAGGATTCGGTACACATACGTGTGAGTCTATTATATTAATTCTATTCTTATCGTTATCCGTCATGTCGAGTATATTATATATTAAAAAATATGAAAATATACGACAGACGTGGATAGATAAATCATAGACTCACCGAATTGGCTTCTTTGGAAGATTTGACCAGAAGCTGAGGCGTGATCCAAAATACGGGTCACCAATTGTAGCGTGGAGTCGAGTTGAGGTTAACTATGAACACCGCTACCAAGAAACACGTGCCAAATAAATCAGAAGGCGAAGGTTGAACGTAACCAAAGAAACCCATAAAATCTCCGAGAAGCCAAATACCAGAAGGCAATTAATGGACCAAGTCGAGATATTTATTTGCTGGCGATCTCGTGGCATCGAAAGGATACCGAGATCGTGCCAGGATACAACCTTGGTTACAGAAGGTAACCGAATTCGCGCGAAGTTACAATTGAAGTGTAAGTACAAGAATGGAAGCACAAAATAGCTGTCATTAGCACAGTCAAACAAAAGCACGTTAAAACAAACACTGGTACAGTTGGTTATAATAATAATTGTTTTTATTAAACCAGTCGTGTTCTCGTGATAAATGTGAGTCACTACAGGAGCCCCCGCTAGAAAGGGTTTACACTTTCGACAAATAGCGGTTTAAATCGTGGGACTGATCGGCTGACGAGCGATTGTAGGACGGAAGAATTGGCGAACAGGAAAGCGATCGTTGATCGTCGAGTTGCCAACGAAGGTCGTTTTCGG
Organism: Schistosoma haematobium; assembly: GCF_000699445.3. NCBI lineage: Eukaryota > Metazoa > Platyhelminthes > Trematoda > Strigeidida > Schistosomatidae > Schistosoma > Schistosoma haematobium. Next base: position 19,727,335 of record NC_067201.1, read on the forward strand.
AGAACGGTACCAGGAGCGATGTGCTGTATTTGTTGCTTGAGTTGGCATGCTACACCAGAGTGGTTTGTATCCAGAATCTGAAGAGAGCGTTCGTAGGGGTCCGGACCAGAAACGCTGCAGACGTAGGACGAAACCACGTTGAGCCGATGAACCAGAAGCGACCGTAACGACCAAGTTCGAGACCAAGCGTATGCCAAGCATTCGAAACCAAAATATCGACTGAGTGCGTTGACAAGAGCATGGGTGGCCAGTCCAGCTTTCGCCAAAGTTGACTGAAGTCGACGGTACCAAACGGAGGTGGTCGAAGGCGAGGGCTCAGGAAACAAAAAGAATATCAAAAAAGAGAAGAGTGTAGCATGCATGTAGCATAGGAATAACACTACACCGTATCGGTTGTTGACTGTGCGACTAGTCGCGGAAGCGTACGGGCAACCGTACTCGGCGGCCGGAACGTGAGACGGTAGTCTCGTTCGTATCGCGTGGGCCTGTAATCTCATCCGAGGTCAGAGGCGGCGTGGTCTGCTGATCTGGACGTGAGAATGAGGTCTCAGATGTATCTAGCGTGGGACCTGAAGATGGTTTGAGGATCCCGCTAGGTTTGCTAGGTCTAGCATTGAATCTCAGGTTACCAGATAGGGCACTGTCATCGACGTGTGCTGGTTTGAGACGATCAACGCTGACGATCTCGACGCGTCCATATCGATCAACCTTGAAGGTCTTTTCGTGACGAGCGATCACGTGAAAAGGGCCTTCGTAAGGTTGTTGCCAAGGTTTGCGTACCGAATCTACTCGTACAAAAACATGTGAACAGGTAGATAACTCTCGAGAGAGAGCGACCTGTCGATGTTGTATTCGAGTTGACACCGGAGACAGCGTTCGCATAAATGCAGACAGTCGATGGACGTAGTCTGATTTACCGAAATTAGGTCTGCTCCGTGGTGTGAAGAATTCTCCGGGCAGACGCAATGTCGTGCCGTATACCAGTTCAGCGGCGGAACATTGTATATCTGCCTTCAAGCTCGTTCGAATACCTAAGGGGACGAGCGATAAGGTTTCGTACCAGTTGTCGTTCTCGTGTGCTCGTAGAGCACTTTTAAGTTGGCAATGAAACCGTTCAACTTAACCATTTGATGCTGGGAGGTAGACGTTAATGCGTATGCAAATGCATTCCGTACCAAGCAGCCGGGTCAGCGAGGAGAATAGTTAATAGGGGAAAATTTCTCGAATAAAGCGTGGAATTCATCATCACGCGAATAAAAAGTGACAAGGATTCGGTACACATACGTGTGAGTCTATTATATTAATTCTATTCTTATCGTTATCCGTCATGTCGAGTATATTATATATTAAAAAATATGAAAATATACGACAGACGTGGATAGATAAATCATAGACTCACCGAATTGGCTTCTTTGGAAGATTTGACCAGAAGCTGAGGCGTGATCCAAAATACGGGTCACCAATTGTAGCGTGGAGTCGAGTTGAGGTTAACTATGAACACCGCTACCAAGAAACACGTGCCAAATAAATCAGAAGGCGAAGGTTGAACGTAACCAAAGAAACCCATAAAATCTCCGAGAAGCCAAATACCAGAAGGCAATTAATGGACCAAGTCGAGATATTTATTTGCTGGCGATCTCGTGGCATCGAAAGGATACCGAGATCGTGCCAGGATACAACCTTGGTTACAGAAGGTAACCGAATTCGCGCGAAGTTACAATTGAAGTGTAAGTACAAGAATGGAAGCACAAAATAGCTGTCATTAGCACAGTCAAACAAAAGCACGTTAAAACAAACACTGGTACAGTTGGTTATAATAATAATTGTTTTTATTAAACCAGTCGTGTTCTCGTGATAAATGTGAGTCACTACAGGAGCCCCCGCTAGAAAGGGTTTACACTTTCGACAAATAGCGGTTTAAATCGTGGGACTGATCGGCTGACGAGCGATTGTAGGACGGAAGAATTGGCGAACAGGAAAGCGATCGTTGATCGTCGAGTTGCCAACGAAGGTCGTTTTCGGAGAACGGTACCAGGAGCGATGTGCTGTATTTGTTGCTTGAGTTGGCATGCTACACCAGAGTGGTTTGTATCCAGAATCTGAAGAGAGCGTTCGTAGGGGTCCGGACCAGAAACGCTGCAGACGTAGGACGAAACCACGTTGAGCCGATGAACCAGAAGCGACCGTAACGACCAAGTTCGAGACCAAGCGTACGCCAAGCATTCGAAACCAAAATATCGACTGAGTGCGTTGACAAGAGCATGGGTGGCCAGTCCAGCTTTCGCCAAAGTTGACTGAAGTCGACGGTACCAAACGGAGGTGGTCGAAGGCGAGGGCTCAGGAAACAAAAAGAATATCAAAAAGAGAAGAGTGTAGCATGCATGTAGCATAGGAATAACACTACACCGTATCGGTTGTTGACTGTGCGACTAGTCGCGGAAGCGTACGGGCAACCGTACTCGGCGGCCGGAACGTGAGACGGTAGTCTCGTTCGTATCGCGTGGGCCTGTAATCTCATCCGAGGTCAGAGGCGGCGTGGTCTGCTGATCTGGACGTGAGAATGAGGTCTCAGATGTATCTAGCGTGGGACCTGAAGATGGTTTGAGGATCCCGCTAGGTTTGCTAGGTCTAGCATTGAATCTCAGGTTACCAGATAGGGCACTGTCATCGACGTGTGCTGGTTTGAGACGATCAACGCTGACGATCTCGACGCGTCCATATCGATCAACCTTGAAGGTCTTTTCGTGACGAGCGATCACGTGAAAAGGGCCTTCGTAAGGTTGTTGCCAAGGTTTGCGTACCGAATCTACTCGTACAAAAACATGTGAACAGGTAGATAACTCTCGAGAGAGAGCGACCTGTCGATGTTGTATTCGAGTTGACACCGGAGACAGCGTTCGCATAAATGCAGACAGTCGATGGACGTAGTCTGATTTACCGAAATTAGGTCTGCTCCGTGGTGTGAAGAATTCTCCGGGCAGACGCAATGTCGTGCCGTATACAAGTTCAGTGGCGGAACATTGTATATCTGCCTTCAAGCTCGTTCGAATACCTAAGGGGACGAGCGATAAGGTTTCGTACCAGTTGTCGTTCTCGTGTGCTCGTAGAGCACTTTTAAGTTGGCAATGAAACCGTTCAACTTAACCATTTGATGCTGGGAGGTAGACGTTAATGCGTATGCAAATGCATTCCGTACCAAGCAGCCGGGTCAGCGAGGAGAATAGTTAATAGGGGAAAATTTCTCGAATAAAGCGTGGAATTCATCATCACGCGAATAAAAAGTGACAAGGATTCGGTACACATACGTGTGAGTCTATTATATTAATTCTATTCTTATCGTTATCCGTCATGTCGAGTATATTATATATTAAAAAATATGAAAATATACGACAGACGTGGATAGATAAATCATAGACTCACCGAATTGGCTTCTTTGGAAGATTTGACCAGAAGCTGAGGCGTGATCCAAAATACGGGTCACCAATTGTAGCGTGGAGTCGAGTTGAGGTTAACTATGAACACCGCTACCAAGAAACACGTGCCAAATAAATCAGAAGGCGAAGGTTGAACGTAACCAAAGAAACCCATAAAATCTCCGAGAAGCCAAATACCAGAAGGCAATTAATGGACCAAGTCGAGATATTTATTTGCTGGCGATCTCGTGGCATCGAAAGGATACCGAGATCGTGCCAGGATACAACCTTGGTTACAGAAGGTAACCGAATTCGCGCGAAGTTACAATTGAAGTGTAAGTACAAGAATGGAAGCACAAAATAGCTGTCATTAGCACAGTCAAACAAAAGCACGTTAAAACAAACACTGGTACAGTTGGTTATAATAATAATTGTTTTTATTAAACCAGTCGTGTTCTCGTGATAAATGTGAGTCACTACAGGAGCCCCCGCTAGAAAGGGTTTACACTTTCGACAAATAGCGGTTTAAATCGTGGGACTGATCGGCTGACGAGCGATTGTAGGACGGAAGAATTGGCGAACAGGAAAGCGATCGTTGATCGTCGAGTTGCCAACGAAGGTCGTTTTCGGAGAACGGTACCAGGAGCGATGTGCTGTATTTGTTGCTTGAGTTGGCATGCTACACCAGAGTGGTTTGTATCCAGAATCTGAAGAGAGCGTTCGTAGGGGTCCGGACCAGAAACGCTGCAGACGTAGGACGAAACCACGTTGAGCCGATGAACCAGAAGCGACCGTAACGACCAAGTTCGAGACCAAGCGTATGCCAAGCATTCGAAACCAAAATATCGACTGAGTGCGTTGACAAGAGCATGGGTGGCCAGTCCAGCTTTCGCCAAAGTTGACTGAAGTCGACGGTACCAAACGGAGGTGGTCGAAGGCGAGGGCTCAGGAAACAAAAAGAATATCAAAAAAGAGAAGAGTGTAGCATGCATGTAGCATAGGAATAACACTACACCGTATCGGTTGTTGACTGTGCGACTAGTCGCGGAAGCGTACGGGCAACCGTACTCGGCGACCGGAACGTGAGACGGTAGTCTCGTTCGTATCGCGTGGGCCTGTAATCTCATCCGAGGTCAGAGGCGGCGTGGTCTGCTGATCTGGACGTGAGAATGAGGTCTCAGATGTATCTAGCGTGGGACCTGAAGATGGTTTGAGGATCCCGCTAGGTTTGCTAGGTCTAGCATTGAATCTCAGGTTACCAGATAGGGCACTGTCATCGACGTGTGCTGGTTTGAGACGATCAACGCTGACGATCTCGACGCGTCCATATCGATCAACCTTGAAGGTCTTTTCGTGACGAGCGATCACGTGAAAAGGGCCTTCGTAAGGTTGTTGCCAAGGTTTGCGTACCGAATCTACTCGTACAAAAACATGTGAACAGGTAGATAACTCTCGAGAGAGAGCGACCTGTCGATGTTGTATTCGAGTTGACACCGGAGACAGCGTTCGCATAAATGCAGACAGTCGATGGACGTAGTCTGATTTACCGAAATTAGGTCTGCTCCGTGGTGTGAAGAATTCTCCGGGCAGACGCAATGTCGTGCCGTATACAAGTTCAGTGGCGGAACATTGTATATCTGCCTTCAAGCTCGTTCGAATACCTAAGGGGACGAGCGATAAGGTTTCGTACCAGTTGTCGTTCTCGTGTGCTCGTAGAGCACTTTTAAGTTGGCAATGAAACCGTTCAACTTAACCATTTGATGCTGGGAGGTAGACGTTAATGCGTATGCAAATGCATTCCGTACCAAGCAGCCGGGTCAGCGAGGAGAATAGTTAATAGGGGAAAATTTCTCGAATAAAGCGTGGAATTCATCATCACGCGAATAAAAAGTGACAAGGATTCGGTACACATACGTGTGAGTCTATTATATTAATTCTATTCTTATCGTTATCCGTCATGTCGAGTATATTATATATTAAAAAATATGAAAATATACGACAGACGTGGATAGATAAATCATAGACTCACCGAATTGGCTTCTTTGGAAGATTTGACCAGAAGCTGAGGCGTGATCCAAAATACGGGTCACCAATTGTAGCGTGGAGTCGAGTTGAGGTTAACTATGAACACCGCTACCAAGAAACACGTGCCAAATAAATCAGAAGGCGAAGGTTGAACGTAACCAAAGAAACCCATAAAATCTCCGAGAAGCCAAATACCAGAAGGCAATTAATGGACCAAGTCGAGATATTTATTTGCTGGCGATCTCGTGGCATCGAAAGGATACCGAGATCGTGCCAGGATACAACCTTGGTTACAGAAGGTAACCGAATTCGCGCGAAGTTACAATTGAAGTGTAAGTACAAGAATGGAAGCACAAAATAGCTGTCATTAGCACAGTCAAACAAAAGCACGTTAAAACAAACACTGGTACAGTTGGTTATAATAATAATTGTTTTTATTAAACCAGTCGTGTTCTCGTGATAAATGTGAGTCACTACAGGAGCCCCCGCTAGAAAGGGTTTACACTTTCGACAAATAGCGGTTTAAATCGTGGGACTGATCGGCTGACGAGCGATTGTAGGACGGAAGAATTGGCGAACAGGAAAGCGATCGTTGATCGTCGAGTTGCCAACGAAGGTCGTTTTCGGAGAACGGTACCAGGAGCGATGTGCTGTATTTGTTGCTTGAGTTGGCATGCTACACCAGAGTGGTTTGTATCCAGAATCTGAAGAGAGCGTTCGTAGGGGTCCGGACCAGAAACGCTGCAGACGTAGGACGAAACCACGTTGAGCCGATGAACCAGAAGCGACCGTAACGACCAAGTTCGAGACCAAGCGTATGCCAAGCATTCGAAACCAAAATATCGACTGAGTGCGTTGACAAGAGCATGGGTGGCCAGTCCAGCTTTCGCCAAAGTTGACTGAAGTCGACGGTACCAAACGGAGGTGGTCGAAGGCGAGGGCTCAGGAAACAAAAAGAATATCAAAAAAGAGAAGAGTGTAGCATGCATGTAGCATAGGAATAACACTACACCGTATCGGTTGTTGACTGTGCGACTAGTCGCGGAAGCGTACGGGCAACCGTACTCGGCGGCCGGAACGTGAGACGGTAGTCTCGTTCGTATCGCGTGGGCCTGTAATCTCATCCGAGGTCAGAGGCGGCGTGGTCTGCTGATCTGGACGTGAGAATGAGGTCTCAGATGTATCTAGCGTGGGACCTGAAGATGGTTTGAGGATCCCGCTAGGTTTGCTAGGTCTAGCATTGAATCTCAGGTTACCAGATAGGGCACTGTCATCGACGTGTGCTGGTTTGAGACGATCAACGCTGACGATCTCGACGCGTCCATATCGATCAACCTTGAAGGTCTTTTCGTGACGAGCGATCACGTGAAAAGGGCCTTCGTAAGGTTGTTGCCAAGGTTTGCGTACCGAATCTACTCGTACAAAAACATGTGAACAGGTAGATAACTCTCGAGAGAGAGCGACCTGTCGATGTTGTATTCGAGTTGACACCGGAGACAGCGTTCGCATAAATGCAGACAGTCGATGGACGTAGTCTGATTTACCGAAATTAGGTCTGCTCCGTGGTGTGAAGAATTCTCCGGGCAGACGCAATGTCGTGCCGTATACAAGTTCAGTGGCGGAACATTGTATATCTGCCTTCAAGCTCGTTCGAATACCTAAGGGGACGAGCGATAAGGTTTCGTACCAGTTGTCGTTCTCGTGTGCTCGTAGAGCACTTTTAAGTTGGCAATGAAACCGTTCAACTTAACCATTTGATGCTGGGAGGTAGACGTTAATGCGTATGCGAATGCATTCCGTACCAAGCAGCCGGGTCAGCGAGGAGAATAGTTAATAGGGGAAAATTTCTCGAATAAAGCGTGGAATTCATCATCACGCGAATAAAAAGTGACAAGGATTCGGTACACATACGTGTGAGTCTATTATATTAATTCTATTCTTATCGTTATCCGTCATGTCGAGTATATTATATATTAAAAATATGAAAATATACGACAGACGTGGATAGATAAATCATAGACTCACCGAATTGGCTTCTTTGGAAGATTTGACCAGAAGCTGAGGCGTGATCCAAAATACGGGTCACCAATTGTAGCGTGGAGTCGAGTTGAGGTTAACTATGAACACCGCTACCAAGAAACACGTGCCAAATAAATCAGAAGGCGAAGGTTGAACGTAACCAAAGAAACCCATAAAATCTCCGAGAAGCCAAATACCAGAAGGCAATTAATGGACCAAGTCGAGATATTTATTTGCTGGCGATCTCGTGGCATCGAAAGGATACCGAGATCGTGCCAGGATACAACCTTGGTTACAGAAGGTAACCGAATTCGCGCGAAGTTACAATTGAAGTGTAAGTACAAGAATGGAAGCACAAAATAGCTGTCATTAGCACAGTCAAACAAAAGCACGTTAAAACAAACACTGGTACAGTTGGTTATAATAATAATTGTTTTTATTAAACCAGTCGTGTTCTCGTGATAAATGTGAGTCACTACAGGAGCCCCCGCTAGAAAGGGTTTACACTTTCGACAAATAGCGGTTTAAATCGTGGGACTGATCGGCTGACGAGCGATTGTAGGACGGAAGAATTGGCGAACAGGAAAGCGATCGTTGATCGTCGAGTTGCCAACGAAGGTCGTTTTCGGAGAACGGTACCAGGAGCGATGTGCTGTATTTGTTGCTTGAGTTGGCATGCTACACCAGAGTGGTTTGTATCCAGAATCTGAAGAGAGCGTTCGTAGGGGTCCGGACCAGAAACGCTGCAGACGTAGGACGAAACCACGTTGAGCCGATGAACCAGAAGCGACCGTAACGACCAAGTTCGAGACCAAGCGTATGCCAAGCATTCGAAACCAAAATATCGACTGAGTGCGTTGACAAGAGCATGGGTGGCCAGTCCAGCTTTCGCCAAAGTTGACTGAAGTCGACGGTACCAAACGGAGGTGGTCGAAGGCGAGGGCTCAGGAAACAAAAAGAATATCAAAAAAGAGAAGAGTGTAGCATGCATGTAGCATAGGAATAACACTACACCGTATCGGTTGTTGACTGTGCGACTATTCTCGGAAGCGTACGGGCAACCGTACTCGGCGGCCGGAACGTGAGACGGTAGTCTCGTTCGTATCGCGTGGGCCTGTAATCTCATCCGAGGTCAGAGGCGGCGTGGTCTGCTGATCTGGACGTGAGAATGAGGTCTCAGATGTATCTAGCGTGGGACCTGAAGATGGTTTGAGGATCCCGCTAGGTTTGCTAGGTCTAGCATTGAATCTCAGGTTACCAGATAGGGCACTGTCATCGACGTGTGCTGGTTTGAGACGATCAACGCTGACGATCTCGACGCGTCCATATCGATCAACCTTGAAGGTCTTTTCGTGACGAGCGATCACGTGAAAAGGGCCTTCGTAAGGTTGTTGCCAAGGTTTGCGTACCGAATCTACTCGTACAAAAACATGTGAACAGGTAGATAACTCTCGAGAGAGAGCGACCTGTCGATGTTGTATTCGAGTTGACACCGGAGACAGCGTTCGCATAAATGCAGACAGTCGATGGACGTAGTCTGATTTACCGAAATTAGGTCTGCTCCGTGGTGTGAAGAATTCTCCGGGCAGACGCAATGTCGTGCCGTATACAAGTTCAGTGGCGGAACATTGTATATCTGCCTTCAAGCTCGTTCGAATACCTAAGGGGACGAGCGATAAGGTTTCGTACCAGTTGTCGTTCTCGTGTGCTCGTAGAGCACTTTTAAGTTGGCAATGAAACCGTTCAACTTAACCATTTGATGCTGGGAGGTAGACGTTAATGCGTATGCAAATGCATTCCGTACCAAGCAGCCGGGTCAGCGAGGAGAATAGTTAATAGGGGAAAATTTCTCGAATAAAGCGTGGAATTCATCATCACGCGAATAAAAAGTGACAAGGATTCGGTACACATACGTGTGAGTCTATTATATTAATTCTATTCTTATCGTTATCCGTCATGTCGAGTATATTATATATTAAAAAATATGAAAATATACGACAGACGTGGATAGATAAATCATAGACTCACCGAATTGGCTTCTTTGGAAGATTTGACCAGAAGCTGAGGCGTGATCCAAAATACGGGTCACCAATTGTAGCGTGGAGTCGAGTTGAGGTTAACTATGAACACCGCTACCAAGAAACACGTGCCAAATAAATCAGAAGGCGAAGGTTGAACGTAACCAAAGAAACCCATAAAATCTCCGAGAAGCCAAATACCAGAAGGCAATTAATGGACCAAGTCGAGATATTTATTTGCTGGCGATCTCGTGGCATCGAAAGGATACCGAGATCGTGCCAGGATACAACCTTGGTTACAGAAGGTAACCGAATTCGCGCGAAGTTACAATTGAAGTGTAAGTACAAGAATGGAAGCACAAAATAGCTGTCATTAGCACAGTCAAACAAAAGCACGTTAAAACAAACACTGGTACAGTTGGTTATAATAATAATTGTTTTTATTAAACCAGTCGTGTTCTCGTGATAAATGTGAGTCACTACAAAGTATTAGGAAACGTGTATTTTTGCATAATCGTAAAAAGCAGTCAATAGTCATCTAACAAAAGTTAGATTTTTAATGATTTTCTTACGATCGTCGTTATTCATTATTTTATAAAAGATTTGAACTTTGATTCGGCGTGGGCCAAAAGATTGCTAAATTCTGACTGCTCCAATCTGCATTTCACTTCATTATTTATCACTGAACGAAGATATCTCATTCTGTACACTGTGTTAAAAAATACACTTAATCAGCGAAATGTTACTTGATTGAAATCTTATTAATGGAACCCATCAGTTTGTTGAGTGGTGAGTTTATCAGGCTGCTTGAACAAGAAACATTACTGCTATGCGACAAAGTTAGTAAATTAAACTCAAATCAAGCAACCTATAATCAACTGCACAATTTACTGGAACTGCTGCATTTCGATTGTACGCCTCCAAAGACCTGAAACCATGTCGTAATTAGGATAATACTTGCTCATATTGGAACATTTTACTCAAAGCCAGGGAAGTGATTTTAAATTCACTCGGTTATTTTAGGGTAATACAAGGTCGTTCACACGGTTATTTTGCTAGGAATTCAGTCATTTATTATAATCGTATAAATATGCGCTCAGATATCATTGAATTGTTTACGTTTAATTTCGTCCACACATTTTTCTTACTAATGGAGGTACATTTAATGACTTGTTAGCTATTCACCGTAAATCCTCGATCTTGAGGTTCAAATTTTGGGATCAAATTGGGTCCCAATTTTGGGAAAAATTTGGGCCATTTTAGGTGAGCCACTAAAGTAAGTGGCACCAAACCTCATTATTTCATCAGACCTGGGAAATCCCCCTATATTTTTTCAAAATTTCTCTCTAACTTTAATGGAGGTCATTCGACTTTGTGGGTTTCCCCAAAGTTTGGAGATTAGGTCAATAAAATCTCAATATTCCGTAATCGTGAGGTCTTATAAAGCGGGGAAGTCATATCTCCTGGGGTCTGATTTTTACCTGGTTACATTTTTCTTAAAATGTCTTCCTGACGATGCTCAAAAAGTGTCCCTCCCACTCACTATAGATGCATTAAAGTAAATGGGATACGACTGAAAACCCTCGAGATCAGAGAGCTGACAAATGATATACGCCCAAGTATATTGGCTTTCTGTGAAACGTGGCTTCCAAAATGTGCCATCAACAAGGAGCCTTCTCTTCCAGCTTTTCCGTGGCGATTGTTCAATGGTATAACCTTCAGATTATTTATATGGGCGATCACACGGTATCAGATTTTGCCCTACTCTGTCTGACTTTTATCGGTGATAAGTGCAGTTCCACAAGGCACAATCGTTAAAGGACTACTACAAAGGAATGTTACTTTAAAGGTATCCAAACTAGACGATAAACCCTACTCAGCCCTCTTGGAAGCTCCAAATTTCCAACCTGTAAAGTACAAAATGACCAAAGGGCATATAATTTATTCATCTTGTAACCTATACTCTCCACACTGACAGTTCACTAGTTGATTTTAGTGCTAAATTACACCTAAGACAAGTTCCATTTAAAACAGAACATAAAGGAGCTTGCATATAAACCCATGCATACTTTACTTTAGTTAGAACCCTTAAACTATTGAACTCGTAATTATGGGCTATGGTAACAGTCCGTTACGCGGTGTCTTTCAAGAAAGGGCTCGAATTTTGCTTAAGTTCCGTAGGTTCCGAAAGTGACTACTTCGTTACGTTTCGATTACTACCACTACTAATGACTGACACTTTACTCCTCAGGGAAAACATCTTATAAACGGGACTTCCATTGTCAAGAACACTCACCCAAATGTAAATCCAAGAAGACAAGTAGTTCCTTAATTCTACCAAGCAAATTTTTAGTTACCTAGCCACTTATTCTAAGTCAACAAATGTTAGTGAGGTGCCATCAAACTGTCTATGCAACAGCGATTTTGTGGTTTGGTTTATGGCTGTTAAGTTATCTTGATCCAAGTTATTTACAGAATTCATGGTACTAACATATGTTTACCAAAATCACCGTGTGTTTACTGGTTAACCAACCAACTTATATGTATTCTAGCGGTGTATTTTTCTACATCAATGTATACTTCAAGTTTACTACCGTATGTTTAGCCAATTTAGTATACCTAAAGTCTAGCTCAACGTCATATTAGAACTTGAAACAATCTACTTCGGTTTGGGTAACCGGGTAGTCTCACTTTCACACATAGAATGTGGCTCATACATAAGTATCTTGTGGGTGAGTTTACGAAGCCGATTGAAGAATAGTCCTGTAAGGAACTCAAAGCACTAAAATACCGCAAACTATCCTGTATATATTATCTATACTCAACTGCTCTGATGGCAGTGTTATCCTTTTTGGGTAAACGACTTGTTAGGTTAAAATAGACCTGGCGAACTACGAATACACTTTTACTTTTTGATAAAGCACTAGACTCACTAAACTTCAAATGTCTGCTCAACGTATGTGACGATAGTGGTGATCGAGTAGTAAGACTTTATGAATCATGTCTGACTCAAGATCTAAAGGAAGACGGCGAATAAACACGGCCGTACCACTGCTACTGATTCCACATCCAACTGGCGTCATCAGCTGTTGATCACGAGTATTACGAGAGCCTCAACTATAATGTGCACCTACCGACTTGGTTCTGTCGAGTGTGGATTGATACCTCGTGATATTCTGTCCGTTCGTAGCCTCTATATAATTTATACTTATGTTAACCAGCTTTGGGTTTGTATCACATATCTAAACGATCTCGGTACATAGCCTCATCAATCAACCTAAAATTCGTACCTAGTGCCCTGCATCTAACTTCAGTAGTACTCATCGATGGTTTCACCATATGCAAGCATTGTTTTTAAGTCATCTACTATTGAATACCACTCCGTGGATTTTATACATGTATTGATCATATTTTGTAGCCATAAAGTAATACAGGTTTCACTGTTGCTTGATATACTTGTCCTTTGGTTAGTAAACTAATATCTTGCAGTAAGCGACGCAAATTTACAAAACTAGTCATACTTTTTCAATCCATGCCGCGATTTTTTTCTCACACCAAACTACTAGATTCGGTAAACCCCCAAGTTAAGTAAAAAGTTAGTGCAGTGAACTGATTAACTCCTGGCTACCTATCTAGGAATGATTCTGATCAATATAGAAGCAACACTTTGCATTTAGATGTAGAGGATTATATCTCAAACATCCTTGCATTGTTACTCAAGGCTGTCACAAAGCTATGGGTTGTGTTAGCGTCTTTGCTGATTAGGACTATGTCGTCTGCATATTCTACGTCGATAAGTGATCTTTCTTGTAGAGAACCAATCCTTTAAATTTTCAACGATAAAACGTTATCTTTTAGAGAATATTTATTACAGAATTAAATAAAAGTATCCCTAACTAATAAGATATAACCAGTTTGATAGCTAATGTGATATGCACGTCCACATTCAGGTCTGAAATCAGCCTGATTCTCGCGGGTTTGAAATGGAAAGTGCTTTCACAACATTTTCAGGAAACCGTATCTACACTTGGGAGCCATTTAAGTTGATGCATTAATATGGATAGTAATAAATTTGTATGACGAAATTCAGAGAGACTTATGCTTATCTGATTTACCCCTGGCCCATTTTACCACTTAAACTTACCTAGAAGTCGAGGGATTTTCACAAAACTTTCAATGTTATATGTCTCACCTCATTTGTGAAGTAAAATCAAGTCAGCGACTCTCGTCTATGTGAATAAACATATCAGTATTTTGTTGTTACAAATTTTACATGTGTCACTCTATGTACTTTTTAAAGGTGAATCAAACCAACATCATTACGAGGTAGAATAGACGTTACTAGAACTAAGATATACATTCTAAATCACTGTCACAATTATAATTGCTTATACCAGCTGAATTTTGATTTCGGTTTCAGAAAATCTGCTTTCACTTGTATTGGAGATCCGATTAATGATTTACTTGTGGACTTTTTGTCATAGCTTCACGTAATAAAGTTCTCCAAATGTCGTATGAAAAAGTAACTGGTATGATTCTTGCCCTATTTATTATTGAGTCGATTATTCATTCATTACTCAGTCAATGTAACTCTCTGTGTGTTTAGCAACTGAAAAATCAGCAATATTGGTTTGAATAATAGTCATTTATTAAATCTTTAGCTTTGAAAAAATTTGTTTAGATAATTAGTGACAAATATGACGTGTTCTTGGCTAAATCAGACTGCCTAACTCCGGATTTTTTTCAAAGTGAGCGAGATTTCTCCTTATTAGGTCACAATCTTTGACTAATATCGACCACCTCTTGGTTTTCACATGGATTTCACGTCTCGTGTAAAGTTTCCTTATAAAAATGAGCAGCACTTCGTCGAGTAGTGTTTTTCAACCTATATTTCTATTTGGATCTGCTGATTTTGGTTCGTATAGCTACATGAAATATAATTTTTCTCTGGCAATTATCAATTGTTGATCTGTCATAATGACCAACCTCACAAGACTCCGTGACCTAAGCATCCCTATGTGCATTTGAATAAATCGTGTTTCAACTGTAAATTGCTTCACTAAAAAGACTAGTTTTTATGTATCTGTTAGACGTAAATAAAGTTCGTTACAAAACTAGTTAGGTTATTCTACTCTTTTGGTGAAACAGTGAAAAATTATTTATTGACAGAGACCTGTCTTAGTGAAGGGTAATAACCATTTTATAGCACTGGTGTAATAACGACTAGAAGCTCATAGGCTGATCCAGTATGATGAGTAAAGCTCTTGCAAAATTAGTATAGGTTTTGTTTACTCGGTAGAAAAAATTACATAATGTCGTTCGAATTTGTTCTCGATTTATTAAAATCTGTTTTTTTCTCCCTTTGGTTCTCCTTTCTGATATATTTTTCTTGAAAGTAAGTCTTCATTTACTAATAGTTGTCGGATCGATGGTGAATTCTTTATTATTTTTTGTTTAAGTGACTTATATCGTTATTATTTTAAGTCTTTCAACGAAGCTTATTTCTGATGTCGAATATATGTAACATTAATTTATAGATTTAGTTACGAAACTAAAAGTAGTTTGTATTATAATCTGACAACAGTAGTTGCTGAGTAGTGCTTGTATACTCCTTCAAGAATATGCACTCCAGGACTTGTGTACCTGTCATTAAGTATATAGCGTTTAAGCCACTAATTTGAAATATAGTGGTTTAAACTTTTGAACTTCAGTAGATTCGAGTTAGAATAATTGTTCGACTGGATAAGTTTCCTATATTTAAGAACCACCTTTCAAGTGAACTTACATATGGTTTTAGTTTATTATCTTAGCTACGTACTTCAGAAATGCGAATGATCTAAAGATAATCTTGACTAGGAATTGTGACTTAGTAGTTATTTTTATTAGGCTTTAAACTAAATTTGTTTTACGCTAGCTGCAAATACTACTGACGGTAACTAAAAGTAATCTTTGGAAGATGAACTATAATTCGACTTTTACTATAGACTGAAATAAGTCATATTTAATGAACAGATAACACTGATATTTCCATATTGCTTTTAAACGTGTAGTTCCCCTGTGGTTATTTTATTACTGGTCGCTTCCGATCACTCATCTATTCACGCTTAAATGCCTTGGTACGGTCGAGGATGGGAAGATTTCCCTCTACCTCTCATAGCCACGCGTAAACATCCACTGACAGGAAAGTCCTACTCAGTGCTTTCTCTCACGACGGGTGTTGTTTACGAAATGAAGAGGACAAAAAGCGAATGTCCGATGCTTTAACCGGTTTGGTGGACACGGAGGGTCCACCTAGGGGAGTTGGAATACCCTTCAGTCAGTCAGTCAGTAACAACGTAGAACTTCGTACGTACGTACATCAGTTCGAGTTGCCACACCACTTTAGCACAGAGATTCAGTTGTCGATTCAAATCCCGTAGTGGTAGAGGTAGTAAGAGTATAAGCAGTAATAGGGAAGATTAGGGTTTGGAGATGTTATTTAAAGAGTATAATCCAGTGAAATAAATTTGGAAAGATGAAAAAAAGGACATGGAGAATTCAGAAGATTAGAATTTGGGAGAACACAAAGAGTGGATGCACCTGCGCCATTCCAAACGATTCCGAGCAATGTCATTCAGGGTCTCTAACCATCGGTTGCTATCATCTCGTGGTCCCCAACCAGGTAGTCTACACCTACCAACATGACTCAGTCCACTTGTCAGTGACTTCATGGTTTTGTGCCATGTTTTGGTCTGGCCACCCCTAGCTTTCTTCCAACCTACTCCTATACCACTGAACATAGCACGTCGAGGTAGTCGGTCGTTGGGCATACATAACACGTGTCCCAGCCATCTCAACTGATGAAATTTCACTACTTCATCAATTGATTTGCCATCCTTACCTAGTACCCGTTTCCTAACAACTGTGTTACTCGATGGTCCCATGATATACGAGCAATGTTTCGAAGACACCTATGATCAAATACTAGTAACCTACGAATATCCTCTACTCTTACCGGCCATGTTTCACTGCCATAAAGTAGGACGGGACGAACTGCTGCGCAGTAAACACGTCCTTTGGTTGATAGACGGATATCTTGCCTACGCCATAAATGACGCAAGTTGGCAAAAGCTAGTCGAGCCTTCTGTATCCGTGCTGAGATTTCGTCACACACCAGACCACAAGGGCTGATGAGACTTCCAAGATAAGTGAAGCGGTCGACACACTCAACTACTTCACTCCCTATCACTAGTTCGGGTGTCGATGTAACCCAATCCTAAAGCAACATTTTGCATTTCGAGGGAGAGAATCGCATCCCGAACATGCTTGCATTGTTGCTTAGAGTGGTCAGAAGACTCTGCATTTTGTCAGCGTCTTCACCAAATAAAACTATGTCATCAGCATATTCTAAGTCAACAAGTGAACCTCCCGGTAGAAGTTCAACCCCTGTAAATTTAGATCAGGAGAGTGTTATCTCTAAAAGTACGTCGACCACAAAGTTGAACCAGAATGGGGAGAGTGGACAGCCCCGACGAACACCACTTGAGGTAATCAATTCTGATGACAGTTCGCCATAAGCTCTCACTCTACCAGTTGTGTTCGAGTAGAGAGCCTTTATAAGGTTAATGTACTTCTTTGGTACTCCTTTCAGTGACAAACACTGCCATAGAACCTCACGATCTACAGAGTCGAATGCCGCTTTAAGGTCGAGAAATACTACCATTGTGGGGCGTCTGAACGAGTGTCTGTGTTCTAGAACCTGACGTAGTGTGAATATCTGGTCTATACAACCACGTCCAGGCCGAAAACCGGCCTGGTTTTCTCTATTCTGCTCTTCATGAGCTTTGATTAGGCGTCGAAGTATTATTGAGGCTAATATTTTAGACACTATATTAGTCAAACTGATTCCTCTGTGATTGTCACAAGAGGACTTTTATCCTTTCTTATATACTGGCACAATCAGTGATTGAAACCAGTCAGATGGGATTACGTCCAGTTCCCAAATTCTACCCAAGACCTCAGTTAATCCCACTGCTAATACTGAACCACCATCCTTAAAAATCTCAGGAGTGAACCTGTCAGGGCCTGCTGCTCTCCCTCGCTTCAGATTTCCTATGGCTTTTTCAACTTCGTAAAGAGACAGAGGACCTACATTAACTTGCCATTCAGGTTGACTGGAGACCGTGAGAAACCAAAGTGTGGCTGAAAGCCAGTTGAACTGATCCCTTAAGTGTTCTGCCCATCGATCCAATCTCCTGGATTGAGAATGTATAATATGTCCATCTTTCTCTGAGAATGTTTCGCTGACAGTCGGTTTCCTTAACAAGTCTGAATAATTGTCTGCTATTACCTATTGCCGCTGCCTTTTCCATCTCTCTTGCTTTCGCTACCCACCAATGCTCGCGATCATTGCGTAGGCTTCTTGTCAGCTTGCGCTTAAGCTGACTCCGCTCTTCATTATGTTCAGAGCCAGGTGGAATGAGTTTCCGAACATCTATCAGTGCGATAGATGCTGCTGAGATCCAGTGTTGCTCCCTAACCTTCTGGTTTACCTTACTAGTAGATATCACTGCTGTTTCCACAGCTTTTCGGATATCATTCCATGCTGCATCGGGGTGGGCATCACATACATGGCTGCCTAACTGTTTTCCTAGTTGTTCCTGAAATATACTCTTAGCTTGACTATCATTAAGTAGGCCCCTAAGAGGTTTCCTTCCAGCGTCTTTCCTACGTCCAGTAAGACGCAAGCAAATACGCGCTCGCACTAGAGCATGATCTGAATCTAAGCATGTGCTCCAGAATGAGCGACAGTCTTCTATCGAGCCCCTCCATCGGTGGCTGATAGCGATGTGATCTATTTGGGTCCAACGTTGGGACGAATTAGGGGGTCGCCATGTTAAAAGATGTTTTTCCTTATGCTTAAAGTTAGTATTTGCAAGGAACAGGCCGTTATCTGAGCATAGCTGCAACAGACGGCCGCAATTATCTGCTCTCTGAGCCACGACACCATGAGATCCACCTAGGTGTCTTTCCCTATCGCTTAGTTTACCTACTTGAGCATTAAAGTCACCGGCCACTATTACTACATCAGAGCGCCTAGCTTTTAGGAGGAGGTCGGAGAGGTTTCTGTAAAACTCATCTTTGACATCATCTGAGCTGCAGTCAGTGGGAGAATAGGCAGAGACGACGAAGAGGCAACGACGAGTGTCCCTATCTTTCCGGATTCTTACTGTTCCGTTCAGTCGGACAGCGCACAAACGGCTGTCTACTGGGATCCACTTTAAGAGAGCTAGTTCTGCCCTAGGACTTAATGCTATACCTACGCCGGCGAAGCCACGGGAAGCAGAATCAGGGCTTCCAGATACACGAAGCGTAAATCGAGTCGGTTCTTTATTTTGGCATGGTGAGGTCAAATTAATGACGCTACTTGGATCCTGTATGCGCGTTTCGGAGACGCAGCACACATCGATGGCGCGAGATTCTAAAGTTTTAGCTAAGGAAGCCTGCTGTCCTATTTGGCAAAGTGTTCGTACGTTAAAAGCTCCTACGTGTAGTTTAGAGCGTGGTTTCAGGAGACCAGGAATGGCGTTCCACGTACTCGAATCGTTTGCCCTAGCGGTGCGAGGTGATAAAGAGACGTGAGGAGGGTTAGTCATGGAGATAAGAGAGGTATTAGGAGGTGTAGGAAGGATTTGAATGTGACCAACTTGGTCTCGTGTGCTGTTACGGGTATGAGGGCTGATGTCACTTCCCGGCTGCCCACACCGTGGAAGGGTATTTCTTGAGGAACCTGAAAAGGAAATTAGATTAGTGTTGATCTTGACGACCTGGGAGCGTGACCGCAGAGCCCAAGGGACAACTGCTTGAGGCCGGTCGCGCACGGCCTTTTTGTGGAAGGTTTTTGACGTGTTAGCTCCGTTCTTCAAAGGGCCTTACCGCCGGAGACGGAAATCTGTGAGGTAAGGTGAGGTGTGACATTTTTAGGGTCGACCTTTTCTAACCCCACCCCTCCTTGTGGGAAGGCAGCATCGCTGTCATGCTGGTTGTCCGAGGGAAACACCTTACTGCTGTCACACCTCTTTACAGTCAGCAGTACGACTTCGCCCTCAGACCTTGAGTTGCTGCTTTTAATCTTACCGTTCACCAATCGACCTGCCTGGCATGGTAGAACCTACAGGAACATATGTTCCAGCCAATATAGCTCGGTTGGGTCATCACGATAAGCAAGCCCGACCACCGCGTCAAGACAGCAGCTTCGGTCGGGTGGAATAACCTTATTCCAGACCAATCGTGCACATGTGTTCCAGTATCCTGAAAGAACAATTGACATATAGACCTATTGTTGGTCATCGGCTACCATGGTACTGCATCTCCTAACGTTGCTCCACTGCCTTGTGGATCAGACCTTGAGGTAGAAGGCTCCAGATGTGTCTCCCTAAGAAAATCACCTGCTTCGGTTTGAGCACCTGGGCATTATTCCAGCCCTCACACAAATCGAGTGATTTATGTGGCGCATATCTATTTGGTGCCTCCTTGTACCAATGTTTATGTGCTTAAATAAATAAATTCCTACATCCTCCTACTCCTGAATCCAACGGTCTAGTTATACTTTTTGTTTCGGAGTTTCTTTTGAACTTGACTTCCGTTGCTTACAAGTATTGCATTACTTTAGTCATCTCTAGTATCACTTTGCGATACCTATAGTCTTACAAGTGAAAATATGCACTGTTATGTTGCTAAATCGTTTGATGACTTTTTTTAGTGAATTATTCCCGGTCTTTTTCAGGTCTGCGTTTGTCTGTGGCAGTTCTCACTGTCAGCGACACATGCTCCAAGGATATTTTACTCGATCAAAGTGGCCCAGTTGCTGAAAGTTCACTCCAGGAGGCAGGATTTAACGTCCCGTTAAAAGATTGTGTCCCGGATGACCCACATATTATTCGTCGCGTAATTATGAAATGGGTAGCTTCTCGTCAAGTAGAAGCCGTACTTACGCTAGGGGGTACAGGTCTGTCTAGAAGAGATGTTACTTCGGATATAATTATTGAGTTAGTTTCCCAAAATCAACGTCTACATGGTATTGAGCACTCTCTTTATTCTATTTCACTTCAAAATACCCCGATGGGTGCTCTATCGCGATTTGTAGCTGGAGTATGTAATGAAACTCTACTAATAACCTTACCAGGTAGTACACGCGCAGTTTCTCAGTGTATCCCAGTTATTCTTCCAGTAATGAAACATGCTATCCAGCAAATCAAAGGTTGGGATCATCTTGTAAAATTAGAACATCCCATTCAGTATAATCTGGATAAAAGTATATTAGAACGCGAATATCCTGTCGTTAGTCGTTGTAGACATTCTAAATATCCAATGATATCAGTTGATGAAGCACTTGAAAAGATATTCGCCGTGTGCAGTTTTGAGATGGGGATTGAAGCAGTGTTTCATAAAAATGCTTTAGGTCGTGTTCTTGGTCGAAGTTTAAAGTCATGTCAGTGCATTCCTCCTGTTGATGCGAGCATGATGGACGGATATGCTGTTCGATTTACGGATGGTGCTAGTCAACTAAAAGTTGTTGGTGCGTCGTATGGTGGGGTTCATATGTGTGCAGGTAGAGAGTTAGTTGTTACTCCAGGCACATGTGTTCGTGTTAGTACTGGCAGCCCTATTCCCTCTGGAGCTGATTGCGTTGTTCCAATAGAGAACACCACACTTATCTCTAAACGAAAAGGTGAACCTGTAGATCTTTATTTAGAAGAGGAAGACACGATTGAAGTGACTATTCCACCTGGAAGTGTTGGGCAGTTCATTCGTCCAGCTGGTGTCGATTTAGACAAGAACTTTGTTTTTAGGCGAGGACTACGCCTTGGTTCAACGGAATTAGGGTTGATTTCCGGTGCAGGTTTGCTAACACCTTGGCCATCTAATCATGCAGATTATGTCAAGGCAAATGAAGGTCCAATTCCTTACGCGGTTTTAGATCGTCTTTTGCAAGGCGGATACCTACCCTGTCTAGAGCAATGTCGCATTGGTGTCTTATCGACTGGAAATGAGGTTTTAGATTGTGTTGTTTCTGAAACAAAGCCTTTTGTGAGAGACAGTAACCGCCCTGTTTTAATCAACCTACTGCACAAACATAATTATTTTAATGTTGTAGATTGTGGGATTTTAACCGATGATCGAAAATCCTTAAGAATGGGCTTGTCCAGGGCTTTAACCTTGTGTGATATTCTTATCACAACAGGCGGCGTAAGCATGGGTGAACGTGATATGGTTAGTAAGATACTAATCGAAGATTTTAATGCAACTCTCCACTTCGCTCGAGTGTTTATGAAACCAGGGAAACCAACAACATTCTTATCTATACCTCATCATGATAATTTAGCCATCGCCGCTTCTACTACCACTAAACCAAAGCCTGTGTTAGCATTTTGCCTACCAGGTAATCCTGTGTCATGTTATGTAACAGCGCATCTATTTGTTTTGCCCTTATTAAGGAAGTTGGACTTACGACCTCTTGAAGAATGGTGCTTTCCAAGTATTCATGTACGGTTGTTACATTCTGTTAAACTGAGTGATCGTCCAGATTACACACGTGCCAGATTAGTTTGGAAAGAGAATTCAGAATATAACCAACCTTCCGTACCTTGTGCATCTTGTGATATGATAGAGAATCAAATGAGTTCTTGCTTAGCTAGTTGTCTTAATTCTAATTTGTTACTGGTACTACCTCCCATTGTTAATGACGGACCACAGGAACTTCCTGTTGATTCTGTTGTTAATGCTTTAGTTATTGATTCGATATTTTAAAGTTGAACGCTTCACATTGAATAGACCTATTACTTAATTAAATTATAATCTGACTACTGTTGTTTATTTTCCTGATTAAGAATAAAATATTTGTTGAGCATGTGAGAGCTTTTATTTGCAATTTTGCGTTATGTTGACTCGGGTACTCATCAACTTCAATTCGTGGTAGTAGACGTCACTCAAATGAATTAATTTAAGACTTACTAATTATATGAAGTAATTTGGACAGAGAGCCGACATTACAAATTGATTTATGTTTTATATTTGAATGTAAGCAATATTTATCTTAACAGTCTACCTCTGTCAAATTTTCCTCAGGTCAATATATGTTCCTCATTTGAATTTATTCAACACAAGAATTCTTCAACTTCGTGTTTTAATAGTTGAATTTATTAGTCAATTGAAGCTAGACCACCATAGAAAACCTGGGAGCACTGAACGGCCGTTTCGTCCTAGTATGGGATTCATCGGCAGTGCGCATCCACGATCCCCTTTCCATGTTTTCCATGGTGGTCTAGCTTCAATTGACTCATGAATTCAACTATTAAATTACTATAATATCCACAAAACCCCTCTGGACTTCGTGTTTGTTGAAATAGATCTAAAGAAAAAGATTCTCTGCTTTTTGTTTAGACAAGTCAAAACATGAGTTTATAAAACTATTCAATTACATTCTGGAATGCATATCTATTTGAGGTGGTTGGTTTTCATATGAAAATGGGTAATAGAAATTTATTTTCCGAAACATTAAGTAGCATGACCATTTCAGCGTACTCCACTTACCTTTAAATTAGTATATTCTCGTACTTATCAACCCGAGTAATTAATTTTCTTATCTCTTAATACTAAGTAATGGTTTAGCAATGTTGAATAAGTAAAAGTGAGACCATTAACCACCACGAGCATTTTATTGAAATATTTTCATTAATTAGGTAGTGTAGCTAATTTTTCACACCTCCCAGGGGCAATTTATACGAAGCAATGGTCAATCATATATAAATTGGTTTACAGTTAAATGCTTTAACCATCATCCCACATTAAAACTTAGTGACTATGTACCAGTTTACATGTTAAGTTATGCGACAACCGTTGCAATTGTACTACCGTTTCTCTGTTAGGTGATTATTCGACGCGATTACTATGAGCCTAATATCATAATTCTAAATTTCTCTTTGAAGCTGTATATTATAGACCCGACTAAAGGGGAATTATCGTCATGGTGCATAGTCGTTAGGATGGTTTTTTAGTGGTTTCACAAAATTCTACTTAATCAGCCTTGTCTGACTCCGGTCGTCACTTGGAATGCATCTGTCAACTGTCCTCCATGCGCGGCTTCGCAGTGTGGTCCGTCGTATGAATTCCGGATGATTTTGACGGTTTTCCCAGTTACACCATAAAGTCGAAGTAGGTTCCATAATATTCTCCTATCCATACCGTCAAACGCTTTCTCATAGTCAATGAATTTGATGTATAGTGACGAATTCCATTCAATGGATTGTTGAACGATGATCCGTAGTGTTGCGATTTGGTTCGTGGACGACCGATCCTTACGGAATCCGACCTGTTGATCTCGGAGCTAAGTGTCCACTGAATCATTCATCTGGTTCAGCAACACTGTTGGAACCGCTTGCTGACACGAATAGTAGTAGGATGCCTCTGTGGTTCTCACATTTACTGAGATTTCATTTTCTTTTCATTGGTATCTTGATGAGGTATTCTTCTTTCCATTCTATAGGCATTTGTTGCTCCTAAATCTTTCAGAATAGGATGTGAAGCATGTTTTCAGTTACTTCAATATCTGACTTCAGTGCTACAGCCGATATGTTGTCAGGTTCTACTGCTTTCCCACAGTTGATCTGTCTGCCATCCTGATTTTTTCTATTGTTGATGGAGTGGCAACCATAAGAATGTGCGTGTGTGCTTCTTCGATGTCTGATGGTTCAGCGTGACTGGTCTTTCCAAGGGTTCTTTTGAGTGCTCTCAGGTTTCCCTTCACTTGCAACTCTCTCCACTCTCGTCGCTAGATGTTCCACATACTTCCGTTCATCAGTTCTGATGCTGCTCTTCACTCGCTTGTTTGCCTGTGAATTTGTCTTCTGTCTTGACCTTCTCTACTATTGTTTGGTTGTTGTCGACTGGTGTCTTCCTGTTCTTACTTTCTTGAATCGTGCGTAGGATATCAACAGAAATCCACCCTTTATGACGGTGCTTCTTGCGACGCAGCACCTCCTGTTACTACTTTTTATTATCCATTTCCATTTGTTTCCATAGTAGTTTACTCTTTTAGTGGGACTTATTGGTAGGATTTATGTTGACTTCATATGTCAGTATCTCAAAGGAAGGCTGTATTAATCTTTTGTGATACTGTTTATCCAGTGTTTCTTTAGCTTTAGTTTCATCTTTGCAGCTATCAGGTAGTGATCTGAAGCCATATCAGCTCCTCTATTTTTTTCTTACGACAATGGTAACACATATAACTATTTTGTCGAAAGCCCACAAATTTGTAAATCTCACAGTTTCCGTCCATTTCTCCCAGTCCTTGTTATCCCTCGATATCGTCATACTCTGTATTGTCCATTTTGACCTTGGCGTTTAGGTCTTTCATCAGGACGGTTCAGTCCTTTTCTGGGTATTTCTCTACAATGGACTACAACTTCTTACAAAACAAATATTCACCATTCCCCCTGATATCAATGGTGAGCGCATGGTTGTGGATGACATTGCTATCCATGTTTTCTTTGCTTACAAGGGTGCTTTGATAATCCTGGATTTATGAGATTCCCACCTTATAAATGCTTTCTGCACATCTTTAAATAGCATCAGTGCAACTCCTTGTGTGTGCGAGACATTTTATTCTTCATGACCAGAATACAGTATCACTTCTCTCGAGTTTTGGTATGGGTAAGGTATTGGTACTAAGTTAAATCCTATAAAAGACAAAAGAAACACGTCTCTTTCAAAACGGAACGTAATCACTATTCATGAAGATACCGTTTTTCCGATATTGTACTCGTTTGCAGAAAACCTGCAAAGTGAAATTATATAACTGGTGAGACAGGTTCTGTTAAAGTATCCAAAATGTCATGATACTTTGCGACTACTATTATTTCTTGCCATTGTGAAAATAGCAAATTGGTATTATGTTTCTTCATAAATGTTTTGATCGATTGATAAAAGTCTTTGTCGTTTACGTTGTTAAACAATTGTGCTGACACCTTGACTCTAAACTAAATCGACTTTAAATTAATCTAGCAAGGAATATACTACTGGGAACGACTTCGCATATAACTACTTTAGCAACAGTTGAGACAACGGATTTCGACTAAATACATTCGGAATTATTCTCTATTGCATACCAACATCGTTCTAATTTTCAACAGACAAGATGAAGGGAGAAGTGTCAGATCCTAAAATTTATTAACCTTAGATCAATATTTTAATTTGTGCAATCGTTTATGTTCAGAAAATTATAATCTACTGAGTTATTTGGTATTTAATAATTCCATTCAGTTTCTAAAGATTGCCTCTTAACTGGTTCATCTAGAAATTGTATTGTTCTTTCAGTTGAATGGCTTGCTTCTTAACTGTGATTCCCAAAACAACTGAAGTGAGATCATGGAAATTTCAGGGTAAATAAACCGTACACCCTTTTAAAATACTTTCTCGACACACTTGTCCTATGTCTTTTTCTATTTCAAGCATCTTCATGTATCAGGTTTTTCAAATGCCTCATCGTTTCACATCTTGCTAGAATCATGTCAAGAAACGATTTGACCAAATTTAATTCGTCGGCAGTTACCGGGAAGGTCACTCACGGATTCTAAAATACAAGGGACCGCACATATTTGATCTAACCGATACAGGAGGTTGAAAGTAGTTTTGGCTTTGAATTTTCCTATCACCATTATTTAAGTCTACTTAATTCAAATGATGAAATTTCACTTTAATTATCATAATCATTCTAACTGATATGTTTGCTTTAAAATGGAAATAATGTTATTTCAGTTTAACAATCAGATTAGAGTTTAGATAAAAAAGGATGAATATTTCCGTTCCCAATATTCCTTTTAGTTTTAGTGACAAATATTTTGATGCTATTTGGGAACCATTATTAATGCCATTTGATTATGAATTATCACTGAATTCTCATTAAATATTGACTTTCAAGTAGCGAATCAACTATTATTACTCTCAGTCGTCCTATCATTATTATGATCTTTTTCGAAATCTTCAAAATCCATCGAATGGTTCTTGAATTCGTACTGTGGATTAGCATTTTTCGTGCCGTGAATTTTCACAATAGTTTTCATTCGAAATGACTATTCTTTTCTTTATTTGAACACATAAATATTGTTACAAAGGGGCATTGACTACATATACGCCACACAAGTCACTTGATTGGTGTGAGGGATAGGGTACTCCCCAGGTGCTCAAACCAAAGCAGGTGGTTTCCTTAGGCAGCCACATCCGGAGCCTTCGACCTATAGGTCTGATCCATAAGGCAGTGGAGAAACGTTAGGAGATGCAGTAACATGGTAGCCGATGACCAACAATAGGTTTATATGCCATTTGTTCCTCCAGGATCCTGGACCACATGTACACGATTGGTTTGGAATAAGGGTTTTCCAACTCCCCTACTTGGACCCTCCGTGTCCACCAACCCGGTTAGAGCGTTGGACATTCGCTTTTTGTCCTCTTCATTTCGTAAAAAACACCTGTGGTGCGAGAAGGCAGTGAGTAAGACTTTTCTGTCAGTGGTTGTATACGCGTGGCCATTTGAGACCATCATAAGTCATTTACTTCCACTTACATATTGATCTAAAAATCATATCATTACTTGACTTTCTCTTGGTCGCATTCCAACGATCGAATTGTTCCATGGAATTGTCTTTGTCTAAATAATCTGAACGGATATATAAGACCACAAAATATTTTGAATTCGACGATTTTTTTTCACTTTATCAATTCTCACTCATCACTTTGATTAATAGTAAAAATATTCGACAGTAATAT
The DNA here is from genome assembly GCF_000699445.3 of Schistosoma haematobium. Taxonomy (NCBI): domain Eukaryota; kingdom Metazoa; phylum Platyhelminthes; class Trematoda; order Strigeidida; family Schistosomatidae; genus Schistosoma; species Schistosoma haematobium. The sequence continues at coordinate 19,754,612 of NC_067201.1, forward strand.
CTAAGTTTAGGTTTCCTTCTAAAAACTTTATCATACTGATAACTAAAATAAAACATTTTTTCTTTTTCATATTTCAGAAAACACATAGTATGATATGAGGCCAAAACTTCCAAAAACTATTTCAGCATGGCAGCTGATGAGCTTTTTACCACCTGGTGCAGCAGACATCACATCTGAATTACACTTCACAAGGACTAGACGTATGCCCAATATAACTCGTCCAGACCAATTACTTATTAAGGTTAAAGCGGCATCGTTAAATCCTGTCGATTCTTTGCTTGTCTATGGTTATGGTTCTTCTAGCTTTAATTTATTACGTCGCTTTACATCAAACTATGGTTGCTTTGGTCTACCTGATGCCACAACAGCAGAAAATGCTGATTTTCCTTTTACACCTGGTCGTGATTTTTCTGGTCAAATAGTTGACATCGGTTCAGAAGTTGCTTTATCCAACCTAAACAGGCAAAATAAACTTATTATTGGTACAAATGTGGTTGGTGCTACATGGCCTTTTCTCAGTACTACTGGATCTGGTTCATTAGCTGAATATATTGTCTGTCCAGCCGATTATGTTGCTCCATTACCTAGTAATGTTTCTTTCATATCTGCAGCTGCATTAGGATATGCTGGTTTAACTGCATGGTCAGCTTTAGTTGATGCTGGTGGAATCGACCCTGTTAGTAAGTCATCACCATCAGCTTGTTCAATTCTTATAACTGGCGCCACTGGTGGTGTTGGCTTTATTGCAGCACAATTGGCTAAACTTTGGGGTTGGAAAGTTCATGTCACATGTCCAAGTGATAAAAAGGCATTAGATTTAATGAATGTTTTACAAGTTGATGAAGTAAGTAGTAAATAATTTGTATTCTTATCATGTTTTAAATAGTTGAATTTTGAGTTTGATATATCAATAATCAACATAACTTATGGTTCAACGCCGTTCACACTAACCTGCAAATTTCATTAAACGGACGAAACTAAAATTAAACACGAGATAATCATTTCCTACAGTCCAAATGTACTTTCAAGTTTCCTTCAATCTAACCCATTAAATTTGAGTGCTGATAAAAATATGACTATCCATACTAAGTTTTACTGGATACTTCACTGATAAGCCCGACCGAATTCAATTAAAGTAACTGTCCGGTGTTTAAGTGCATTTTGATCAGTTTAATAAAATTAGCATGAAGCATATCATACTACTGGTCTCGTAGTTTGGTTGTAAGCATTGCGTTCTTTCGTGTCAGTAATCACATTACTCAAACTTTAACGTTACACATGTATAGTTAATGTCAGATTTTCAAATGTCCTGGTACGGTCGAGGTTGGAGAGTTCGTTTTCCCCTTCGAAATGCTCTCAAATGGCCACGCGTATACAACCACTGACAGAAAAGTCTTACTCACTGCCTTCTCGCACCACAGGTGTTTTTTACGAAATGAAGAGGACAAAAAGCGAATGTCCAACGCTCTAACCGGGTTGGTGGACACGGAGGGTCCAAGTAGGGGAGTTGGAAAACCCTTATTCCAAACCAATCGTGTACATGTGGTCCAGGATCCTGGAGGAACAAATGGCATATAAACCTATTGTTGGTCATCGGCTACCATGTTACTGCATCTCCTAACGTTTCTCCACTGCCTTATGGATCAGACCTATAGGTCGAAGGCTCTGGATGTGACCTCCTAAGAAAATCACCTGCTTCGGTCTGGGCACCCTGGTAGTATCACATCCCACACACAAATAAAACGAAATGGCAATAATTACTGGAAATACTATTCTTGCTCCAAATAATATTCAGACAACTCACATTCATTTGATAACATACATTTTTATTTTTTCATATACTACGTCACTTTATATACTCACTTTTATTCCCACTTTGTGTATCCTTATTTTCCAACTTAAACAGCCACTCGCTATGTTGAAAACCCTGTCCTATCTAAACGACCTCAAGTCACTGACTGGTCGAAAGCTGAATACTACCACCGAATACAAATACTGAAACAGACTTTCTGTGATCAACTATACCACTCATACTGGCTTCCTTCAACGATCGCACACTAATGCAGATCGAACAATATATAGTGTTGATTATATCTTCAGAAAGCCTTAATATTGACATCTGTTGTCTATCCGAGTCCCTTATTCAATGCTCTAGTGAAGTACTATAAATTCGCTCCCCATCTGTCGCTTCAAAAAGCTTATTTTACGTGGGTTTATCCAGGGACCCTGTGACATCTTCGTGAATTCGATGAATTCTACCATCAGTTAACTGTTTTTCTCCAGAAAGTGCGTTCGACAGATATTGTAGTACTAGCCGGAGACTTGAATGCTCAGGTCGGGCGTCTAGGCACAGAAGAGAGTCGTTTAGGTGGCCGATGGGGACTCGTTGGTTGCAGGTCAGATAACGGGGACCGTCTACTGCAACTATGCACAGACTACAACCTGTTTCTGGCTAGCACTAACTTTCGGCACAGTAATCGCCGATGTGCCACCTGGCGTCCTCCCTCTGCATCTCAAGCCTGGACTCAGATTGATCACATCGCGATCAGCTACCGCTGGCGTGGTTGTGTACAAGACTGCCGCTCCTTTTGGAGTACCTATCTGGACTCTGACCATGCTTTGGTCTGCGCCAATCTTACCTTACTTTTCAGTGGCCAACAAAGTGACCGCCACCAAAGGATTGATATCAGCAAATTGGTTGCAACTTCTGTTACAACTAAGTATCCAACCTAGCTAGCTACCATTCCACCGAAAAGTATAGATGAGCATTGGTTGCAATTGTATGACGCCATGAAAATGGCAGGTACAGTCAGTTGTGAGTTCGCAAAACGCTCCGCTTATAAGCACTGAGTTTCTTCAGGCTCCTGACAACTCATTGAAGCCCGTCGGTCTACTCCGGGTGATCGTGAGTTTGACCATAAACGAAGGATGTTACGTAAGGAAATTGGGCAAAGCTTGCGTAAGGACCGAGAAGCCTGGTGGTCGGAGCGTGCTAATGAGCTGGAAGCAGCAGCTGCATCTGGTAATTACCGGAAGCTCTTCCAACTCATCTGAGTCACTGGCAGCAAGAAGTCTGGTGTGAGCGAAACAATCTGCGATGATGTCGGGATGCCAGTCACTAACACCCATCGACGTCTTGGACGATGAGCAGAATTTTTCGAAGGTCAGTTCAACTGGCCTGCTGCTCCGGCAACATCGGTCAGACTGTCCTGCCCGCCATGGCCGGTGACGACTGATCCACCAAATGAGGCGGAATTCCGCAAGGAACCCGACTCTTGAAGCGATACAAACCACCGGGCTCAGATGACTTACCTCCGGCTCTTTTTAAAGATGGTGGTGGCTTTCTGACTAAGGAACTGACTGTGTTGTTTACAAAGGTTTGGGAACTAGAGAGTGTACCAACGTCATGGAATGAGTCGATAGTTGTCCCTATCTTTAAAAAGGGGTTCACGTCGTTCCTGTAACAACTCTCGGAGGATAAGTCTACTTCCAATTGCGTCCAAGCTATTGGCTTCCGTCATACTTCGTAGGTTGTTCAAAACTCGAGAAAGATTGACTCGCGAGGAGCAGGCTGGGTTTCGTTCGGGTCGAGGATGTATTGATCATATCTTCACCCTCCGCCAAATGTTAGAACACCGTCATACTTATCAAAGGCCAACAATCGTAGTATTTCTTGACATCAGGGCTGCCTTCGATTCGTTGGATAGGACTGTTCTCTGGGATTGTCTATTGAAGAAGGGTGTGCCTGAGAAGTTTATTAACATCCTAAAAGCCCTATATACAAACACCTCGGGTAGAGTGAAGGCATACAACCACCTCTCTCTATTGTTCCATTCGAGCAGTGGGGTTAGACAGGGTTGCCCAATCTCACCATTATTCTTCAACTTTGCCATTGACGACATTCTGGAAACAGCTCTGATGAATGTAAGTAATGATGGTGTGGACCTGTTGCCTGGAGAAAGACTTCTCGACCTTGAGTATGCGGACGATATTGTCTTACTGTGCGATAATACCCAAGGCATACAATCCACACCTAATCTGTTGGCAATCAGTGTCCGTAGGTATGGTATATGCTTTGCACCTTCGAAGTGCAAAGTACTTTTACAAGACTGGCAGGATTCTAACCCCGTACTCACCCTGGATGGTGAGAAGATAGAAGTAGTCGAGAAGTTCGTGTATCTGGGTAGCTGTATGAGTGCTGGTGGGGGTGTGAGTGATGAGATCAATGCTCGAATAGTGAGAGCCAGAGTGGCTTATGCCAATCTGGCCCATATTTGGCTCCTTCGTGATGTCAGTCTGACTGTAAATGGTCGGATCTACAACGCGTCAGTGAGAGCAGTCTTGCTCTATGCTTGTGAAACCTGGCCTCTTGAGTTGAGGATGTTAGACGACTCTGTGTTCGATCATCGTTGTCTCCGAAGGATTGCTGACATCCAGTGGCAACCCCATGTTATTAATGCAGAGGTTCGGCATCGTGTGTTTGGGCACAGAGATGATAATGCAATCAATGTCACGATCTTGAAACACCGACTTCGGTGGCTTGGACATGTTCTCCGAATGTCGTCCCAGAGAATTCCACGTCATGCATTATTTGCCGACTCTGGGACTGGTTGGAAGAAGCGGAGAGGTGGTCAGTACATGACATGGTGTCGTGGTATAGAAGAAAGCTGCAAAGGACTGGCTTCTATTGGTCCTTCACTACTCCCTGGTTGATATCCCAAAGGTATCACAACAGTGACTACAGATGTTCGGAATAGAAGCTAGTGTCGATCTTTCTGTAACTTTCTTCATAAAAGCGAACGTAACTTCTTTAATTGAAAGAATTATTTGTGATTGTATATTTCATAGCTGAACTATTTCTCTCATTGTTATTATTATTTCTGGACGATAGCAATAAACGTCAGATAATTTAAATTTCTATGAAATGAACATGTAACTTGTTCTTCTTGACTAGAAATAATGGTTGTAGTTAGATATTTGAATTGATTCAAATAACTAGATTGGATTGAATAAATTTACTTCTAATATCCTTATCGTATATACTTTAAATTTAATAGATTTCCCATTTTTATATTTTAGATATTTCCACATCCAACAAATATTCAAACAACAATGAAATATGATTTAATTCTTGATTGTATTCGACCGGATTATTTGAATACAACAACTTCATTCACCACATCATCATCATCATCATCATCATCATCATCGTCGAATACACAATTGAAACAATGTCATTTCATTGATCATTTATTACCTCAACTACCATCTATGTTAACTTATTTAAATACATCATCAAATCGTACACGTTATATTATGCTTAATCCACCATTATTGTATTTAAATGATTATTATGGACCATTTATTGGTAGTGGAATAGCATATTCACAATTATTGTATAGTAATATTGCAGCATTATTCTCTAACAATAATGTTTATAATACTAATTTAAATAAAATACGTTGGGTATTTTTTAAACCAAATAATAAAGTATTAAATTATCTTTTAAATTTACTTTCAAATAAACAATTAATAATACCAGTGGATACTGTTTATCAATTTAATCATGTACCAGATGCATTTCATCGACTGTATACTAAAGGAAAACGTGGTAAACTTGTAATTGAAGTGAATAATTAATAAATAATCTTTCTTTTACAATAATTTAACTTTTTATTTTGGAATAAAAGGCCTAGGATAAGAGTGGGTTGGAGAATGCTGGTCGGCGGCCTATGCTCCATTAGGAGTAACAGGCGTAGGTAAGTAAGTAAGTAATAGTTTAACCTGAAACATCCTGGAAATTCAAGATATAATACTAATAGTTACACGATCGTGCTTGAGACTGATAGTTTAGTGAACCAAAACATCAGTGGGGATAATCGAATGTATTTGAGCAGAAAATTACAGAGCATCTTAAATAAAATCTGAGAACCATATAGTAAATCGTTAATTTCCAAAATATCAAACTTGACTGTTCCTGTTGCAAACATCAATCTGTTGTCTCATATTTCATTGTTCATGCGTTTTCATTACCAATTGTATTCCGTTACCGTTCTTTCCTCATCGACCTTCTACTGAAATACATTCTATGACTGATCGTCGTTATATACTACTTGTGTGGATATAAGCAATCCACACCACGACGTATCCTGGGTTCGAATCTCGTGAGGCAGGATCGTGGATGAGCATTGCTGAGGAGTCACACAATAGGACGATATGGCCGTCCAGTGCTTCCAGGTTTTTCATGGTGATCTAGTTTCAATTGACTCATGATTTCAACTATTGGAATAAGCTATTGTGACGAGATTATAATTTATGGACGAGTCAATCAGAAGGGTTTGTGGGAGTTCAAGGTCACGACGCCCATTTCAGTTCCTAATGCTCATGTACGATCAGTTTAGAGTGGATTTTATAGAAGACGTGATCATTGAGGGGCTATAACAAATGGGACTACTTAGAATTTTCTTTATTTGTGACTGTCGTACCGTGTGCAGACTACCGTGATGAGATTGTCTTTCGATGTTATTCATGTTCGAGGAAGAAGTTTGTTCGAACAGGAACTTTCTTCGCTCGATCCCAATTGAGACTAAGGAAAATCATGATGATTGTTGCAAATTGGATAATAAGATCACCAGTAACACTGGCTGCAACATTTGCAGATGTTATTGAAGCTTCAGCTGTTCAGTTGTATGAGTATTGTAGAGATATATGTGCAATAAAAATGAAACGTGTGGAGGAGTTCGCAAAATCGTTGAAACAGTAGTGAGAAGGCGAAGATTTAACAGAGGACGTAGTATTAAGGAAGACTAGGTAAGTAGCACTTCCATAAATATACCTCACAAGTACTTGGAATTTACGACAGATCAACCCAAAAGGGACACTTCCAAAGGGTCAGAAACCGACAATAATACCAACTATACGGGAATACGTGCAGCCAGCTACTACAATACATTCGGATGATTGAAGAACCTACCAATGCCTGCATAGACTTGGTTATATGCATCATGTCATTGTCCACAATCACCATTTTTTGGACTCTACAACAAGAGTGCACACTAACAATATTGAAGCTATGTTGTCGAGGCTAAAGTAGTTTCTACGACCCTATCATGGAGACATATGGATGAGTTCCTCTACATTATGCAATACTCTTTCAAACCTTAATAAGTCTTTGAATCATGTAAAAGAAGTACATCCACTTTAATTCTTTGGTTTTTTATAATGTATCTCATTTCGTATTAATTGTCTTCTGATTGCCTAATGTTTTCCAAGGTCACTTAAGGTTGGCCATAAATTATAGCCTCGCCTATCACTTATTAGTTTGCAAATATCAGGTTGTAGTAATTACCCATTCTACATCAATCTGTTATTGTTTTATTAACAATAGTTACAATAAGAAATTCGTAACACAAAATGATGTAACAAACATTAACATGGTTGCTGTCCACTTAGTTGGAACTTTGATATCAGAATTGGCTTGCATAAAAACTGAACCGCGATATAGATAACATAAGATACATCAATATAATGTAGACGCAGATTAATAATACAAGATTATCCAGGAATCTTTTGTTTCCCGTCCAATGTTATACTATTCGAATTACAAAATAAAGCGTCTAATCAACTTGCAAGTCTTATCTCAGTTATGGATTCCTCCTAACTAATGGGGTGATAGGACAAATTCCTTTATCATACAATTGAACCGAACAGTAATTATTTTATATCATACGAAGACTTGAATCTAATGTGTAATGTAGAATTTCTGATAGAATTCAACGAATTATTTATTTCCCTGTCACTTAGTAAGTGATGAACACTGCTATCAATGATTCTTAAAACCTGTTCATAAAATAAATAATCAATAGAAGTTTACAAATTAATCTAAACACTAGTTCATTAAATTGCTTAGTCCTATAGAACAGATGTTGAAACAAATATAGTAATTCAGTAATACTTCTGGATAGAATACACATGGCATCAGACTCGAATGCGTCTCCCCCGACTGGCTAACTTTATAAATGTGTAGGAGTTAAGACGGCTTTGTAAAATAAAATGTCCCCTGAGTCATGCGTATTAAAACTTACTTCATTCAATTCTTTATTTAGCTTGTCAATTTTTTTTATCAGTCAGTCAGTCATCAACAACGTAGAACTTCGTACGTATGTACATCAGTTCGAGTTGCCATACCACATTGTCAATTCAAATCCCATTGTGGTAGAGGTAGTAAGATTATAAGCAGTAATCGGAAAGATTAGGGTTTGAAGATGTTATTCAAGCAGTATAATCCAATGAAATAAGTTTGGAGAGTGAAAAAAAGGAGCATGAAGAATTCAGATTAGAATTTGGCAGAACACAAAGAGTGGATGCACCTGCACCATTGCAAAAGATTTCGAGCAATGTCATTCAGGGTCTCTAACTATCGGTCGCTATCATCTCGTGGTCCCCAACCAGGTAGTCTACACCTACCAACATGACTCAGTCCACTTGTCAGTGACTTCATGGTTTTGTGCCATGTTTTGGTCTGGCCACCCCTAGCTTTCTTCCAACCTACTCCTATACCACTGAACATAGCACGTCGAGGTAGTCGGTCGTTGGGCATACGTAACACGTGTCTCAGCCATCTCGACTGATGAAGTTTCACTACTTCATCAATTGATTTGCCATCCTTACCTAGTACCCGTTTCCTAACAACTGTGTTACTCGATGGTCCCATGATATACGAGCAATGTTTCGAAGACACCTATGATCGAATAATAGTAACCTACGGATATCCTCTACTCTTACCGGCCATGTTTCACTGCCATAAAGTAGGACGGGACGAACTGCTGCGCAGTAAACACGTCCTTTGGTTGATAGACGGATATCTTGCCTACGCCATAAATGACGCAAGTTGGCAAAAGCTAGTCGAGCCTTCTGTATCCGTGCTGAGATTTCGTCACACACCAGACCACAAGGGCTGATGAGACTTCCAAGATAAGTGAAGCGGTCGACACACTCAACTACTTCACTCCCTATCACTAGTTCGGGTGTCGATGTAACCCAATCCTGAAGCAACATTTTGCATTTCGAGGGGGAGAATAGCATCCTAAACATGCTTGCATTGTTGCTTATAGTGGTCAGAAAGGCTCTGCATTTTGTCAGCGTTTTCACCAAATAGAACTATGTCATCGGCTTATTCTAAATAATTAATTTCCAAATTAACTGATACTATGAAATGGTGGAGGGGTACCTAGCTTGTCGTATGCCCTGATGGTGTTCATGTAACTTTGGGGTTGCCTGATCTGCCAAGGGCGATGGGACAGTACATGATACTATTGTTATGTACTAGGTTGAAAAAGAATTGTATGCTTTATGCATACAAATCCGCCCCATTATTGTTCCTTGAGATGGTGGAGACCCACGACCAAACAATCTAGCTCAGAGAACAAAACTCCATCAAAATAACTAATACTATTCATTTCATTGAATTTCTTTTGTTATGGGGATCGATTGAGAGATTAAACATACATATACATACAATAACAACATGGTAAACTAATTGTACCAGAAGAAATAGTCGGTAAAACTATTCACTCAAACAAAAAATGATTCGAAATACTCGGTCACTATATGATGTGAAGTACAGCTGATTATCATAGAAGTTGTTCATGACAATATTTTATACATTATTGACCATGTTATTTTAAGTCATATTTGTATTTAACCAGGTTTAATAAACACTTTCGGTTTACTGAATATTTCAATAGCTTGTTCTAATTCACTGAGACGACTTTCAATTTCTGCACGTCTAGAACGAATTCTCAATGTATCCATACGTACTGGGAGGTGAGAAAATTCCTCTGACAACTGAGTATGAGCTATAGAGAAAATCAAAGTGTAATTAATGTATCGTAAATAATTAAATTTCTAATTATTAATATCATAATGAGATGGTGGAGAAGATTTGTAGCTCAAGTGGATGATTTTGATGGAGGTTGTGTTCACGACTAAATCATCCAGCTCAGAGAACAAAACTTCATCAAAGTTGTTAATATCATTTATTTAGTTAAACACATAAACATTGGTACAAGGAGGCACCAAAAATATATGCGTCACATAAATCATTCGATTTGTGTGAGGGCTTGGATACTGCCCGGGTGCCCAAACTGAAGTAGGTGGTTTTTTCTTAGGGTGCCACACTCGAAGTCTTTGACATAAAAGGTCTGATTCACAAGACAGTGGAGCAAAGTCAGAAGATGCAGCCCCATGGTATCATTATTCAGTGTTGGAGAAAAAGTCAATTTTCATCTGACCAATTATTAGCCATTTTAAAATAACAACATGACTGGCTATTTCTCACACTTTATGGAATTAAGATCGAGAAATGTGGAAGAAGGGTTCTATTTGGCAAAAGAGATTCATTTTAGATGGTTCAACAACCTTGATAATGTTCAGAGCCGTGAAAATAAATCTCAGAAATCTTAATTTTACAGAAGTCAAGTTCCAACAACGTTTTACGTGATAATTAAAATTTTATTGTTGAATGTCACTATTTAAAGAGGATGTTACTATAAATTTCCTAAAATCTCCTGTTTAAAATTATTCTAGAATTAGTGAAAGATCGTTTTAAAAATATTTAGATCAGCGAAACGTAACATCACTTCCACATGAAGCCCTCAAATACTCTGGTACGGCAGAATGGGGAAAGTCAGCTCTCCCGTCGAAATGTTCTAATATGGCCACGTGCATACAACCAGTCATACAAGTCCTACTCACTGCCCTTTCGCAGCGTGGATGTTTTTTACGAAATTGAGAGGAAGAAAAGCAAATGTCCGGCGCTTTAACCGGGTTGGTGGATATGTAGGATCCACCTACGAAGTTGGAAAAACTCTGATTCCAAACAAATGATACAAATAGACTACAGGATCCTGAAGGAACAAATGGCGTATGAACCAATCGTTGGTCACCGGCAACCATGGGACTGCATCTCCTTACCATGCTCCACTACCTTGGGAATCAGACCTTTACGTCGAAGGCTCCGGGTGTGTCCTCCTAAGGAAACCACCCACTTCAGTTTGGGCACCCGGGAAGTATCTCAGCCCTCACACAAATCGAATGATTTATTTGGCGCATATCTATTTGGTGCCTCCTTGTGCCAAAGTTTATGTGTTTAAATAATAAAATAATAATAGTGTGAAGCAGATAGTGATTTGGTGTCCTGAACGGCAAAATAAAATCACCATTAAATCATCTATCTTAAGAAAACCTACCAGTTTTAGTTTTAGAAAAATATGTACCCTTAAGCACTACTGAGAAAGAGAATAAAAGGAAAGTTAATATCTATTCCCTTGTCATTTCATTCAACATAATTTGTAAACTGATATAACGGATGGTTTGAAATATTTTTTTCTCTCAAGTACACTACGATAATACGTTAATACGATAATGAGACTAATCACGTTAGATTAGATCCAGGATTCAAGACCCAGGATAGAGAACTAAATTAACAGTAGATAATACTTTAGTCAATACAGTTACAAGCTATTAAACTCAGGGAATCTGAAGTAGAAATCAATGGGAGGAAAGGTAATTACATATATAATATTCAGTAGGCTAGGTGCCTGTTTGTTCACTGCCGGTCTCTAGCCCGGATAAAGAAGAAGGGTTGGATGTGGGGTCAGCATCTCAATCTCGTAGAAAAACAAGCTTGATGGAGAAAACACTGAGCAGAGTAAATAACTTAAACTCTGATCTGGGAGTTGAAAGATCTTCATTTACAAGAATTATGACACCTCATGGTAAAAGCCGAGATTCTTCAAAAATCATGAGGCCGATGGCCCCTATAACAACCAAAGCAACAATTATTATAGGTACATGAAATATCCGTACAATGTGGCATACTGGAAGAACTAATCAAATAGTCACGAATGGATTTCTATCTCAACCCTGAACATGATTCGAGAAATGAAGAACAAGACAGCAATTAACAACAGCTAAATAAGCGAGTGAAGATCAGCATTAGAACTGATAAACGGAAGTATGTGGAACATCTAGCAACGACAGTGAAGGGAGTAGCAAGAGAAGGGAAATATGAAACAACTATATGGCACAATGAATAAACTAACAAGGATGTTTAGTAAACCAGATCTAGCGGTCAAAAACAAACAAGGTAAGCCAACCACTGAAACTGACAAACGGTGGAACAGGTGGGTAGAGCACTCTAAAGAACTGTTGAACAGACCAATCCCACTGAACCCACCAGACATCGAAGAAGCACACACGCACATTCCTAAGGTTGTCACTCTATCAACAATAGAAGAAGTCAGGATGGCAATCAGACAGATCAACAGTGGAAAAGCAGAAGCACCTGACAACATATCGGCTGTAGCACTGAAGTCAGATATTGAAGTAACTGAAAACATGCTTCACATCCTATTCTGAAAGATTTAGGAGCAACAAATGCCTATAGAATGGAAAGAAGAATACCTCATCAAGATACCAAAGAAAGGAAATCTCAGTAAATGTGAGAACCACAGAGGCATCCTACTACTATTCGTGTCAGCAAGCGGTTCCAACAGTGTTGCTGAACCAGATGAATGATTCAGTGGACACTTAGCTCCGAGACCAACAGGTCGGATTCCGTAAGGATCGGTCGTCCACGAACCAAATCGCAACACTACGGACCATCGTTCAACAATCCATTAAATGGAATTCGTCACTATACATCAAATTCATTGACTATGAGTAAGCGTTTGATGGTGTGGATAAGAAAAAATTATGGAACCTATTTCGACTTTATGATGTAGCCGGTTGCCTCATCAACACCATCCGGAATCCATACGACGGACTACACTGCGAAGTCGTGCATGGAGGACAGTTGACAGATACATTCCAAGTGACAACCGGAGTCAGACGAGTCTGCTTACTTTCCGACTTATTCTTTCTACTGGTGGTTGACTGGATTATAAAGACTTCCACATCTGAGTGGAAGCAAGGAATACGGTAAGCAGTTTGGATGCAGCTAGACGACTCGGACTTCTCATATGACCTAGATCTTCTATAGAGAACAAACCAGCTTGCGGATTAAGAGGAAATTAGGAAAAGATGTTGGAAGTGGACAAGACATACATTGAGAAAATCATCAGATTTCATGACGAGGCAAGCGCCAACTTGAAATTCTGAAGGAAAAACAAAAATAGGAAGGACAAGGGACAGCTTGCATCGCGAATCAGATATGAAAAGGATGAATAACGACTGGGAAGGATTTTGCAAGACAGATTTCGATGCACAATTCTGGTGGGCGGTTTATATTTCTCCTCGAGGGGTAACAGGAGTAAGCAAGTACGACATATCATATGCTGTTTACATATTATTCTGAATAAGATATCTGATTTCATTTATATTTGGATGAAAATCACATCTATGAATTAATACCTTTGTTAAGCAATTCTAATGTATTTAGACGTTCTTCTTCTGGCATTCTCTGATGTCCTGGAGGTTGATCTGGATCAGGTTGGTTTTCCAATTCTTTTTGAATCCGTTCTTTTTCTTTTTGTTTCATTTTGATTAGGCTAGAGAGAAATGATGATACATTCATGTACATTTCTTGTTATTTTATTGTAGACAATCAGTTTATATATTAAACAGCTTTATTAGACTTTTACTCTTTTATCATGCATAAATAACTCAATAGTTGGCTAATTCAATGTTTTAATAAGGTGTTTAGATAAATATGTTTAATTTGAATATTAGGTTTGTGTATTATAAAGCGACGTCATGAAGTTTTGATGGGAATTCATGACTCATAAAATTAACTAGATCAGCAGGGATCCGGGTACCAATGATGACAGTGAATAACTAGTGAGTTTCAATGATCCAAACAATAACTTTACACTACAGTGAATGAACAGTAGTGTTTCGTGCGAAACTTGATGATCCTTGGGCTACATACAATAGAACAGCATATGTATTCACTACGAAATTAAAATGAAATACCCATATATTTTTGCAGGCATTCTGTCATTTCTGATGTTGTCTTGTCCTAAGTACCTTACCAACTTCAAACAATATCAAACATCAGAAAAGACAGTAACTGAGATGGTTATCACGTAGCCAAGTCAACCAGATGTATACAGATTCCGCATTTTATTAGGTGTCTTCTTCTCTTTGGCTCAACAAGTTATCTTGTTATGGACAAGACATGTTTTAAAAAGCAATCGAATAACTGAAATTCTTCTTAATCATCTATCCACAATAGCGATGTCCCATAATAATGTAATTGTTGAGAATGAACCAAACTAGAGTAATCAAGTCCATTTATAACCATTCGGATCTCGTATTGGTGACAAGCTATGCAAATTATCATATTAAAGATTATACAACTTTCCAATTATGGGATACTAAAAGCTCAATCAACTACCTCACTCACCCTTCTCATAGTTCATTCATACGTATATACAGTACAATTTTATTGATTTTTATCACACTCAAATACAACGTTTAACAGAAAAGAGTAATAGTTGACAATTCGAATTTATATAATTCAGTACAAACTGATGGTATCACTAAGCCGGATTATATTTAATTAATGCGGATAACTATCTTAACACATTGGCAATCCTTATAGGATTAACTTTTGTGTAATATTTTTTTCTAAATGAAATGAGGAAATCACCCAACTGCATCACAAGGCATGACCTCACATGAAACCCTCAAGGTCAAAGGAAAAAAGGGAAGATCAAAGAACACATTACGTCAAGAATTGGAAACAGACATGATAAAAATCAACAAAATTTGATAGGACTGGGAAGGCCTAGGACAGAGTGGGTTGGAGAATGCTGGTCGGCGCCCTATGCTCCATTGGGAGTAGTAACAGATATAAGTAAGTGATCGTTTTTGGTTCAAATAATTGATTACTTAAATGTGATGTAACATGGATAGACTAATAAAACTTACTAAGGTGGGATAACCCCGCTTTTTAATCGTCTTTCAGGCCACATTCTTGATGTATGCGATATTTGTGATTTTGTTATATTTGAATCTGTTAGATGAGTTTTATCATTTAACGATAAAGAATTCAAACTTGCTATCCGTCGAATTCCAGTTCTTTTTACACTTGGTGCTGTTGCCATATGAGCATTAGCACGAACAAAATTAATATCACGTCTGATAAATTCAACCTATTAATATAGAAAATAATTTAAATTATAAAACTGTCTATTTGTCTTACTTTTAGTAGGAAGCAAAAAATGCTTATGATATTATTGACATCTCGAACTGATCGGAGTTAGACAACTACTGAGAATCTGGAACCACAACGTCTGCTTCTTCTTAGCATGAAACTCTTCAACAATGAGCACCCACGACCTTGCCACCAGGGACCTTCAGTCTTGCCCCCGAATACCTAAGCTTCGAACCACTGAGCAGGAGTCCAATCATGTGCAAGTTGAACTCCATTCAATCTGCTGTATTACTCAACAGCCTCCAATTGTCTTAATAAAATACTACAGGTGTGCAATAGACCCCACTAGCCGATTACATTCATACTTGAGTCAGAGATAAACGCAGAATTTGAGTTTCTAGATGTTTGGCTAAGAAAAAAGCCGTACGTCTATTCACAAAGGTCTATATATAGAAAGTCAATATGAAGTGCGCAAAGTTTAATTACATTTAGTACAAAGAGAAAATTATCTTTATTCTTGAGAGCTAGAATAATGTACTGAAGACATGATCAACAAAAAACTGAAAAATATCAGGAAGTGGATTTCCTCTCTGCTTCAGTGGCAGTAGCCTAAAACCAAAACACCTAGTTGAAGGAACTCCTACTCTACGAAAAATATTTCTTATGGAGATTTAGTTCAAAGAGGATGCGGCTGCATAGATCTTAAGAAACTAATTGTCGAAATCCAAAGTTTTTTATTCAAATGAGTTCTTTTTCAGTAAATGCCTGACTCAAGGATGTGTCGAGGATTAACTATCGTTTTGGAGCACTTCAGTATCCATCCATCAGTTAACCTGCCGCTGTGGAGTATATTATATTGGCTGCATAAAGCATTCTGATTTCAAACGCATATCCGAACACCTTCTAGCACAGGTAATAAAGGTGAATCTAAATCCGTTGATAACTCGATTACTGAACATCTAGTTAATTCTGATAATCTATCTCCACTAAAATCTTTATTCACAATTATTGATAAAGTCAGACAAACTGGTTCTAATAGAAGCTGGATAGGGAAATGTTACATAGTAAAGGCATTGGAAACCCATTAATTCAAGCCAGATCTCTGAGTTCAGAAGCGTTTATCTAATCCCTCAGTCTGCCAATTCGTTTTTATTTTTTGAGCTGTTTTATGGCACATGTTCGCTCTCTTATCTATCCTACCTAAATCTCGATAGTGTAATAAGAAAACGTAGATTATCAGAACTATAAATATAGTTCTGATAATCTTCTACTGATCAATAATAGAATTTTTATGGTGGACTGTCGTTACATACAAAACTACTGAAAATCAATGCTAACTCCATACCTGGTTTTCCCATGGAGGAAAAATTCTGACGAGCTGAAAGTTAAAATGGGACACTTGTTCACCGGCTTTTTCGTTCTCGGTAGTCCTATAGATGACATTACTTAGCACTGAAAATTAATATTGATTTCAGTGAAATACGTTTACTTATATTTTTATCACTATGACCATGAATTCGTTATTTTTAAGTCAGTCAGTCAACTACAACGTAGTACCAGGCACATATATGCATCGGTCCAAGTTGCCATACCGCATTAGCACAACGAGATGAAGATCAAGTCCATTAAAGTAGTCAATTCAATCGTGGTAATATATAAAAGAAAGATTGCATATCACGATATAGTACAGGAAGAAAGAATTAGTTCGTAGAAAGATATGAAACGATTTTAATCTCATAGTTTAAATGAAGACAGAGATTGTATACACTACACCATTGTGATCGGTTCTGAGCCATGTCATCCAGAATCACCAACCACTGGTTACAATAGTCGCGCGGACACCAGCAAAATAGTGTGTATCTACCAACATAAATCACATCAGAAGTTAATGACTTCAAGCACTGATGCCGCGTTTTGGTTTGGCCACCCCTAACTTTCTTCCAACCATCCCCAACACCGGTTAGCATTGCACGTCGTGGTAATCGGTGTTCAGGCATACGTAACACGTGGCCCAATCATCTCAGTCGATGAAGATTCACAACCTCATCAAATGATTTACCATGATTCCCTAATACCCTGCGTCTAACCTCACTATTACTTATCTGGTGATCTTAGCAGATGCGACAAATATTTCTAAGGCATCTGTCGTCAAATACTAGTAACTTACGATTATCTTCTACTCTTAATGGCCATGTTTCGCAGCCGTAAAGTAGAACAGAACGAACTGTCGCACAGTATACTCATCCCTTATTCGATAATCGGATACCTCGCCTTCGCTATTTTAGATAACATAGATTAGATATAATAAATAAACTTACATTTTTAGCTGATTCAGCTTTTGGTACAGATGTTTTAGCTGAATTCAAATGTTTATGTATAGGTGAAATAGGTATACTACTTAAATATTTTAGATCAACTTCATCTTCAATATCACGAGAATGTGCACGTAAATATTCTGTTTTTTTAATTGATTGAATTGGTGTTAATGTTGTTCGTTGTATTTTTTTATCAGATTTATTTGTTCTTAATGATAAAGATTGATGAGATTGTCCCTTATTTTTAGAAGAAACATTATGTGAATTAGGCATATGTGGGGGAATAGTTTGCTTCAATTGATCTATATAATTATCAGTTTGTGTAGATATTGATGAGTTGTTTGATTGTAGATATTTGGGATTATCAGTTTTGTTTAAATTAATACTATATTTATTTTGTTTACTAGATTTGATTGCATCAGTTTTTGATAATGACTGAATTGATGTATTAAATCCAGTCTAATAAACAAATAGAAAATCATTGTTAAACACAATTATTTAACAGTAATCAGTTTATTATATAATAAAAATAATTCAATAGTTGAAATCATGAGTCAATTGAAGCTAGATCTGGAAGCACTGGACGGTCGTTTCGTCCTATTGTAGGACTTCTCAGCAGTGCACATCCACGATCACGCCTTGCGAGATTTCAACTCATGACCTATCGGTCTCGTGCGCGAACACTTAACCTCTAGACTACTGAGCCGGCATCCAATGGTGTTAATGTCTAACTTCAACTAATTCACAAAATCGAGCGACACATCCAACATTGTCATCAGTGAGTTACTATCTCACGACAGACCCGGTTGAACTCCACTGGTCACTGCTTCCCACCAGAACTCTAGGAAATACTTGTTGAAGCTAGTCACTAATGAGTATATGCTGATAACTTTCTTAAATTAACTTTAAAGCATTAACTGACTACTGAGTGGTATAAACATGTAAATAAATTTATTAAGATTTAAGTCATAAATTTAACTATTAAAGATAACGATAAATATACAGGAATTCAACAAACATTTAAACAATCTAAATGTAAGGTAATTGAAATGATGCTACTTTACTACTTATATCAGTGATACGATTCAAGGTGTATTGTCTCAAAGTCTTAATGAGAAGTTATATTTTCAGTGATGAGAGTTTTAATGAAAAATAGTCGAAATTTTCGAATAACTTTTTCTGGTTAGTGTTTTTTAGCGAGTTAGTTTTCTATATGATGGGGTCGCTAACCTCATACCCAACCCTCCTCCTTTATCCGGGCTTGGGACAGACAGTATCCCCAGAGAGGCCCAACTTCGAGATCAGCAGGCAGGATTCCGTGAGGATCGATCGTGTACAGACCAAATCGCAACACTACGGATCATTGTTGAACAATCAATTGAATGGAATTCGCCACTCTACATCAACTTCACTGTCGACGAGAAAGCATTTGATAGCGTGGACAGGACAACACTATGGAAGCTCTTTCCATACTACGGCGTATCTGAGAAGATAGTCGATATCATACGGAATTCATATGGTGGATTAAACTGCAAAATCGTGCGTGGAGGACAGTTGGCAGACTCGTTCGTGGTAAAGACCGGTGTCAGGCAACGTTGTTTACTCTCACGCCCTCTCTTTCTCCTGGTGATCGACTAGATAATGAAGACGTCAACATCTTAGGGGAAGCATGGGATACAGTAGACATCTAGGATGCAGCTGGGCGATCTAGACATCGCAGATGGTTTGGCCCTCCTATCGCAATAGCAACAACAAATGAAGGAGAAGACGACCAGTGTAGCAGCAACCACAGCAGCAATAGATCTCAGCATACAAAAGGGGAAAAGCAAGATTCCTCGATACAACACAGCATGAAACAATCAAATCACACTTGACGAAGAAGATTTGGAAGATGTAAAAACCTCAACATATCTGGGCAGTGTGGATCTGATGCAGATGTGAAGGCGCGGATCGACAAAGCAAGAGCAGCATATTTACAACTGAAGAACATCTAGAACTCAAGGATCTGTCTATCAACCAACGCCAAGGTCAGAATTTTTAATACAAATGTTAGGACAGTTCTACTGTAAGGGGTGGAATCTTGGAAAACTAGGAAAGCAACCATCCAGAAGATACAAGTGTTTACTAACAGTTTTCTACGCAAAATACTTCGGATCCGTTGACCAGACACTGTTAGCAACAACCTACTATGGGAGAGAACAAACCAGATCACAGCGGAGGAATTCATCAGGAAGAAGAGCTGGGAGTGAATAAGATACATATTGAAGAAAGCACCCAACTACGTCAAAAGGCATGCCCTCAAGTGGAATCCTCAAGGTCAAAGGAAAAAAGGAAGATCAAAGAACATATTACGTCGAGAAATGGAGACAGACATGATAAAAATCAACAAAAATTGGATAGAAGTGGGAAGGCCCAGGACAGAGTGGGTTAGAGAATGCTGGCCGGCAGCCTATGCTCCATTGGGAGTAACAGATGTAAGTACGTCGAAATTCCTACCACACAAACGTTATATTAAGTAAAAAAAATCTAGTTGTTTTTATTACCTCCGAAGATATAGGATTTTCATTTGGTTGAGATTGTCTAGTTTGTGCATGATGACATGTTATAAATTTGTTGCATGTATTGTTTTGTGTACGATCTGTTGAGAGAACTGATCTACCGCATTGTTCTGCAACACGTTTTTTAAATGTTATGCTGTCTTCTAATTGTCTTAGTTGACGAATATTTTCACGAATATAATCTTTTCGACGATTATCTGATAATTTACATGAAACATAGATAAAGTTCTCTAGAGTACAGTTGTAAATAAAATAAAATTTATTTCGAAAGCTCACTTGATATTACTATCTCTCAATAAGGGACTAAGTTGTGAAGAATTCCAGAAATAACTTTTTAATCAATTTTAAATCAATACACAAAACAACTGGGTGACTATTTGCTGGTTAGCGTTTTTTTTAGCACAGTTTCTTTTCTGCGGGATGGGGTTGCCGACCCCATTCCTCCTCTATCCGGGCTTGAGACTGGCAGTAATTCTCGAAGAGTTACAGACAGCTATTTACAGATAGCTTTTAATCACTGGATACCACGTACGGTGCGTTATAATAACAAATGACTAGTTAGTTTATTAGCGTAAATGAGAGGAATGCATAATGTGATCCTCAGCGTCAAATGAGGTTGGATTTAATGGAAGTGTTTAAGCAAGTTAATCGGAAAATCCAGTGTCTTAAATTCGTAGATGTTTATCCTTAGACTAGATAATATTGATCATATATGTATTCGAAACATTGCTCGTATATCCTGGGACCAACGAGTAAGTAACGCAGTTGTTAAGAAACGGGTGCTAGGTAAGGATGGCAAATCAATTGATAAAGTAGTGAAACTTCATCAGTCGAGATGACTGGGGCATGTGTTATGTATGCCCAAACACCAACTGCCCCGACGAGCGATGTTCAGTGGTATAGGAGTAGGTTGGAAGAAAGCTAGGGGTGGCCAGACCAAAACATGGCACAAAACCATGAAGTCACTGACAAGTGGACTGAGCCATGTTGGTAGGTGTAGACTACCTGGTTGGGGACCACGAGATGATAGCGACCGATAGTTAGAGACCCTGAATGACATTGCTCAAAATCGTTTGTAATGGCGAAGGTGCATCCATTCTTTGTGTTCTCCCAAATCCTACTTTCCTGAATCCTCCTTGTCTCTTTTTTTCTCTTTCCAAATTTATTTCACTGGATTATACTCTTTAAATAAAATCTTTAAACCCTAATCTTTCCGATTACTGCCTATAATCTCACCACCTCTATCACTACGGGATTTGAATCGACAACTGCATCTTTGTGCTAATGTGGTGTAGCAACTCGAACTGATGTACGTACGTACGAATTTCTACGTTGCTACTGACTGACTGACTGTAAACAATTCACTTACTCAGCACCATCTATATTTTCAGTAAAATAAAAACTTAAATCATACTTATTCATGCTTAAACCCATAAACATTGAGGCTTTATATCTAATCATGAAAATCGAATCAACAAAGTAGCTCACCCACTGAAAGTTCTTATTATAATGGACGCTTTTATGAAGTCACCTGAACAGATAGCTACAAAGTATGATTTTTGTTCCATCATTTAAAACTTTTATTCTCAATAAATTGTTCTTCCGAAAGCATATTCATTCTTGAAACAATTAAGTTATAATACTTCAACTCAAATTCAAATACAGTAAACTTATCTGTGTGGTTGTAACGCATCATTATAGTTAATAAGAAGTCATTCTTGATTTATTGTTATTCATACAAAATATATGCACCACCTAATCAACTTTCGTTGAATGTTAATAATCCTGAAATGAAACTAAAAATCGAGAACTGTTTCCTTCCAACTTCAGCTGATAAGCTTCGAGATACACCAAAAAGAAAACCCAACGTGTTTTACTGCCAACATTTCTAAGCGTTGCATATTTTTGTCAGTACTTCATAACATCTATGATTTCTTGATGATTGAACTTAGGAAGACTGATGTAGCCCAGATGATATGCACAACGTAGATCATAACTTCTCTGTAAACTATAGTTTAAATACTCAACGATAGTTATGAGTCATGAAGTAGTTTTTAAAAGTTTTCCAAACAATTCAATTTATATCAGAAGGGTTCTTGTGGATATTATAGTAATTTCAATGGTTGAGATCATGAGTCAATTAAAGCTAGATCCAGTGCTTTCAGGTTCTTCATGGTGGTCTAGCTTCAACTGACTCATGATCTCAACCATTGAAATTTAATTTATCATAAAATAATGGCATAAAATATCATATTTGTTCGAGAAAATTACTGAAAACAAACCTAACATTCAATTATGACAGAAAATTACAACCTAATGAATTACAAGTCTAAATCCGTAGAGACATGTTCAACATAAAAAATATAGAATCGAGAGCTACTCCCTTATAAGTTGTTCCCGTATGACAAAAAATCGGTTAGAAATTTAACCAGCATGTTAAACATTAAACTCAAATAACAAAAGATTTAGTATGTCAACGTTTTTGTAACCCAGTCAAAATTCCTGTCATTTTTTAGAGTCACACAAAGTGTGATATTTTTATCTACATCCACTGTATATCTACTTTTTGTTTGAACAATAGGCTATCCACCTCCTTTAGTTTAAAGGGGATCACTTAAACCGATTAAGATTCAAAATACTCCTTCAATTTAAAACCGTCCTAGCTAAAATAAAGACATTAAAATTAGTTCTTATCTTTTGTTACAATTAAAAAAACAGAAGCTCAATTTTGAAAATGAAACTGATACTTACTGCGCAATCGTAACCGATCCAATGAACTGCTTGATGTATTCGTTTGCCATTGTAATAAATCAACATTGTACGTTGGACCATTTGTACATTTGAAGTTGGTTTCATCAGTTGATTTCAGATTATGGTTTATTAGATTTGGTTTGTACAGATTTGTATAGTTATTAACAAATACAGGATGATGAGATAATATTGACGTCATACTGAGGTACTTTTTGGCGTTTGTGTAAAAAATTTACTATGATTGATAAGCTGAATAATAATAATAATAAATGAAATTAAAAGATAACTTATTATAACTCCAACCATAACTGTCAAATTTTTTCAGTTAGATCGAATGTACTCTAAAGTCTATTTGCTGATGATGATCTACTTTTTGTCAGGTAACAGATTTTATACTCAATTATCGTTAGAGTGACAAACTTTTATTCGTCAAGTTATTATTTATTTATTTATTTATTTTTATTTAAACAAATAAATATTGGTACAAATGGGCACCGAATACATATGCGTTACACAAACCACTTGCTTCATGTAAGGGTTGGGATACTGACCGGGTACCCAAGCCAAAGCAGGTGGTTTTCTTAGTGGCCCATCCCCTGGACCTTTGACCCAGAGGTCTAATCCACAAGGCAGCGTAGCAACATCAGGAGATACAGTCCTATGGTAGCCGGTGACCAACAATACGCCATTTGTTTCCTTAGGATCCTGGATCTCATGTACACCGTTGGGTTGGAACCAGGGTTTTCAAGCTCCCCTATGTGAACTTCCGTGTCCACCAACCAGGTTAAATCGCCAGACATTCGCTTTTCGTCCTCATGATTTCGTAAACAATACCCGTGGTGCGAGAAGGCAGTGAGTAGGAATTTTCTGTCAGTGGCTGTATACGCGTGGCCATGTTAAGGCACTTCGAGGTGAGTTGATTCTTCCCACCCTCATCCATACCACGGCATTCGGGGTTATTTCTCTCTCATAAGCAAAGTTAAACAAATTTAAAAAATCAGAAACACTGGTCGATAATTCTTTAGACCACCACTATACTATTGCGAGAAAAACGATTAAGGTTAATTAACTTCTAAAACAATATAGATCGTTGATACCTAAATTAGTAGACCAAATAATAATATTAATCTATTGATAAATGTTAACCACTACGACAGCATCCGAGAAAAAGCACGAAAATTCGAGTCACATGCCGAATATACAGAAGTGAACAAAGTAGTAGAGAAAAGCAGCAGAGTTGTAAAGTGGAAGCTAGTAGACTCAACAATTACAGCAGAAAAGGTGTAAGAGGGAATTGAAAAAAGCTGCATGGTACGACCTAAATGCTACCATGGAAATATAGTAGATTTATGCAAGAGCCTATTTGTTGACTTCTTCCACGACGAACGGTAATCAGTAGGGAGGATAGTTTAACGAAGCCTTGGCTGATAGAACTCACCAAGACTTCTAAAGTCTGTCTACGTGACTCTACTTACTGATTAACTCATCAGTACATAAGAGCTTTGGTTTCCGCCTGCACTACGATTATCGTACTATTTTTGGGCCAATTATATGGAAGAAATCAGAAATGAAATATAAAACTTTACTATTTTTAATAGTGAGTATTGTTTCTCAGTGTTCTGTTGTTTGATATGTCGCTTGTCATGCATTATAATTGGTTTCTATAAGGTAAAGCTGGATCGAATTAAAAGCCGATCAGTCACGATTAAATTAGAATGTGTCACAAATGTGATCTAAAAAAACGTGATACATCACATTAGTGTGACGATAGAATCAACAAGATGATTATTAAGAGTCGAAACAATCTAGTAACATTATCGATTTAAAAAAAGACTAAAACGCGAATATAGTTTGAAAGGATAATGAAAGTGTAATCATAAATGAATGGTAGAACTGTAGATCTAGAGAAAAAAGGAGTGAGTTCACCCGAACCATTGAGATGGATTTCGAACTTATTGTCAGACGAACGTGCTGAACCACTGATCATGATCATCACACTGACCCGAACAAGATGATAGTCTGCATGGCTCAACAATGATCATAATATAAGTCAACGAATTCACAAAAAGATGCCACTTTTATATCAACTAACCACTAGCTTTCTTTCAACTAGGTCCCAAAGCAGCCAACCCAAGTAATTAAGTGATCAAAAACGCGCCAAAAGGTCTGCTTTTTCGTCTGCTATTCGGAAATAAAGTGAAATTTCCACTTTTTTCGCCTTAGATTTCGATGTGCAAATGACAAACTGATAATCCAGATTCTAGCTGAAGCGATTGTTTCAAGAGTAAACAAATAATTTACCTGATTCGTAACGTGTAAGAAGAATGAATCAAAAGGATAAAAGCGGGAACGGAAATGATAATAAGAGAGGTAGGAAGTAGTTACTGGTATGTGGTAATGATAGCCGTGGTAATTTACGAGACGTGCATCAGACACAGATGGTCAAAGAGGAGAATGGTAATCTGTGAATAGGCAGTTGTTTATCAAGTTCCCTCTAAAAGCTATCGACTGATGTGGCCATGGTCACCCCGGCTGGGGGCGCATTCTGAACGGGAGAAACCTTTGATGAGAAAAAGTAAAAGCGTATCTGTTCTTTGGTGTGCAGTCTTTTGAAGGTTGCCTTGAGGAGCGTGTTGATGATATTCTGGTAATATGTTAGTGTTGGGGTGGCTCGGTGCACTTAATATATTTTCGGCCACTATCAGGTCACTTCTCATTCCCCTGTAACTCAACCAGAATCACCTCGGATGTTGGGGTCTGTCCCGTAAGGTTTTTGTTTTAGACATTTTATCCAATTGAGTTCCTGCCTCTGAAATTAGTCCGAGAAACATATTATTTTGTAGTTTAAGCTGGTGTCCTAATTCTCCGTGGTTGCAAGCCCGAGAACGTTCAAAAGAGACAATTGGGAGAGGATTCGCGCGCAGGGTAAAAGCGCTTTGTGTTAAATGAGGAAGAATGTTCATGACGTGATATTTCGACAGGTTATGTTTGAACTGTTTATCTATTGCCGATTTTTCCATTGTGGGGTACCTTTCAAACTCAAGTGAATAGTTTTCGCTCTTTGTAGATCTTTAAAACTTTTCGTCATCTACAGAGATTAGCGGAATGATCTAAGACATCTTAGGTCAATACTGACATATATATATAATCCATTATTAAACTGCTGATGTATAATCATCTGAAATCGTTTCGAAAAGCAAATTATAGAAAGCTAGCAACTCAATTGAATTCAAATACTAACACAGAATTCTTTTAATTATTGAGAATGTTTTCAGAAACATGAGGGTTACTCGGAATGAGAATTTTCGTTACAAGCGCTGATACATTGTTACCAAAAAGCGTAAACAGTCATTTATTAAAACAATAATTGATTATGTGGTTATTCCTAACAGATACTTGAAAATTTTCCGTCACAGGCTTCATTCTCACTTATAGTTCTGTATCTCTGACTTGAAAAATGCCTTAACATGTTTCTTATATGAGGACCTTTAAATATATGTTCGTGTGATAAAGTAATATAGTACTTCTATATCCAAATTATCTTATACATAATAGTGCATAGTATAAGAATCATATTAGGTTTCGATTTACATAAGAGGGGACGGAATAAGCCATAACGTATATCATGAGTTTCACTACAATAGTAAAGTTCTGTAGTGACTCACATTTATCACGAGAACACGACTGGTTTAATAAAAACAATTATTATTATAACCAACTGTACCAGTGTTTGTTTTAACGTGCTTTTGTTTGACTGTGCTAATGACAGCTATTTTGTGCTTCCATTCTTATACTTACACTTCAATTGTAACTTCGCGCGAATTCGGTTACGTTCTGCAACCAAGCTTGTATCCTGGCACGATCTCGGTATCCTTTCGATGCCACGAGATCGCCAGCAAATACATATCTCGATTTGGTCCATTAATTGCCTTCTGGTATTTGGTTTCTCGGGGATTTTATGGGTTTCTTTGGTTACGTTCAACCTTCGCCTTCTGATTTATTTGGCACGTGTTTCTTGGTAGCGGTGTTCATAGTTAACCTCAACTCGACGCCACGCTACAGTTCAATGAAGTACATCATATTTGTATGAGCGTCAGCCCCGCATACTAGAACTGTTTTAACATTCTTATTGAAGATTCCGACTTTGAAACTGGTTGACAGGCAGTTATTTTGAGTTCCATGTGTTCTTCAACTGTAGGAATGCTGCCCTTTAGTTACCAATCCTTACCTTCACACTCAGATTGGATCATCCTTGTTTATTGATGATGCTGACCAGGTACGTGAAAGTTTCCACACCTTCCAGAGTTTCGTCATCGAATGTGATTGGGTTGGTGTTCTGCACGTTGTATTTGAGGATGTTGCTTTTTCCTTTGTGTATGTTGAGGCCTACTGCTACAGTGGTTGGTGCTACATCTGCTGTCTCCACCTGCAATTGTTGGTATGTATGGGATAGAAGAGCTAGGTCATCTGCGAAGTCCAAGTCTTCTAGCTGCCTCCAAACTGTCTACCGTATTCCGTGCTTCCCCTCAGATGTGGAAGTCTTTATAATCCAGTCAAACACCAGTAGAAAGAATAAGTCGGAAAGTAAGCAGACTCGTCTGACTTTGGTCGTAACTTGGAATGTATCTGTCAACTTTCCTCCATGCACGGCTTCGCAGTGTAGTCCGTCGTATGAATTCCGGATGGTGTTGATGAGATAGCCGGTTACACCATAAAGTCGGAATACGTTCCATAATGTTCTCCTATCCATAGTTAATGAATTTGATGTATAGTGACGAATTCCATTTAATGGATTGTTGAACGATGGTCCGTAGTGTTGCGATTTGGTTCGTGGACGACCGATCCTTACGGAATCCGACCTATTGGTCTCGAAGCTGTGTCCACTGAATCATTCAACCGGTTCAGCAACACTCTATCGGAAAATTTTTCTGTTACTGACAGTAGTGTGATGCCCTTATAGTTCTCACACATACTGAGATTTCCTTTCTTTGGTATCTTGATGAGGTATTCTTCTTTCCATTCTATAGGCATTTGTTGCTCCTAAATCTTTCAGAATAGGATGTGAAGCATGTTTGCAGTTACTTCAATATCTGACTTCAGTGCTACAGCCGATATGTTGTCAGGTGCTTCTGCTTTTCCACTGTTGATCTGTCTGATTGCCATCCTGACTTCTTCTATTGTTGATAGAGTGACAACCTTAGGAATGTGCGTGTGTGCTTCTTCGATGTCTGGTGGGTTCAGTGGGATTGGTCTGTTCAACAGTTCTTTAGAATGCTCTACCCACCTGTTCCACCGTTCGTCAGTTTCACTGGTTGACCTGGCTTGTTGATTATTGACTTCTAGTTCTGTGCTGTGTGCTACTTACCTCGACAGATATAAGTAGTGTGTATCATCAGTCTAAGATGTAGTGCCTGAAGGCAGAACTTTAATGAGATCAAGAAAAGGAGAACGATAACATAGAGTGATCGGTGTGGAATCGAATGACCTCTGGATTCCCAAACGATTAATTGACACTTGCAGAAAGAATAGTCAAGTTTGAGACAAGTGATTAACATTTTGCAAATGAAGCATTTATTGTAGGGCTATCACGTATTTCTGCTTGTCAGCTCTAATGCTCTTCTTCGTTTGCTTGTTTGCTTTTGAGTATTTCTTATGATGATGCCTGTTCGACCCAGCACTCTCTTACACGTTGAGGTTAGTGCTTCGTTTATCCCTTTTCACTTGTTGTCCATTGTAATTTCGTCTTCTTTGAGTAGAACTTGATTATTATTATTATTGCAAGTCTTGGAACATTTGGTTGGGAGTTATTTTGTATTCGTTGAGTTCGTCAGTATCTCGAATGAGGGCTGTATTGAACCTTTTTACTGCTGTTTGTCCAATTGCCTAGTGCTTCTTTAGCTTCAGTGTATTCTTGTCCACGACTAGGCGTTGATCTGAAGCTATAAGAGCTCCTCTCTAGATTCTCATGTTTTCCACTGACCTACTGAACTTTTTAGTGATACACATATGATCGATCTTATTATCTGTAGTGTGATGTAGTGAGACCCATGTAGCTTTGTGTATGCGTCTGTGTGCGAATATTGTCCCGCCTACAACCACTTAGTTGAATGCACATGGGTTTGCACGTCTGTCACCATTCTCTTTCCCATCTCTCAATACATGTCATTTCATGATATCTTCATACCAGGTGTTGTCCATTCCGACTTTGGCGTTTAGGTTGTGGGATTACGGTCAACTTCGTTATTAGTACTGCTCTAATAATAGACCTCATCCTAAAATATTAGATTTGCCATGATATAACTGTCTAATCCATAAGATCTTACGTGGAAGTCTCATCATCATCTAAACCAACTCATTGTATCGTAACAAGTACCAATATATAATGGAGAACACATCCAGGCTGGAGAGAGAACAATATGTTTAATGTGAGTAAAAGTATGTTGTACAGAGCGACCACGCCTGCGAGGTTGAGTCATGCCATCCGATCAACTCGATTTAATTCGATTCATTGTTGCCGTCTTCCCCATCGTTCGGTTTTCTCCGCGTTAAATGATGAATATCTATTTATCGAATTATCTCGCTTTCAGCTTTGAGGATTGTGGAGTTAGGGCCCAAAACCACTACAAGGTCTCTCATCAGGATGGTCAAGTTATTTCCTGAGCACTTTCTGTGATCGACTGCCGCCTCTCGTAATACTGGTCTTTATTTTCGTCATTTGTGGTCGCATAACACTGGATAATATTTATTGTGATTCCCTCCTTCCTCGTAAATGAAAGATGTTTTGATAATCCTGGATCCATGAGATTTTCATCGCATAAGAGTTTTAGGTGCATCTTTGGACAGCACCAGAGCAACTTCCTGAGTATGTGGAGCATTTTCCTCTTCCAGAGCAGTGCACAGCAAGACCTCTTTGGAATCTGTCTTCTTCTGTCCCACTTTGATCCAGTAGGCTTCACTTATTCCGAGCACCGTCATTTGTATCTTCTCCATTCCGCAGCTAATTGGTTAGTCTTCTTATGCTTTTACTTTGTTTGAACATTCCATGTATTTATACTAATTGTTCTTCTTGATTTAGGTTGGGTCATCGGCCTCATGATTTTCAAAGAATCCCGGCTTTCAACATGAGATGTCGTAACTTTTCCTCTGAATCCCAAGTCAGAGTTTGAATGGTTTAATTTAGATGTTCTAGTTGTCGTTCTCTTGCAAGTTTTTTCCACGGGGTGAGGATGTCTACCCGATGTCCGACCTCTCGCTTTTACCAGGGCTTGACACCGGCGTAGCCCACTCAGAGAATACAGATACCACGATTTCGCTGATGAGACATGCTATACAAGCGAGGGAACTAAATATATCAGTTCGCACTGAACTGGCTAACACACTTGGGATAAAAATTTGAATAAAATTCAGGAGACGAAAGATCCTGTAACGGAACACCAGGTGATGAATATAACCACCAAGTACCTGTGTGCCAATATAGAGGACTTAAAGATAAACTAGAAGGAATCGGAAGCGTGTTTTCAATTAGGTATGAAGATCATAGTCCTCACTAAAATATGGCTATCATCCTACATGTTGGATTGAAAAGTAAGCTTGCAAGACAGGACATTTTTCAGATACGACAGAGTGCACAAAACATGAGGCGGAGGAAAAATATACACTAACAGTCACTTCAAAACCACAACACTACACATTACCGAATTAACCGGGGTGACAGAATCATTTTGGAGTCGTACCAATGTAAAAGGCACGACATATTGGATTGAAGGAATATGCTGGCCCTCCTCACAGGTTCCAACACTCAAAAATGAGACAATACAGGCTATTCTAAAGTTATTTTACCTGGGCTTGACAAAATTCTACTAGCTGGAAGTATCAACACTCCACCTGTACATCTCCGCAAGTAGGATACTGCCCTTACAGGGCGGTTCCATAGGCAGCTTGTTAGAGTCATTAGAAGTTTAGGACGGAATAAACATTCAGGTGACATCACGAAATGGGAACGGAACGGAAAAACATCAAACTTATTTGTTGGCAAATAATCACCTTCTGGGTGATGATGCCAATGTCCAGCCAACAAAAGGAAATATTGACCGTATTTCAGTAATATTTACCATGGTTACACTAAACACTGAGAAGAAAAAAGAATTTTCTTCACCTCACTATAAGATATACAAACCCACATACTAATACTAAGTTGACTAGAATTAATGCAATGGAATGGCTTGAGTACCATCCACTAGACATTACCGAATACCCGCAACTGTACCGAAACATGAAATGAGGGCTAAGGAATTATTTAGTTTAATCAAAGTCGTGGCATTTTTATTGAGTCGCCGCGAAAGTTCGAAGTTTCGCCACAACTGTGCAGTTGTACTGGAAAAATGACTATTGGGGTTATGGAAGAGCGTAATCAAGACGCCACAATATATGTTGGTGGATTGGACGAAAAAGTTAACGAATCAATCCTTTGGGAACTTTTTCTTCAGGCGGGACCAGTAGTCAACGTTCACATGCCTAAAGACCGAATAAACATGCAGCATCAGGGGTACGTTTGTCAGTGAATTTATGCCCAGTTTTATTGGTTTATATGTAACTAACAGATTTATGAACTGATAATAACAGTTGAAAAATGACTTCTATTCACTAGCATTTCGTTTGCACAAAAGTGCTTAGCATCCATTTGAATTGGTAAGTACTAGAGAATAATCCACATATTTATCATTAGGCATAACTGCAACCCATTTCCAGCTACTCTTTTCATCACACAGTAAATGACTTAGGCTACAGTTATTTTTTAATAAGCATGAAAGAGATGTGTTTGGCTAACTTTATTACAACAAATATCCTGTCTGGTTGTGGGATCGTCTACTTTATACCTTTTCGACCACTACAGTTCAATTGTTCTTTTCGAGCCTAATATTTTCCATAACTGTCATGTGTAAAACATGGTTGTGATTATTCATCCACATCAATGATCATTCTTATATTGTCGACTTATATATGCACCATTTCTTGATTACAGCTAGTTACTGAGTATGGTAACACACTAAAGCGTTCCTAATCCTTATGCATAAGTAATTTTTCTGTCTACTCTCAACTGATATTTTTGTTATTCGTGTCTTAACTTTTGATAATGATGGATCGTCAGAATATCTTTGTCAGTACATTATCTTGGTTAAAGCTCAAACAAGAAGCATATTAGTTCACTTAAGTATCAGTATTCTGAGTCCTATTCATACTTTTGTTGGTGTTAATGACCAGTCGAATAGTAACTTTAATTTAGATTATTCCATTTAAGTCTTCGCGACATTGTTTACAAAACAAGGCTAAAAGTCTATGTTAGCTCTTTTCTAGTATACTGTGGGTGTCGAATTAGCTAACTGATCGTAAGGACATCATTTTCGGTAGTGGGTTTCAAGAGTTGATTACTCGATAGGAAAATCCGTATGTCACAGGCAT
This sequence comes from Schistosoma haematobium, assembly GCF_000699445.3. Classification (NCBI taxonomy): domain Eukaryota; kingdom Metazoa; phylum Platyhelminthes; class Trematoda; order Strigeidida; family Schistosomatidae; genus Schistosoma; species Schistosoma haematobium. Next base: position 19,786,855 of record NC_067201.1, read on the forward strand.
TTTGTTCATTCTTTTAAATTCTACGACATCTACTGATTGTGCCGGCCTGTTTGAAAGAAAATATCAGATCTAAAATCAGTCAGTCAGCTACAACCCACGACCAGGCACATATGCGCATCGGTCCAAGTTGTCACATCTCATTAGCACAGCAAGATGGACAAATTCATAGAAGCAGTTACTTCAGTGGTAGTAAAAATGACTTCATACAGGGAAAAAGAATTAGTTCGTAGAAAGAAAGATATAAAGTAATTTTAGTCTCACGGTTTAAGAGAAGACTAAGAGTGTACACTTACTCCATTATAATCGGTTCTGAGCCGTGTCTGCAAAGTAGACTTCATCTAACAACACGAATCACACCAGAAGTTGGTGGATTTATGGATTAATGCCACGCTTTGGTTTAGCTGCCCCTAATTCCCTTCTCTCCGTTTCCAAAACTAGTCAGCATTGCGTGTCGTGGTAATCGGTGGTTGAGCATGCGTTTTACGTGGCCCAACCATCTCAGTCGATGTAGATTCACAACCTCATCAACTGATTTACCACAATCCAAAATCACCTCACAGTATCTCATACATCAGAATTAGATTTACGAAAAAAATGATATAGATCCTTATAAGGTTATAGATGAGTTAAAGTTGTCAGCAGGTGAGACATAAACAGCCTCATAACTTACAGATAATCAATCAAATTAACAGTAGAAGCAGACATAAAGTTCTAAAATTTTGAAGACCAGAAGTAGAGTATTCATGGTTATGTCACTTTGATGTACGATCATAGACGTTGGTATTATAAGTATTAAGTGGTGTGTACCAGCATTAAAATCGTTTTCAGAGCTTATGGCGAACTGTCATCTACTTTTGCAACCTCAAGTGGTGTCCGTCAAGGCTGTCCACTTTCCCCATTTTTGTTTAACTTCATCATAGATCTACTGATGGAAATAACTTTCTCGTCGACTGAGTTCTTGGGTATTGATCTCCATCCAGGAGGTCCACTTATCGACTTAGAATATGCAGATGACATAGTCCTGTTTGGTGAAGACGCTGACAAAATGCAGAGTCTTTTGGTAGCACTGAGCAACAATGCCAGAATGTTTGGAATGCGCTTCTCTCCCTCTAAATGCAAGCTGCTGCTTCAGGACTGGTCTGCGTCAACACTTGAACTAAGGATAGGGAGTGAAGTAGTCGAACGCGTTGGCAACTTCACTTATCTTGGAAGTCTGATCAGCCCCAATGGGTTGGTGTCGGACGAAATCTCAGCACGGATCCGAAAAGCTCGCTTGGCTTTTGCCAACTTGCGTCACCTTTGGCGAAGGCGAGATATCCGTCTATCAATAAAAGGACGGGTATACTGCGCGGCAGTCCGTTCTGTTTTAATTTACGGCAGCGAAACATGGCCATTAAGAGTAGAAGACACTCGTAAGCTATTAGTATTTGACCACAGATGCCTTAGAAATATTGCTGGCATCTGCTGGGATCACCGGGTAAGTAATAGTGAGGTTAGACGCAGGGTATTAGGGAATCATGGTAAATCATTTGATGAAGTTGTTAATCTTCATCGACTGAGATGATTGGGCCACGTGTTACGTATGCCTGAACACCGATTACCACGACGTGCAATGCTATCCGGTATTGGAGATGGTTGGAAGAAAGTTAGGGGTGGCCAAACCAAAACGTGGCATCAGTGCTTGAAGACACTAACTTCTAGTCTGAGCCATGTTGGTAGATGCAGACTACTTGGCTGGGGTCCGCGTGACTGTCGTAACCAATGGTTGGAGACTCTTGGTGACATGGCTCAGAATCGATCACAATGGCGTCGGTGTATACACTCCCTGTCTTCCCTTAAACTAAGAGATTAAAATCACTTCATATCTTTCTTTCTACGAACCAATTCTTTCGTGTACCATATTTCTATATGCAATCTTTCTCTTATATATTACCACCTTTGACCTAACCACTGCTATGAATCCGGTGTTCATCTTGTTGTGCTGATGCGGTATGGCAACCTGGACCGATGCACATATGTGCCTGGTCCTACGTTGTAGCTGACTGAGTTTGGTTCATCAGTGCTTTAATTCATTTAACTTGTACCTAATTAGCATATACTTCTTTAAAATTCCGTATAGTCCACTCTCCCTCTCGAAATGCTCTCACATGGCCACGCGTATATAGCCTCTGCCATGGAAGTCCTACTCACTGCCTTCTCGTGGCGGGGGATGTTGTTTACGGAATCGAGAGGACGAAAAGCGAAGGTCCGGTTCTTTAGTTAGGTCGGTGGACACGGAGAGTCCACCCAGGGGAGTTGGGTAACCCTGATTCCGAACCAATGGTGCACATGGGCTCCAGTACCCTGAGGGAACAAATGGCGTATGAACCAATCGTTGGTCACCGGCTACCATGGGACTGTATCTCTTTACGATGCTCCACTACCTTCTGGATCAGACCTTTAGGTCGAAGACTCCGGGAGTGGCCCTTTAAGAAAGCCACCTGCTTCGGTTTGGGCACCTGTGCAGTATCACAGCCCTCACACAAGTCAAATGAGATTTGTGTGGCGCATATGTATCTAGTGCCCTTATGTACCAGTATTTGTGTTCAAATAACGATAATAATAATAGTTCATACTTAATAACATTACTCGGTCATCAAATCTATCGTACATTTTTTGTTTGCAATTAACTGATAGTCATCAATTATTTACCCACCATGTTAATCGTAACAGATTTCTTATGGTAATCAGACTATGGCTGATTGTAATGAATAAGATTAGTTCGTCTTCATTCTTACCAGCAAAAGTAATTTCACGTCATTTTTGCCTTCTAACCAATTATCAGCACAACCTATCCTACCAATTAATAATAACTTTCATCTCTTTATTCGCATTGCAACCTAGTGGTTTAGGTTGTCAACTTTCAACTACCTGGACTCTGGGTAACGGCTTCAGACCATCTCTAATAAACTTCAGTGTATACAGTGTTGTAGAGCGGTGGCTGAGAAGTTCAACTTTTAACCACCAAGTCTTCGGTTTAAACCCGTTGTACCTACTTTGGTTTGAGCAACCAGATAGTATCATTAGCCCTTACACTTGAAGTTTGGCTCATACCCAAGTACCTGGTGAATAGGTTAATTTATTCTACACATTGTTACTAACTTACTAATGACATTACTTTCGTCATCCTTATGCAGCTTTCAGATTTAATGCTATACCCACATTGGGATCACTTGTACATCTAAAGCAGAAACACTTCTGTTGAATGTCTCTTAGGTCCCCGTTACTAGGAAATTTGCTTCAGACATCACTTTATTTCTCACCAAAACAATCTCACATTGTTGCATCAGTAATATATTTCTATCCAACAAAACTTTAGGAGTTACATCATTTAAGGCACATAAAGTAGCCAGTATCCAAGTTGATCTACTACTCTCTAATGGGCTTGTATCCAGTTGTATAAGGATACTAATCGTCTGTAAAAATAGCGCTCTCGGCTACTCATTGACTTATTTTCAGGTTATCAATAGTGTAGAAATAACAAACAATCAACACTGCTCTTCAATATCTATTTTGGATCAGCTGTTTTTCATAATACACTAGTGGTACATATTTGAGGTGGTGTAACTTATTTATTTTGGATATTTACTATCGACCGACCCCTGATAGTGAAAGGTTTCTGTCAGATATTTTCATTGGTTCGTATAGTTTACGTTGTTTACCTCCTCCATGTCTTCTTGTTATCCGTTTTAGTTACGGCTTTGTAGAGTTTATGACGGAAGAAGATGCCGACTATGCTATGCGTATTATGAACATGATTAAATTGTATGGGAAGCCTATTCGCGTAAATAAAGCATCAGCGAATCAGAAAAATCTTGATATAGGTGCTAATATTTTCATTGGCAACTTAGATCCTGAGGTAGATGAAAAGCTACTGTACGATACTTTCAGTGCATTTGGTGTTATACTGCAAACTCCAAAAATTATGCGTGACCCTGAAACAGGAAATTCTAAAGGGTACGCATTTATCAATTTTGCAAGTTTTGAAGCTAGTGATGCAGCAATTGAAGCGATGAACGGACAGTATCTTTGTAATCGAGCCATCACTATCTCATATGCATTCAAAAAAGACAGTAAAGGTGAACGCCATGGCTCAGCTGCTGAACGTTTGTTAGCTGCCCAAAGTCCTCTTTCTCAAGTAAGTGAAATTGATCAGACTGAATTGACGTGGTTATTTGTATTATTTTTACAATATGTACATTATTAGACCTACAATACAATATGAGCTAAAACAGTTGTTTAACCTTTTACTAGCTTTTAATTAACACAAAATGATTCCTCATCTGACGGTTGCAGTTGTTAGTGACACATACTGACTGTGAAAGTTGTCTGATTATGTAGCTAATTGTTGCAGTCGAACGCATATATTACTAATTTACAAAAGCAGAAGTATTACTTTTCAAGGTTCTGCGTTACGTCTGATTGACTGACTAATCACTTTTCAAGGGAATGTTGTTTGTTGTTTTACTTCATTTGATGTAACTGGATAGTTTCGTATCCTCTGTTAATTCGTGTTTAAATTCGAGATAAAGAAAATCCAATAAATCAAGCAGTTAAGTTAGTAATATTTTGACTGAAACTCTAACTTTTACACTCTCATTAATTCATTTATTTTCCTTTTTTTAAATTTCGTACCTGAAATTCTCAATTATTCATGACCAATACTTCCTTTATGAGTGATGGTAACAACCATTACTTTTCAATACGTTTGTATTAACCGACAGCGTAACATGAGTGATATGTAAATGATCAAAATATGGATGAAATACACTAAATACTCCTTAATATTTTGCAGGTAATTTACAAATGCAAACCAAAAATATAATGACATTACGTATATAACGTCACTCTGTTACAGTGTAGTAATATTTTACGCTTCCGAAAATAATTGATCAGTACATAAAAATACGAAATAAAAAGTAGCTTTACGATTAATTAAGTTCTAAATTTCGAAAATTGGTGAGTGAGGAATAAAATCTTTCCATAACCTGAAAATTCCGTATCAGAGTCGCTTCGAGTAACAGCCAACAACTCACTGTATAGAAACTATTCTAGTCCTTCATCACATTACTTTTTTATCTTGATTGTTTTTTTAAAAATGATTAATAATATGGTAATTGAGTGAAATTACGTTAGAAATCAACACAAAGCGCATGGAAACAGTATACAGATTTCTATATTGCAGTGACTTGTCAAGTTGCCCGAGTTCGTTTGTTAAATGCCAATTACATTTCTTATCTCTAAATCCCTGCACAAATTATGTAATTTCATTGATAATATTCATAGAAACACATCAGCTATTAGATTAGTTTCGTAATACTAAATACTTACAGGTAATTTATTAACAACTTCACTGATAATAACTGAGTGGAGAATTCACTTCTTGTAGTTAAAAGCTATTTAATTTGCCACTAACAGTTCGATTAAAATTAGTAACTTATTGTTAGGCACAATCAATGTGAAATAGAATTTGCTGATCGACGGTTTTCTACAACCTTTTTCTATACACTTATTTATTTTAATAAAATAATGTAACTCAGTCACCGAGTATAGGTTTTGATCCCACTTGCTTGTGTGAGAGCTAGTGGTACTATCCAGCTGTCCAAAGCAAAATAACTAGAGGACTCTAGTTTGTAACTTTCTGGTTAAAAACCGAGTGCCGTAAACACCAAGTCAATTCTTCTGCTTATGAATTACATAAAATTTCAAGTTAACCCATATTTTAAAATTTTTCTCCTAGGCTGAGCGCCCACATCAGCTGTTTGCAGATGCTCCACCACCTCCTCCTCCTCCGCCCCCACCCGCTCTGCTTGCAGGGACTATGGCCCATTCAGTTCCAACCATGACATCTATCACAATACCTGCTGGATCTCTAGTCATGCCGCCGCCTCCACCTCCGCCAATTCAAACCGCCTTGGTGGGATTTGGGCAGTCTATGGTTCATGGTGCCATGCCACCCCCTCCCCCGCCTCCCCCACCACCTGTTCTGCCGATCCCTGTTGCTTCCGCCGCTCCGACATCCTTCCCACCTCCGCCGCCGCCTCCTCCGTCTAACTTTCCTGCACCTCCACCACCACCGTTTCAAGGATTTCCACTCCAAGCCCCAGACCAGCAGTGGCAAACGACAGGATCTACAGCTCCTGGACCTACACAAGTTGCATAACAATAACAGTATTTCTGATGTTTCTAGTTTCCTCTATAAAATATAGTGTAAAGTATTAAGAGTGTTCTTTTTTATAACATCGATGACATAATCAAAATGCTTTGTTGATAGAAAGAACTAAGTGATACTGAATAATTCTGCTTTCAAGGATCTGACTATCAAAGGTAGAAATGAATTGATCTTTGTAATATAGAGAATTTTAAGAGCGACTAGCATTTACATGTAAATTGTAGTCAATCCGGCAAAATATTTTGACACAGTTATATGTTGTTTTATCTAACTCTAATTGCGAAGCTTGTTATCACATAATTTCTATTGTTTTTAAATCTCACATTCTTTTGTAAGTACGATTGGGAAGGTGATATTCCAAACAATTTCTACCTAAAGCTAATTTCGTACTGTATCCGAACATCCACCATGTGTACCCTACCTACTCCCACCGTTTTTTCCTAACTTCTTCCTCAGCTAGGTTGTTGTTTGTTGGAGTAGCTTTATTGCTGTTGGTCTCTGCCCAAAATATTTGGAGTATTCTTCAGGTACGCAAAAGAGATTTCACCATGTTTCTATCCATATGTCGAATGCTTTCTCACGATCCAAGAAGTTGACAGACAGAAATGACCTTCATTCAACTGATTTTCCAAAAGTCATAGGCAGTCTCGCAATTTTGTTGGTATATGATTGATCCCTAAGGAATCCAGCTAGATCTTTAAGTTGGTGATCTGCCGGATCTTTTATTCGGTTCAGCAACATTATTAAAAGCTTTACCTGCTTCCGACAATAGTGTGTTCCTTTGTATTTCTCATACTTATTAAGATCTGCTTTCTTCGATGTCTTGATGAGATGTCCTTCCTTACAGTCCATTGTTTCTTCTTCCTTCCAACCTTTCCGAAGAGAACATGGGATATCTATAAGGTTGCCTCCATACCTGACTTCAACGCTTCATCTGGTATTCTGTTTGGTTCTGGCGCTTCACCATCCCTGGTTTGTCTGATGCGCTTACAGATCTCTATTATGGTCAGTAGAGTGTTATCAACGGAGAGTTCTGTGAGTGCTGCTCCGACGTTTAGTGGGTTCATTGAGCCTGATCTATTCAAGGGCTTTCTGAAAAGTACTCTACTCTTCATATTCAATGATTACTTTTCCTTATTTGTTCTGGTTTTCTATATCTCTTTGCTAGCCTTTTGGTTGTATCATATAGGTCTTTCATGTTTCTTTCTCTTGTATTTTGTCCAGTTGTAGTTACCAGGTCTTCCACATATTTCGGCTTGTCAGCTATAATGTTCTTCTTGACCCAGTTTGAATCTATATATTGAATATATGGCTTGAGCTTCTCTGATTTGTTTGGCTGTTGTTGACTTCTGTCTTCCTGTCTTTTATTTCCTGACCCTTTTCCAGGTTGTCTTTAGAGATCCATCCTTTAGGATGACACTTCTTGAGTTTTTAGACACAGTGAACGATTCATCTAAGAGTACACTTAAATTGTAAGTGAATGTGAACTAATATTCTCGCAAAAACATAAAGATGAAAAAATCAATCAAATGATATCCGGGTCATCTAAAAAATATCCACTATCAAACATATTCGTATCAGTGTAAGTAGACTGGAATGAGAGAGTAAATCCGTCAAACCAACGTAATTTAGAACGTGGCACTAGTACATCGGTCCAAGTTTCCATATTTCATTAGCACAAGTGAAATCGTCAGGGCGAATTCCAGGGTAGCAGAAGTAGTAACAGTATTAGTGGAAACAAGAAAAACCTGGAAACAGAGTTCGAGAGGAAGTTTAAATTGGTCAAATGAAAAATAAATTTTTAAGGTAGTTTAGAAACTTAGGATTTAAAGATGAGAAGTGGATACTCCTCTGCCTTTGCGAACGGTTCTAAGCCATGTCTATGACCATTGATTACGACATAATATACGCACCTCTACCGGATAGTCTGGACCTATCCACACTGCTCAGTCCAACAATCAGTGTCTTCATGGATTTATGCCATGTTTGGCTACCCTTAGCTTCCTACCAACCCACTCCTGCACCAGCCATCATCGGGCGTAAAGGTGGTCAGTCGATAGGCATATGTAATACATGTCCTAACAATCTCAATTAGTGAAGATTCACTACAGCATCAATTGGTTTGACATACGTACCTTGTATCCAAGGTCTAGACTCAGAATCGCTAACCCGACGATCTCAATGGTTCGGAGAAACCTATAGTCGACTACTAGTAATCTACTAAAATCTTTTATTCATAATTATCGACAGTTCGTCATACTTGTGTGTGGACTGTGATACTGCCCGGGTGCCCAGACCGAAGCAGGTGGTTATCTTATGGGGCCACACCCCGAGCCTTCGACCTAAAGGTCTGATCCACAAGGCAGTGGAGCATCGTAAAGAGATACAGTCCCATGGTAGCCGGTGACCAACGATTGGTTCATACGCCATTTGTTCCCTCAGGGTACTGGAGCCCATGTGCACCATTGGTTTGGGATCCGGTTGAAGCGCCGGACATTCGTTTTTCGTCCTCTCATTTTCGTAAACAACACCCCCGGTGAGAGAAGGCAGTGAATATGACTTCCCTGGTAGAGGCTGTATACGCGTGGCCATGTGAGAGTATTTCGAGAGGGAGGGCGGGCCCACCCCACTCTCGGCCATACCAGGGCATTTAAATAAATAATAATTTATTCATAATTAGTATGATTCAGATCCTTGATGAAGGACGAAGTGAACTGCTGCGTAGTATACTCTCCCTTTAGTTAGCAGACAGAAAGTTTCCCTACTCTATAAGTTTCTAAAAGCTGTCCGAACTTCGTGAACTCGCGTCGAGACTTCGTCAGACACCAATCGACCGCGACTGGTGAGACTTCCAAGATAAGTAAAGTGGTCGATATAGACCAGTCCTAAAGTGACATTTTGCCTTTAGAGAGGGAGGAACTCATCCCAAATATACTATCATTAATGCTCTAGATTGTCAGAAGGCTACATTTTTTCTGTGTCTTCACCAAACGAGACTATGCCATCTGCATATTCTAAGCCAGCAAAGGAATCTCCTGGTAGAAGATCGATTCCTGATAAGTCATACAGTGAAAGTGTTTTATCCAAAAGAATGCATATCATAAAGTTTTATTAAAATAGGAAAAATGGAGAACTATGGGAAACATCACTTGAAGTTATCAATTACGATAACAGTTTTCCATAAGCTCCGACTCAAGTAGTATTGTTCGAGTAGAGAGCCTGTACACGGTTGATATAATTTGGTTTCCCTTCCGATAACCTGCATTTACATAAAACATATCGAGCTATGGAATCAAACGTTTCTTTAGGGTAGAGAAATACGACTATGATTGAAAGTTGGTAAGTATGTTTGTGTTCGAGGACCTGACGAAATGCAAATATTTGGTCTGCACACCCATGCCTGAAAACCGCCTGGTTTTCCCTAGTTTGCTCTTCGTGAGCTCTAGTTAAGCAACGGGTGATTTTTGAGGCTAATTTTTTAAACAATGTTAGAAAAACTGGTTCTCTTGTCGTTATCACAAGAAGAGTTTTATCCTTTCTTATAGACTTCAACGATTAGCGATCGAGACCAGTCAGAGAAGAATACGTTTATTTTCCAAACTCTAGCCAAGATTTCAGTTAACCTAACAATCAAAACTAGACTATCATCTTTAAAGACCTCAAGGACTTATCCATCATGGCCTACTGTTCCCCATCTTTTCAGTTTTGCTGTGGCTTTCTCTACTTTAAGAGTCGGAGGGTTTATACTGACATCCCATTCAGGTAAAAGTAGACAGATGAAGAATAGATGGAGAGCAACTTAGCTGTCCTTGAGATTACTTTACTCATTTTTCCAGTCTCCTGGGTTGCGAGTGAATCATTGACCCATGTTTTTCAAAAATAGTCCAACCAACTACTGAATATTTCATACCTGTTCCTTTGATAAGTCTGGAAGTTGTCTACTGTTGTCCATCATCACCTTTTCTATCGCATCTACCCTATCTGCTCATCTCTGTGGCTGGGGTTTACTAGATTTCTGGAACATGTTCCAAATAATTTATACTATATCCAGTGCTCAGGATTGGATGGTGAATCCTGGTAGGCGGTCTATGCTTCTCTACGAGAGGTAAGAGGCGTAAATAAGTAAGTATGTCTAGTACTCATTGAATAATTCAATGGCAAATTTCTCTAACTGTGACTTTACCTAAGAGAACATAATTATCTCAGAGCTGCGAATTTACTCTAATGATTAATAGCATAAGGTATGGTATTTAGAATCAAGATTTCACCTTAATTGCCTCTGATCATCTAATAGAAAATGGATTATTACGCAATCATTTTCTTTTTAGTGACTGTAACTATTATTCAGCAACTTTGAAAATTAATAATTTTAATTCACTTCAGTTTTGTTTTCAAGTCATTACCGTTTCGTTATTTCTATAAATTATTAAAACGAAATTATGTCTAACAGGGGAATGTAGTACGTTCATTTCATTTTATATAGGACTGATTAGACAGACTTGTCTAGATTCCAATATTAATGCAGACAAGGAGAATTGAATTATGCACAGACAGTACCTAGCCTGTCGTATGCACTGATGGTGTTCTCGTAACTTTCGGGTTGCATGATCTGCCAAGGGCGATGGGACAGTGCATGATGCTATTGTTATGTGCTAGGTTCAAAGAGAATTATATGCTATATGCATGAAAATCCGCCCCGTTATTGTCCTAAACTCCGCTTGTAGCTCTTCTAGAGTTACTGCCGGTTCCAAGCCTGGGTAAAGGAGGAGGGTTAGGCATGGGGTTAGCGTAGAAAACTAACTCACTAAATCACTAGGTACAGTTAACGGCTAATTCGTTCAATGAGTGTATAATTATTATTATCCTGTTGTTAGTATTCAAGACGGAATTTTTATTAATGACTTTTGTAAGCTAAGAAAAACAATTTGTTATTTTCCTGCTTCTTATAACTAAACACAGAATGACGTGGCTCGACATAAGAGCGAGAGTAAGACTTTAACTGAAGGTTTATTATGGAGTGAAAATAAATAGAAAACTATATCCGAATACACGTAGTTTTACATGATCTACTTGTCTAGTCGAATGGTTTAATTTGTTTAATCTGGTTAGCGTTTTTTAGCAAGATTTTTTTCTAGTTGTCTACGCAAGATACTCAACATCCATTGGCCGGATACCATCAGCAGCAGTCCACTTTGACAGAGAACAAACCAGCTTCCAGCTGAAGAGGAAATCAGGAAAAGACGTTAGAAGTGGATAGGACATACATTGAGGAAATCATCAAACTCCACCAGGAGGCAAGCCCTAACTTGGAATTCTGAAGGGAGGAGGAAAAGAGGAAGGCCAAAGAACACATTACGTCGGGAAATATATGCAGATATGGAAAGGATGAATAACAGCTGGAAAGAATTGCCCAGGATAGGATAGGATGGAGAGTACTGTTGGGAGGCCTATTCTCCTCCACGAGGAGTAACAGGCGTAAGTATGTAAGTAAGTACTTATCTAGTCAGTGGTCATATTTGAATACATCGAACTAGCCAGTAAATGTTTCATGGCTCATTGTTCACTTCGAATAAATAATAACAATAATTGATGGTACTAATGAAACATGTATCCTTATTTACTCTGTATATAACCTATTAACTAATCAGTTTAACAAGTAATATAGATAATAAAAGTCGAATATAAGTTGTACCTAGTAAACGTCTATTTCATACATGCAAATAATAAACGACATACTAGAAATAATTGGTACAGAGAATGCGTAAAGTATTGCAGTTCGGTAATGCACAGACTCAGCGAATATTAGGATGATTCAATTTTTATAAGCATTTAAGAAACATAGGAAGTAACCAGACATATACGTACCCCCAAGTATACATCTATAAAAATGCCTAACGATATAGGTGACTTGTTAACAAAGCCAAGTGTACAAATTAACCGACAAGATAAAAAGGAGTAGTCTGTTCAGAAATTAGAATGATTCACGTGGGAGTTAGAATGAGTGTGGCATAGCTACTTTGACTAACATACTAAGTTAAATATTTATTCATGGATTCACACTTCTAAGGTGTCCCATACGAGGATGAGACAACAGTCTAGTTCATTCTGGTTTTCATTGGTTCGTAGTGCGGCGTCGAGTAGCGGTTGACTATGATCACCACTACAGAAAGAATACGTGCCAGTTAACCGATAAGATCCCCCCGTAAGCCAAATATCAGAAGGCAGTTGATGGCTGTAGTCGAGATGTATTTGTTAGTGATCCCGTCGTATCGAAAGAATACCGAGATCGTGCCAGGTTACAAGTGTGGTTACTGAGCGTAACCGAATTCGTGCAAGGTCACAATCAACGGAAGAAAGTATGTATTCCGGTACAGTTAAACAAGCAAGTACGGTAAAACAATCCCCGGCACAATTGGTTATAACACCAATCGCATTCTCTTGATAAAAGTAGGTCACTACAAGTTGTCCATCTAAAATCACTCCATGATGTAAACTACAAAATCCAACATGCTCCTTAAATCCCCCCACCCCAAACCTATAGCATTCTTTTATCATTTAAGAAATAACTTAATGTCTCATATTCGATTGTAGGATTTTTCTTAAATGTCTGTTACTGATCAAATTATTATATACTACAAACCTGTATTGATTTATTCTCAATTAGTCATATAACAGTATTGACCATATGTCTTACATTTTATGAAACAATATAACCATAATGAGCCTCGTGATCATCTAACATATTCGCATAGTGATAACTGTATAATACACACGTACATGCCCTGTAGGGTTATTCACTTTGGTAAATTGTAAGAACAAATAATAAACTATAACACTTAGTGATAATAGTAGATATATATTTTTTCTAAAAAGTATACAATGTCCATACTCGTTAACAGAATATAAAAAATATTTCGTTTTTTAACAAAACATTCATATTATAAGAAGCTTGAATTACATTATTTGATTTTTTTTTCTTTTTTTTTAAAACTAAAAAAGCAGCCCATCTTGGCAACTAAATATTGATTTATTGTATTATAACATGTTTTACAGATTTATCTAGGAGCAATGAAACATATGGTTTAACACAAAAAAAATTAATAAATTGATTCATCATTTTAAAATGTTTAAATGGACGTAACCATAAGTTAGAATTATTTTTGTGTAAGTATAACTCTGCCTGGAGCGCCGCCACCTCCGCACTCCTGAGGTTTGTGACGGTTTGAAACTCGGATAAAGGAGGAGGGTTAGACATGAGGTTAACGACTTCATCTCATAGCAAAAACTAACTCGATAGAAAACAAAAACGTTAACCAGAAAAGAGTATAAAATGTCATGTGTTGATGATCTATTAGTTGACTGTTTAACTTGACATATGTGGAAACAAGTAAAAAAATTTACAATTCATTGATAACTGTGTAGTGACTAATGTTGTGTATGTGTGTAAAGTCTTTCTTAGTATAGATTTAACATTATCGAACAAGTTGCAATGTGACCAGATCGCGTGCCCTATGTTAAGATTTCGTTAATCCTATATCTGACTCTAGAACGATCGTATGAATGATTGTTATTGAAATATATATGTCGGTTATCCATGTGTATAATTATCGACTTAATCCGTGTTGATGAATAAGGGAATAACGGAATCAAATACGAGAATGGATTTCGAATATGTATATTTTGAACAAACAATCAGAGAGACGCAGCAAAGAAAGCGAAGAAGAAGAGAGAGAAGTGAAACAAAATGGCGCACAGTGGAGAAGGCCAACTGGATTCAACCAAGTGTTAATGGATATTTATAGCCGAACAAAACTAAGTTACAAACATGTGATGAGTAAGATAGGAAATGAACACTTATATGTTTACATAAATGCAGTCAAGGTTGATAAGTGAATAGTTAACATGGTCAAAACGTGATTCAAATAGAATGGATAAATTGGCTTGTTCAGAAGCTAGAATAAGTTATGTGGGCTTAACATAGCAACCGACAATACAAGATGAGGTGGTGATTGAAAGTAGTCGGCTGGATACCCTAAATCCAGGTTTCGTGTTATTCGGCACTTTGATATTCAGTAGTATTGTAAAATCCAGTCTTTAACCACCTTTGTTTGGAAAGAATTTCTTTCATCTAGGACCATCTAAACAAAATCCAGTTTATGGTGCAAAAATATTAACTCTAAAGTTTTAAAAATGAATTTCGACAAATTTATTATTATCAGAATGGGTTTTGTGGAGATTTTCAGAAATTTCACCGCTGAGGAGTCTCATACTAGGACGAAACGGCCGTCCAGTGCTTCCAGGTTTTCCATGGTGGTCTAGCTTCAATTGACTCATGATTTCAACCTGTGGAATTTATTATTACCAGAAGGAGTTTTGTGGATATTATAGTAATTTTAATAGTTGAGATCAATTAAGTCAATTGAAGCTAGACCACCATGAAAAATCTGAAAGCACTGGATGGCCGTTTCGTCCTATTGTGCAACTCCTCAGCAACGCACATCCACGATCCCGCCTCATGAGATCCGAACCCAGGATCTATCAGTCTCGCGCGCGAACGCTTAACCTCTAGACAGCTGAGCCGGCATCCAGAAGCGTTAATATCTAACTTTTCGTTACTTTATTGACGTAAATCAGAAGGTACCCTTTGGTATGTTACGAAATGCTCAAGAATGAACAACCTATGCATTTTGCTTCAAAATAAGCATGTAATCAAGAATCTGTACATCGAATCGGTTTTTTTCCAGGTATTTAATACTTCGGACACAAATGTATCAGAATACCTACATGGATATTGCAATATGTTTGTCTTAGTGACTTAAAAGGACGATCATTACTGAACTTCAGAATATTAAATATTTTCGTTATATGTTTAGTAGTTACATTAAATGAAATCTGAGTTGTTTAGTACTTACCTCAATAAATTGAATGTCAAATATCAGACACAACAGTCAGTTTCTAAGATGATCTAGGAGTATACGTCTCCCCATCTATACTCAAACTAAATCAAAAGAAAAAGATCTACTTCAAATGAAAGTGAGATGATCTGCTGAAGAAGACCAGAAAGATAATATGATACCACATGGACAAAAGGATAAATAAGAAATCTATGTATTAGTATGTTTATTATGTATGAAGGGATTTTTTATTTGAATAAGTTTATTGCCAATAAATTCCAATGTGGACCAGTCTATTATTAGATATATATGTATATACATAATTTGTGCACATGTTTATTTTCAGGATGGCAAAGACCCTATTCAAAAAACACAAATCTATATATTCTTCAATGGAACTCATATTTACACATCAAATTTACTCTTTCTTTGTTGCTTGTAATGTTATTTACATGTTTTACTTTTAGTCATCACTTAACTACCACAGATTGAAAAAAGCACCTTCAGAATTACTTTTTCTGGTTAGCGTTTTTTAGCGAGTTAGTTTTCTACGGGATGGGTCACTAACCACATACCCAACCCTCCTTCTTTACCCGGGCTTGAGATCAGCAGTAGCTTCAGAGGGGCTCTATGCAGAAAGGACAAACCAGCGCTTCTTCCTGCGCTGGAAGTGGATAGAACGCACATTGGGAAAAGCGCCCAACTACCTCACAAGACAAGCCCTCACTTCGAATCCTCAAAGCCGAAGGAGGAGAGAAAAACCAAATAACACATTACGCCGAGAAGTGGGGAAATACATTAGAAGAATGAACAGCTATTGGATAGAACTTGAAAGGAGTGTCCAGGACAGAGTGGGCTGAAGAATGTTGGTCGGCGGCCTATGCTCCATTTGGGGGGGGGAAGAGGTGGAAGTAAGTTAGTAATTTTTGTAGGCAAATATTTGTGATTATCAAACAAGTGATATTCTAATTCCTCACTTCCTCTCTTTCCACTGACCATGTATGTATATGATAAAAAACCGATCCATTTTAATTAAGGAATTAATGAAAATATCTTCTTTCGAACCACTTGGATAGGGCTATCAAAGTTAAGGAAGTAATTTTTTGATTGAGATCATGAATTGATTGATGTTATATCACCATGGAAATCCTGGAGTCATTAGACGGCCGTTTCGTCCTATTGTAGGACTTCTCCGTAGTGAGCATCCACGATCCCGCCGCCCCGCGGAATTCGAACCCAGGACGCAACAGTCTCGCGCGCGAACGCTTAACATCTAGATCAATGAACCGGCATCCAACGGTGTTAATGTCTAACTTCAGCCAATCCACAAAATTGCGCGACCATCTTTCATTGTATTGAGGTAGAAACTTGCCTCTACCCGACACGGATTAACTCCACTGGTTACAACTTCCCACTAGAACTCCGAGAATTCCTTCATGAAGCTAGTCACTAGTGAGCACATGGTATTGATACTTTTTAAAGAAATAAATTTGTACATGTAAAGTCTGTTTATTTAAAAATCGACTAATTTAACACAATAAACATTTTAATATTCATTCAATAAGAAATAGTCTTACATGTGTTGTACATTTGAAAATTATTCTCTGAAGGAGAAGAAGAAATATGGTAAACATTACTGATTCCTATACATATTTACATATTATATAGTATATTGAGATGATGAGTAAATACTTGATGAAGGTATAAGATTTAATCTAAATATTGAATTTAATTGAGGATCTATTAGGTGACTATTCATTGTATTTAATGGACTAAATTTTTCTATAGATAGATAATTGGATAAAATAGTATGAGAAGGTGAATCAAAATGCTTGAAATGTGTACTTTGATTGTCAAGTATTAAATCATTATGATTGTTGCTATGTGGATTGTTACTAAGATTAGTATCAAAGAGAATGGTATTGTTTTTATTATAAGAACAATCATTTATTAAATTATTCATTAAATTAGGATCAAGAAATGAAAATAATGGTTTTAGTGTTGAATAAATAGAATTATTAGATACAATATTAATTTTATCATTGTCATCTTGTATAGGCATAGAAATTTGACCGGTTTGTTCATCACTTTTGTGTCTGTACTGATGATTCCTAGACGGTACAAACAAAGATGAATTGGGTACTGACTGTAACATTGAAATAGTTGATGTTGGATAAATGAATGAAGTTGAAGAACAAGGCGACAAAGAAGTTGATTTCGCTACTGATGACGAGAGAATTGGTGTTGATAATGAAAATAATGAGGAGTTTATTGAAGATAATATTGGTAAATATTTTATTGAATCAGTAGAAACAGTTGGGTAGGGATATTCAGTAGGATTAGTTGGTTTTATGGATTCATATTGACATACTGAAGGGTTTTTCGATATAATATCTAACTTTTCTTGTAGTTCATTTAAGCTTTTTGTAAGAAGTAGGATGTAATTTCTTGCCAACAATAATGTTGCAATTTTAGATAATTTTCTCATAGATGAATTTTGTGTGTATGGTAACACAGACCTAGAAACAAAAAAATAACCGTTTAAATTAATGTATATAATCTACTTGTTGAAAAACAATTAGGAATAGCATAAAACATGGCGCTTGAAAGACAAGTGGTTACATAATGGTTAATAAAGGAATTTTACTGCATACTCGTTAAATAAGATCGTCTAGAAACCAAAGAATCTCTTATAAATAATCGTTTATTGATGATATTTTTGATAGTCACTTTTGAATGTTAAAACTCGTCATGAAATCTACCTAACTTTATCGATCTATTCAGCAAAGAGTAAACAAAAGTTTAGTACTATTTAAAAACTGACTAAGCACATTTTTAAACAAAGATGGATAGTGGCTATGCAGTGGAATTCAGGATGCGCGTTTCATCATATTTGGGACTCCTCAGCTGGGTGTACCTGAATACCAGAGTTAATGTTCACTCCGAGACTCGAACTCAGTACCGTTCTCTTCAAACGCCATTGCGTTATCCACTTAGCTACTGAATCCTGATAGCCACCTGCTTGTGCAATGGGTGAAGTTTAAATTCACTTGGTGTTGTTTTACTTGTATCTTCTCATTGTTATTTAGGATGCAATTGATCAGTTTCATGTTGGCATTTGTGCATCCTGTGCGGATCGCGTCGATATAGCCTAAAGTCACAAGTTCTTAAAGTAACTGAATAATTTTTTTAGTTAAACCTAGAACAATGATCGTAGCAGAACAGTATGTATGTACTGGGTTCGAGCCCCAGAGTGAACATCAACTATGCGATGCAGGTACATCCAACTGACTAGTCCCAAATAGGATGAAAGGCGCGTCAAACTGGATTCCACTGTTAGCCACTATTAATCATTGCTTAAATAGCTTGTGATTTAAGGCTATATTGAGGCAATCCTCATAGAATGCACATATGCAAACAAGACACTGATCAACTGCACTCCTAAATAACAATGGGAATATACAAATAAAACAACATCAAGTGATTCAGTATAGTTCAGTGATAAATCATCATAGTCTTTTAAGTTCTATTTCAAAATGACTAGTAGAATGTGTAAACAAGCAGAAAATTTTTTATCATGCAATCCTTTGTGTTATCTGCATAAAACAATAGTACGCTCACTTATCATGATTTAATAATCACTCAGAATTAAGATTGAATTAAAATTAGTTTATTCTTAGAGTGAGATTCCAGAAAGTATTCTCCACCTTCTTGAAAACAAACTTGGGCCTCTGACGTATCTGAAATAATACGTTTCTATATCAAGATATTTAGCTAATGTTTATTGTTCAGTTGTACTTAAATAAGAATATTTCTTTATAAATGTCAAACACAAATCTTATCCAGTAACTGCCCTCAAGGTAGGAAGTATTCTAGTTTCTTCTTACCTGGTATTATGACAATCAATAATTGATTGACTTATTTCAAACTGAATCAAAAAGAATAATATTTTTAAGGGTTTAGATCTTCCCGTTGTTGATATTCATAACTTATACTGTTCAATTCCTATTAGCATAAGGGGTTAATCTTACGAATGACGGCAATGTCTGTCATTTTACATTGACTCTGTAATTAGGGAATAGTTATAGTAAATTAATTAAAATAAGTGACATCAAATAAATTACAGTTTCTACATACCTCAATCCATCCATGGCTAAATTTAAATCATGCATTCTTTGTCTTTCACGCTGATTAATATTTAAACGTAACTCTTGTAATTCTTCATCTGTAACTGGAGGTAATATATCAGTATTAATTGTATGGTTCTCTGAATTATGAGTATCGTACATATTCGAATCCACACCCAAGAAATCTGAATGATCAGTTTTTGTTTTATTATTCGTTTTCTTTCTAGGATTACGTAACTGCATGGTTTCACGTTTCCTTTTATTGATTAATTTAGCCAATAAACGAGGTCTGGATCTTATTGGAGTAGTTCTCTTTGAAATTAAATTTAATGAATCAGTATTGATGCTATTGAAATTGACATTTTTATATAAATCATTATCAGAATCTTTAAGTTGCATGGAATTTCTTTGTGTATTTCCTAAATTATTTACACTGTAATTCATAGAGGAGGACGTAGACTAGTCCGTTCCGTAAATCTTAAATGATATTTTAGTGACTGTTTCCTGTTCATTTATATACAAATAAGCTTATGTTGATTCGTTATATGATTGGTTTATATTTACTTGTCTAGTATTGGCCAATCAAAATTAGCCAATAAGTGCGGTTGGTGTACGAATCAATCAAAGTGGAAGAAAATTGTCTAAAAATAATTCGAATAAAAAGATGGAAATTGTCAGGTACTTTTATTAGCAAGAGTGGAGATATTATGTACCGGTTAACATCATACTATAAAAGAAACATAACTTTGCAACCGGTGAACTTTGACCTATAAAAAAGTGAGCATAATAACAATCAGTTACGCCTTAACTCCCTGATCATTGCCCTCCGTGTTCCTTTTATAGACAAAACAGCGAACATACACTACACACTAGTCCCGGATTTCCGGCTTTTCAATATTAGGCTTACTTTCACGCACGACTTAGTGAGTACAACCCATCTATTACTGCTATATGGTATATTTTTAATAACAAACCCTCTGTAATAGATTGGTAGCATCTATGACTTCGTCTATGGTTGTCAGGTATCTGGGTCCTTTCGAAAACATTACTGATATCCCCTACTGTTGGGCACTCAGTATTAATTTGACTCGTTGATGGGATAGGGCTGTCCATAATACTGAATAAAATTAAAAACCAGAGATCGTTTTCTATCATTGCTCCCGATAACATCATAAATGACAGTTAGGAACGAACATGTGGACAGTTAAAATCCCAGGCGTCAGCAACACTTATTTTAACTAAAAAAAGCTTTGATTTTCATCATCTACAATACAATACTCAAAACAAAATGTACTAACTTTTTATAACATAAAACAAGCGAGTGTACCTGCAGAAATACATTGACTTGAGTAGCCGCAACAAAAACCGAGAGAACAAAAACTGATTTCATGAAAATTTGCGACAACATTTGGAGTATTACATTAACCGCGTAATTTCAGCACACTGAAACACTGAATTATGCAGCTACACAAAAGAAACAGAGGATAAAAACAGGACAAGGAAAACTGACCGCCATTGCTTACAAAGATGACGGATATAAAACAATTGATAAGTGTGTATCGAATTATGTTGAATATTTATTCATTTTATTGAATATGGGATTTAGTTCGATTTCATTAGTGGTCGTGAATAGATGGTCGAAATTGCAATTCAAACTATAAGAACAATAAGACAAGTAGTATGTTAACTTGAACTTTAAAGTTTATTGATACTAATCATGAAAAGGATCTTGATTTGATTACTAGTTACTAGTCATTTTCATGTTTTCTAGGATCTATTGACAATTTCATTTGGTTGAAAGGGTTTCGAGTGTTACTAAAAATTAACCTTTAGGAATTGTTCAGCATTAAGAATCAGATGTTATGGCATTTTTGATTCAAATACCATTGTGCAGGAGGTTAGTTAATGTCTTAACATAAGTTTAATAACTTTTGATAATTTTCCGTTGAAAATAAACTAAGTTTATACTTGTGAATCGAATTAAATGTCCACTTCAAGATGATAACATTTCAGATTCGATTTGTTAAATAGCCACTGTTTCAGTCTACTAAACTCATTAAGATGAGTTTGAAAGAGCTACTTTGTTGTGACTTTAAATCGGGCTAGTTATCACGTGATTTATCCGCCAATCGAAATACGATTTATACACTCTTAACACTGTGTCAAACCAATGATGTTTGACCAGTATGAGCAGCCTAGTGTCCTTATTGGTCCTACATTCGCCTAGCTTGTCCACTTTAGTCTTGAACGTCAATAACAGCTTCTACTACGCGAATCATTTATTTAAACATGATTGGTTTATATACCAGGCGAACAGACCGCATCACACTATAAACTAGGAAATAACATTTGTACAAGAACTAGCCAAAAAATGGCTGTGAGTGTTAGAGACTGTAATCAATAAACTGAGTACAATTTAAGAATAGTAAATCGTATAATAATAATCTATAGGTCAAAACGAAGCTTGTAATCAGAGGAATGTAGATGTACATAATCTAGTTACTGAGCAGTTATACAATAGGAATATAAATATACAATATTAATTCATGAATAGATCTCGAAAGTTACCTGTAATTTGATCTCTACTAGGATATAACACTACTCAATGCGCTATTTAGGCATTTTAATATACCATCAACATATACAACTATGAAAAAGATGACAAGATCAAATTAAAACATGCTTCTCTTTTTACCTAAATGAATTTCTAGGGTAATACATTGATGAATAAAAGTTTGTTATTTATTTATTTAAATACATAAACATTGGTACAAGAAGGTAGCAAATAAATATGTGCCGCATAAATCATTCGATTTGTGTGAGGGATAGGATACTGCACGAGTGCACAGTCCGAAGCTTTCGACCTAAAGGTCTATTCCACAAGGCAGTGGAGAAACGTTAGGAGATGCAGTCCCATGGTCGCCGTTGAGCAACGATTGGTTCATACGCCACTTGATCCCTCAGGATCCTGTAGTTCATGTGCACCATTGGTTGGGAATCATGGTTTTTCAACCCTCGTAGGTGGACCCTCCGTATCCACCAACTGGTTAAAGTATCGAACATTCGCTTTTCATCCTCTCGATTTCGTAAACAATAGTAATGCCACGAGAAGTCAGCGAGTAGGACTTGTGTGGCAGTGGTTGTATGCACGTGGCTGCGTGGAAGCATTTCGAGAGGGAGAGCTGATCCTCCCCACCCTCGACCGTGTCAAGGCATTTTGTGGCAATTCAGTTACAATTCAAGTTTACTTATCACTATTGTAAAAATAAGAACAGTATTCGACAACCAAAATGTGTCGTAGACAATCTAAATGTTCATTAGTTGTCAACATTCGATTATTTCTACATTTAAAGAGAATTTTCTCTTGTTAATCACATTAGTTTTTCTCTATGTTTTCATTATTTTCTCAAATCAAATAATTTACTTTGAAACATGAATGAATGAAGTCAATAGATTTGTTTTCTTTACAATTCCATCCATCTGTTCCATTTATTTGTACACACACACACACATACATTTCAATGAATCCCATTCATCCACTGAACTGAACTGAACTATGAAAGTTACTCATAAAGATTCGTTTGATATTTTCACATGATCATCATCTCTTTTTGTCAAAGTAACATGCCCATATCATTTAGCTTATGTAGAAAAAAAAAGTCAAATCAATACAATGTAGATATATAATTAGAATCGTTTCAATGATAGTTACCCTGTTCTTCATCTTCTTCTATTTTATTCGACATTTCATTGAGTTATGATTATATAATAAGCCTAAAGGCAAATATAATATGATCACAACCACGTGATCAATCTTCAATATAATGGAATTTCAATTCAATATGGTTCATATTCAATCATCATTAATGTTTCACCTGTTGTCTATTCAGATCATAGAATATCAAGTTTGTTTATTACAATATAACATCATGGTTGTTTAAATGTGTTTGTTTTTAATGTATTTGATTTATGCCTTTAGGCGATCTAATTTACATTGTCAAGTTGAATTTGTTTATTAAAGTGATTAGTAATAATGGGACGAAACGACCGTCCAATGCTTCCAGGTTTTCAATGATGGTTTAACATCAATCGGTTTATGATCTCAATCATAAACTTAACAATCTCCACAACCCCCATACTAATAATTTTCTTTTCGCTTCTTCTTTTTTTGTTTTTCTTTTTGATGTAAAGTCATAAAGGTTAAATAAGCCCATAATTAATTACCACCTAGTGAGTAATTGAAAGGTGTTATCTAATGAATAAACTTCAATAGAAAAAAGATTCATATACCAACCCAATTAGAAAAAACAAACAAAAAATAAACGAATAATTATTAATTGAATTAATAAAAGATAAGAAGTTAATAAACAGATGGTTTAAAGAAGGGAAAGGAGAATAGATCATTCATTGGAACATTGAACCATGATATAATTTTTTTTTGTCTCTCTCTTTGACCATCTCATTTCATCTATTTACTTACTTATTCAAAGTGAATAATTCAGATGGTAGAGAATATGATGATCCAAGATGAACTATTAAAGAGTGAACATATTGAAGATCTATAAAAGTCATTTATTGAATAGACATTTGTTTTTATCACTTTCTAGTTTATACAAATAAGTAATGATGACTGATTACACCCTGTGGTTGAAGGTTATTTTTATTGTCATCATATGACATGTATGATAAATAAATCAGTAATTGAAAAGTTTTTCGATTGAATCACAGTGATAAGCAGTTTATTTGGGAATATGTTTAATAACCATATAGCAGAAATTTTTTCCTTTGGTTAAAAGTATTTAGTTGATGGATTCGAACCAAACTGGATTCCGTAAGGATCGTTCGTGCACAGACCAAATTACAACACTTTGGATCATCGTTGAACAATCGATTGAATCGAACTCGTCACTAAACATCAACTTCATTGACCATGAGAAAGCATTTGACAATGTGGACAAGAGAACTTTATGGAAACTTCTTCGACACTATGGAGTCTCTGAGAAGATTGACAATATTATCCGGAACTCATAAGACGGACTGCAAGTCAAGCATGAATCCATTTCAAGTAGGGACCGGAGTCAGACAAGGCTGTCTATTCTTCCCCTTCCTCTTTCTTCTAATGGTTGACTGAATTATCAAGACCTCGACATCTGAGGGAAAGCACGGAATACAATGGATAGATCAGAATCAATTAAAGATTTGGGTTTCGCAGATGATCTAGCCCTTCTATCCCAAATTCAGATGAACACACTTACTGAAGCAGCAGCCTCTGCGTCAGTAGGCCTCATTATATATCAAGGAAAAAGCAAGGTTCTCAAATACAGTAGGGAGAACATCAACCTAATCACACTCGATGGAAAAGCTCTGAAAAATATGGAATACTTTATGTACCTGTTTAACAAGGAGAACCGGATGCAGACGTAAAGGCTCTTTACTCAAACACTAACAGTCGAGTCGGAACATATGGTGAACTGTCATCTGATTTTGCAACCTCAAGTGGTGTCCGTCAAGACTGTCCACTTCCTCCATTTTTGTTCAATTTCATCAGAGACCTACTAATGCAAATAATGCTCTCATCCACTGAATTTTCGGGCATTGATCTCCTACCACGAGGTCCACTTATCGAATTGGAATACGCAGATGACATAGTCCTGTTTGATGAAGACGCTGATAAAATGCAGAGTGTTTTGGTAGCACTGAGCAACAATGCCAGAATGTTTGGGATGCGCTTCTCCCCCTCTAAATTCATGTTGTTGCTTCAGGACTGACTGGCCTGCATCATCACCTGAATTAAGGATAGGGAGTGAAGTGGTCGAGTGCGTCAGCAACTTCACTTATCTATCTTGGAAGTCTGATCATCCCTAATGTGTTGATGTCTTACGAAATCTGTGCACGGATTCAAAAATCTCGTTTGTTTTTGCCAAGTTACATCACCTGTGGCGAAGGAGAGATATTCGTCTGTCAAATAGAGGGGAGTTTACTGCACGGCAGTTCGTTCTGTTGTCCTACTTTACGGTTGCGAACTGTGTCCGTTAATGGTAGAGGATGCTCGTAAGTTACTAGTATTTAACCACACATATCTTAGAAATATTGCTCCCATCTGCTGTGATCACCGGGTAAGTAATAGTGAGGTGAGACACAGGGTATTAGGGAATAATGTTAAATCAGTTGATGAGGTTGTGAATTCTCATCGACTGAGATGGTCGGACGACGTGCTACGTGTGCCTGAACACCGATTACCACGACGCGCAATGCTGACTAGTGTTGTAGACGAATGGAAGAAAGTTAGGGGCTGCCGAAACAAAAGGTGGCATCAATCCATGCAGTCACCAACTTCT
Source organism: Schistosoma haematobium (assembly GCF_000699445.3). NCBI lineage: Eukaryota > Metazoa > Platyhelminthes > Trematoda > Strigeidida > Schistosomatidae > Schistosoma > Schistosoma haematobium. Next base: position 19,812,425 of record NC_067201.1, read on the forward strand.
GGTGTGAGCCACGTTCGTGGATGCAGACTACTTTGCTGATGTCCACGCGACTATCATTAACAGTGGTTGGTGACTGTGGATGACATGTTTCAGGATCGATCACAATGGCGTAGCTGTATACACTCGCTGTTTTTCCCTTAAACCATGAGATTAAAATCACTTCATATCTTTGTTTCTACGAACTTTCTGTTATACATTACTACGATTGAAGTGACTACTTCTATGAATTCGGTGTTCATCTTGTGCAACTTGGACCGATGCATATATGTGGCTGATCCTACGTTGTAGCTAATGTTTACTTTTAGGAAGTGTTCACCTTTAATACTGTATTAAGTTTTTCTACTAAAAATTTTTATCACATAGAGATGAATAATTGATTTATGAATTTAGTCCCTGTTTACTTTGATCACATAATACACTGTATGAATTGGTAGATTCAATTGGAAAGACAACAAAAATTGTTGATTGAAGTAAAACAATTTTAAATTGGCGCTAGTTTAAAACAGTGATATATTCATTATTTTTGATCATTTGAAAGTCTAATATTCATTCAATGATTTACTAAACATAACGAATGTGTTCTATAATTGTTATAATGAATTATTCTTGCATAGGAACTGAACATAATAAAACATACTTTTTCTAGTAATCACTCATTAGATTAGATGGATGGATGAATGAATAACACAATAGTTTATTTGTAAATTGTTTTAATTATCATCAAATCATAATTGGTTTGTATTAGAGTTACTTTTGAGCAATAAGAAGAAGAAGAAGAAGGAAGAATTTCAGTTGAATAATGTACATGTCTAAAAGAAAGGGAAACAGTCGACAAAATATTACAAACATACAACATTATCATTGTAATGATAATAATATTCATAATGTACCGATGAAACAGTCAATTGAATAAACTGTACAATATAAAAGATGAAATAGACAAATTATGTGTAACAATAAGGAATTGGCCTGAGATATTTATTCCATTTCTCCTTTATATTGTCAATTTCATTAGTTTCTTCATTATTTGTTTGAATATTACTATTTTGATTATCATTCTGATCAATGTTTTGATGATTATTTTTCATTTGAGGTAAAATCCAACTTTTTGGCAATTGTGAACTAGTTAAACTATCCAATACATTTTCATTAGTAGAAATATCCATCTTAAGATATTTATCCCAAGCATATCTATTAAAGAGTGAAGGTATTAAATTATGCAATATTATACAAATTGTGTATCACGTAACAGTTCAAAGTACCTGATGACATACAGCTGTTGACACATAGAACATCGAGCCAGAAAGTACTACAGTTTATAAATATCAAACGATACATAACAGAGACATTGCCCCCAAACGCCTTGGTACGGCCGAAAGTGAAGAGGATCAGCTCTCCCTCTCCAAATGCTCTCACATGGCCACGTGCATACAACCACTGCCACACAAGTCCTACTCACTGACTTCTCATGGCATTACTGTTGTTTACGAAATTGAGAGAATGGAAAGTGAATGTCCGATGCTTTAACCGGTTTGGTGGATACGGAGGATTCACCTAGAGGAGTTGGAAAACCCTGATTCTAAACCAATGGTGCACATGAACTACATGATCCTAAAGAAACAAATGACGTATGAACTTATTATTGGTCACCGGCCACCATGGGGTTGCATCTCATAACGTTTCTCCACTGCCTTGTGGATTAGACCTTTAGGTCGAAGGTTTGGGGTGTGGTCACCTAGGAAAACCACCTGCTTCTTTTTGGGCACCCAGGCAGTATATCAGCCCTCATATAAATCGAATGATTTATCTGGTGCATATTTGTTTGGTGCCTCTTTGTAAAACTGTTTAGGTGTTCAAATAAATGAATAAATAATTTCTGATAGTGCATAGTTTTTCAGTAGAATATGCTATCTGAAAATCGTTTTTGCTAATAGTCATTGGGAAGAGTGACCTTTTAACCTAGGAAATTAAACATTTATTACATAATATAAAACTACATCGACAACTCGAGATTGGTCGTACACACGTTCGTATATATCAATCGTAAGTAAAATGCCTGGCGGCAGATGGTTAAGAAGATCGAAGAGAATGAGAACGAGAACAGAAAATGATTGGTATGGAAACTAAAGAACAATCAAGTCTGAGATAATTGATTGGCATTTAACAAATGGAGTATTTACTATATGGACCTCAGATTTTACGAGATTTTGTAATTTTGTATTCAAATACGTTTGGTTGTCCCGCACTTGTGTTCTTGTTCACTACACAATGACAATTGTCAGACATTATTAACTCCCATATGTGACGACGACGTTGAGAAGAACCAAAGTAATTGGAACACGTCAATCAATTTACAAAGAAATGAATTTAGATCCTCACTACAAAACGTACATTTATACCAGCGACTATAAGTGATATATATGTATGCAAAGGTAATGATGAGACCATTACACTGAAAAAACTTTGGAACCTAGACCCAATGACTGAAAATCAGGTGTCTAAAACAAATAACCACCATTCCATAATTTACTGTACATGTATTTACTTGAATGATATCTGTTTATTATCAGTATTACCATTAGTTTCGAAGAAACAAATAAAAATGTAAAACCTGCCTGATTCGTATGAAATCACAGAAATTATAATCAGCTTGATGATAAAAACGTTCCCAACGTTGTGGAATCTCTATATTACAACAAAACAAAACAAATTAAACTTATGCATAGTTCGAATCAAGTATACACAATGAAATATTAATCCAACTTGAAAGTTGAACAATAGGTTCAAAACTACAAAATTACAACAAACAAATTCACGGTGGGTATGGTGGATTAGTTGAAACTGGACATTAACACTGTTGGATGCCGACCGGCTCGATGGTCTAGAGGTTAAGCGCTCACGCGCGAGACCGATAAGTTCTGGGTTCAAATCCCGAGGGGCGGTGGGATCGTGGATGTGCACTGCTGAGGAGTCCCATAGTGGGACGAAACGGCTGTCTAGTGCTTTCAGTATTTCCATGTGGATCTAGCTTCAATTAACTCATGACCTCATCTATTAAAGTTACTATAATATCCACAAAACTTCTGTTGTTAAATTTATAAAATTTAATTATACTACTTAAGTAGACAAATACTGAACAAGATGATTTGTAATAGTACGATTGTTTTTACACTGAATAAATGGATGTGTTTACAAATTAATAAAAACGTATACAATTAACATATGTATTATTTTTCTAGATTTTCGACAAGAAATTTAAAATCTATTAATTACTGGAAGAACCTTTTATAATAGTTGAGTTGAAAAAGAGATAGGTGATTTTTGTAGGCAATGATGGATAGTGGCCAGCAGTGGAATCCAGGATGCACGTTTCATCATATTTGGGACTCGTCAGCTGGATCTACCTGGATCCCAGAGTTGATGTTCACTTTGGGACTCGAACCCAGTACCATTTGCTTTAAACGCCATCGCATTATCCACTTAGCTATTGAGTCCTGATAGCCACTTGCTTGTGTAATGACTGATCAATTGGATTTGCTTTCAAGTGTTTACAATTACTTCACTCAGTTACATTTTACATGTATACGATTTCACTAGTATTTACTTGATTAAACGAAAGAGATTATAATTGTATTTGACCAATGTCTTATCATCTCAATGATTATTTTTCTAGTTGAACTTTTAGTGAAGTATGCTACCAATAATAAGCCACAATAAGTGGAATATTAATATTGTGAAGAAAAAAATGGGTCATGCAATCATCAGTCAATAAATGAGTTAATTAAAGTAGTAATTAACTCAACTGGAAATACAATCACAACATCATTCATTGATGTGAGTTTGTTTCATATTTATCTAGGATTCAATGAAAGATTACAACAGCATCCACTACCGGTTTATAATTGCTAACTTTGCATGTCACTAAACTTCACGATTTGTAGGATACCAACAGAGTTGTCTTGATAAACAAATATATGCTAGGCCTATACAACTAGATTTCCTACCACAGTGTCACACCATATACTAACCACCTGTCGTCATTTCTATCCAGCCTCAGCACTGACATATAATGATACGTAATGTAGAACTTGCTATGACTTTTTAAATATAATCTAAAATACCTTTGCATACTGATCAAAACATTGAAAAACTATTTTTTTGCAGTCATAGAATAAAAATTACAGTGTTGAACGTATCAAGAGCTTAGTTCTATCTCTTGATATGCAAATATACACTATCCCTAATTCCTAACCCTAAACTATTGATTATGAAACAAATCTTAATTTGATGGCACTACATTTTATAGATGAGTTAATCAGACAGTGTCTCTTATATTTTTGGGCGAAATTCATTCATCCATGTGACTACAATGCTTAAAAGCCGTAATCCTAAACCACTAGCTCTTACCCTAATTACCTAAACCAAACTAGGAATAATGTGGGTCCTTTTAACCGTTCAGTAAAAATAGATAATAAATGTACATTAAGATGAGTTTATATGTCATTGTATTTTTGGATATACAGGCACAGAGTAACCTGTAGAAAACATTAATTAATTCATTAATTATGTTAAATCGGTTTAAAGTCGGCACTATTATTTTGATTTCTATAATAATACCCAACAAACACTGTACCATATATATATCACTAGTATTTTGAAATTAGCATTTTCAGAGCACACTTACTGGCGGTTCGTCACATAATACGCTACGACTATTTCATAGGGGATATTAATACTAAATACACAACTGTTTGTATAGTGTAAAATGTAAACCATTTTGAGTCAATTGTCCTATAATCATTTACAAGAAACATTTTAAAACGATCTTTCTCGTTGTGTTGCTCTCTTCAATACTGAATCACTTTATTGAATTAGTGAACATTGTTATAATTGAGTAATACGGATAAATATATTTAAAAATCATTCCGATGAATTATACATAAGTAAGTTATAAAGTAAACAAGATACTTACTGGAAGAATTATTGGTAGAATAATTTCCAAAAAGTTCCATTTTTATTGATTTTGGTAAATTGGGCACATGAATACAATAATTACCTTCAGTTCGAGATACTGTATTATAGTTGCTTTTAGATTGACGATTTACAATATTTCTTATTGCATCCTTTAAGAAAGAAAAATCAAACATAAACAAATTATAGATCATATGAACCATGAAGAAAAAAAACAAAAACATTCACTTATGGACATTTCTTCAACTTTCTACTTTCAAATTCATATAGATCTAGTCAATGTAAACTTTAGAAAAATTCAGTCCAGTTACTCAGCTTTAATTTAATCCATGGAGAAAACAACACAGTATGTTAGAGGTTATTGAATTATTAGTAATGTTACATAATTGTGAAATCTAAGTGATCACAATGACGAAAAGAACACTCATAATGGTAAAACCAATTACTTATCAAATACCTACCTTTCACTCTTCTAGTAAGTCATCTACAATGTAGGACCAGGCACATATATGCATCGGCCCAAGTTGTCATACCAAGTTAGCATAACAAAATTGACACAAGATTCATAAAAGCAGTTACTTCAATGGTAGTGTCGTGAACAAGAAAACCAGTGGGAACAATCGAATGTATTTAACACAAAATTACAGGACATGTTAATAAAATATAACAATCATAAAGTAAATGCATAAGATGCAAGATGTCCATCAATTGTCTCAAAATGACTCAGACTTCATTGTTCTTGCATTTTCATACAAATTGCATTCTGTTTCAATTCTTTACTGTTCGATCCTTTAGTCTCTCTGCTGCCAGACCTTCTGTTCACGACTAACATCACATACTACTTATGTCAATATAAGTAGCACACATCACAGGAGTAATATATATAAATAAAGATTCCATATAAGGATATCATACTGGGAGAAAGAAGTAGTTCGTAGAAAGAAAAGAATAAAGTGATTTTAATCTCATGCCTTAAGGAAAAAACAGCGAGTGTATACAGCTACGCCATTGTGGTCGATCCTGAAACATGTCATCCACAGTCACCAACCACTGTTAATGATAGTCGCGTGGACATCAGCAAAGTAGTCTGCATCCACGAACGTGGCTCACACCAGAAGTTGGTGACTGCATGGATTGATGCCACCTTTTGTTTCGGCAGCCCCTAACTTTCTTCCATTCGTCTACAACACTAGTCAGCATTGCGCGTCGTGGTAATCGGTGTTCAGGCACACGTAGCACGTCGTCCGACCATCTCAGTCGATGAGAATTCACAACCTCATCAACTGATTTAACATTATTCCCTAATACCCTGTGTCTCACCTCACTATTACTTACCCGGTGATCACAGCAGATGGGAGCAATATTTCTAAGATATGTGTGGTTAAATACTAGTAACTTACGAGCATCCTCTACCATTAACGGACACAGTTCGCAACCGTAAAGTAGGACAACAGAACGAACTGCCGTGCAGTAAACTCCCCTCTATTTGACAGACGAATATCTCTCCTTCGCCACAGGTGATGTAACTTGGCAAAAACAAACGAGATTTTTGAATCCGTGCACAGATTTCGTAAGACATCAACACATTAGGGATGATCAGACTTCCAAGATAGATAAGTGAAGTTGCTGACGCACTCGACCACTTCACTCCCTATCCTTAATTCAGGTGATGATGCAGGCCAGTCAGTCCTGAAGCAACAACATGAATTTAGAGGGGAGAAGCGCATCCCAAACATTCTGGCATTGTTGCTCAGTGCTACCAAAACACTCTGCATTTTATCAGCGTCTTCATCAAACAGGACTATGTCATCTGCGTATTCCAATTCGATAAGTGGACCTCGTGGTAGGAGATCAATGCCCGAAAATTCAGTGGATGAGAGCATTATTTGCATTAGTAGGTTTATGATGATGACGGATACCACTTGAGGTTACAAAAGGAGATGACAGTTCGCCATAAGCTCTGACTCGACTGTTAGTGTTCGAGTAAAAAGCGTCCACAAGGTTTATTTACTTCAGAGGTACACCTTGCAATGACAGACACTGCCACAGAACCTCTCGGTCTACAGAGTCAAATTCTGCTTTTAAGTCAGAAAGACCAACGCTGTCGGACGCCGATAAACATGCCTGTGTTCTAGAACCTAACGAATGGTGAATATGTGGTCGATGCAGCCACGACCAGGTCTGAAGCCGGTCTGATTTTCTCGTGTTTGCAGTTCACGACTCCTTGTTAGGCGCCCGACAATTATTGAGTATTTTAGACATTATATTAGACAAACTAATCCCTCTGTGGATATCATAGGATAATTTTGATCCATTATTATATATTGGGATGACCAGTGATTGCGGCCATTCAGATGGGATCACGTCTAGTCCCCAGATTTTAGCTGAAATATTAGTTAATTTAATCGCTAAAACTAAACCATCATCCTTAAAGACCTCTCAAGTTATTCCATCTGGACCAGCTGCTCCTCCTCGTCTCAGATTAGCTATAGCTTTTTTTTACCTCAATTAGAGTGGGGAGAAGCCTCTTTCAATGTTCCATTCAGGGTGTTTGGAAATGGTGGGTAGGTGTAAAGAAGCTGAAGGCCGGCTGAACTTCTCCTTAAAATGTTCCACCCATCGTCCTAAGCGTCTAGACTGAGAGCAGGTAGTGCCATTTTTTGAGATTGTCTCAGTTACACTTGACTTTTTAATTCCAGTTTCTTTTATTAGCTCGAAAAGCTATCTCGTGTTACCTACAGGTGTTACTTTTTCCATCTCTTTTATTGTCGTTGCTCACCACTGCTCACGATCGTTCCTCAGACTTTTGGTTAGCCTAGATCTGATTTGTTCCCGCTCTTCATCGTGTTCGGATCCTGATAAGTTTACGAGAGTCTACCAGTGCAATAGATGTAGCAGAAATTCACTGTTTTTTCGTAACCCATTGGTTCAAATCACTAATAGATGTCACTGCTGTTTCTACAGCTGTTCGTATATCTTTCCAATCAACATCTGGGTCAGCTTCGTTTTCAGAGCTACCTAAGTGTGACCTCAGTTGCTCATGGAATTTACCTTTGGCTTTATCATCGCTGAGTCCAACTCTAATGTGCCTTTTCTGAGTCCAGTGAGGCGCAAGCAAATTAGTGATCGTATTAGAACAAGATCAGAGTCTAAACATGCACTTCAGAACGAACGTTAGTCCTCTACTGGGCTTCTCCAACGATGACTGATGGCAATATGGTCTATCTGAGTCTATCGTTGGTTTGGTGCAGGCGGTCGCCATGTTAGACGATGTCTCCTTATGCTTAAAATTAGTGCTTGCTAAAAGCAAGCGATTGTCTGAGCACAGTTGCAGCAGACGGTCACTATTACCTGTTCGTTTAGCCGGAATAATAAAATACCCACCTAAGTATTTCTGTTTGATTTAAGCTACCTACTTGGGCATTAAAGTCACCTGCTACGAGTACAATGTTTGAGTGCTTAGCTTTTTAAGAAGTTCAGAAAGCTTCCTGCAAAACTCATCTTTCACTTCATCCGGACTGCAGTCAGTAGGAGTGTAGGCAGAAATGATCAAAAGGCAAAGACGTGTATCCCTATCCTTCGAGTTCTTACAGAGCCGTCTAACCGAATAGCACATAGGCGACTATTAACAGGGATCCATTCTAAAACTGTTCTGACCCCATACTTAGTGCTATGCGTACAACCGCAAGTCCATAAGAATTCGCCTTGGAATCATTAGATAAACGGAAAGTGTATCTCGTCGACACTACATTTTGGTTAGGATGCTGTATGTGTAATTCGGAGACACAGCGCATATCAATCGTACGAGAATCTAAAGTCTTAGCCAAGAAGGCCTGTTAGCCTATTTGACATAGGGTACGTACGTTGAAGGCTCCAATGTGTAGTTTGGAGCGAGGTTTCAGTAGACCTGTGACAGCAATTAACACACTAGAATCGTTGGCCATGGTGACACTCGAGGAGGAAGTTTAGAGTTGATAGTTGAGGTACGAGGAATAATAGAACAAAAGAGAAAAATTGATTATCAATACAGTTGTCTTGAGTGCTGTTAAAGGTATGAGGGTGGTTATTACTTCCCGGTCGCCCACACCATGGAAGGATTCTTATAGAGGTGCCTGAAAAACATCGGGTTAAAGGTGGTGTTAGTGACCCGAGAGCGTGACCGAAGTTCCGAAGAGACAACTGTTTGAGACCGGTCACACATGACCTGTTTATGGGTAATTTTTGTGTTAGCTCCGTACTTGTTGAAGCCTTACTACCAGAGACGGAAATTAGTGAGATAAGATGGTGTGCATTTTTAAGGTCGACCTTATCCCACCCTTCTTTTGTGAGAAGGTAGGATCGGTGTCATGCTGGTTGTCTGAGGGAAACACCTTACTGCCTTCACACCTCTGTACAGTCAGCAGTACGACTTCGCCCTCGGACCTTGGGTTTGTTGCTTTCAGTCTTACCGCTCATCAACCGACCTGTCTGGCACGGTGTGATCGTGAGGAACGATTGTTCCAGTCAGTATAGCTCGATTGGTTCATCACGATAGACAAGCACCATCACCAGATCAAGGTAGCAACAACGGTCAGTCACTCTTGCAAGTTATAATTGAAAAATACCATAAAATTCAAAAACAATTAAGTAATTCTCCGTTATAGCTACTTATTACTTAAGAAAGCGCACAGAAGGGGGTATTTTCATAATAAAACAAAACTAACGATATAATAAGACTGAAAAAATTGAACTGTTATTTGAAAACATCAAGTGATTTACTAGATATAAAAAGGGGTAATATCTCTAAACTTAAAGTACAAATAATCATTTGATTGAATAGTTTATATTCATGTATTTAATCTTTTGTATATATGATTATCTTCATTTTTTATGTGGATCCTATTGGGATTGACATATCTAACCAACAGCATTTGCATTATGAACTGACAAAACAAGAACTCTTACTATCAAGTTTATAGGAGAGGTTTATTATATTTTGTGCACTGAAAATGGAGCTCTGTATCACGAAAGTTGTCTTCACAAATAGATGGTCATGCTTACATAAACACATGAAATTCCTAAGGATGTAGATGTTTTCCTCCTTGCCTCTTTATTGTCGAGTGACAAATTAAACTAAAATGAATTATGAAGTGTTATGTTAGGTCATGACAGCTAGTTTAGTTTCATAATGCAATTGAATTGTTTGATAATAAGCGCAAATATCTAATATGAATATTTAGTTTCAATGTCGTTAAATCTTAAACTTAGAAATTGAATAATAATAGACACTACTTCACAATTGATTGGTGACTGGGTGGTGATCAATGTCACGTGCGTCAAGTCCTTCTTAGTGCAGATCGAATGATATCGACCACGTTGCAATGTGGCCACTAGTCTAGGTGACTCGACATTGTGTGCATTATGTTGAGATAAGATGATAGTTAGAGGTAGTCAAAAGGAAACCCCGGACCCGGGTTCCGTGCTATTTGGCACTTGTCAGCAAGGTGTACCTGTCATCTTGAGGGAACTGGTACTCCTTGACGGATTCTATCCCGTGTCACCCAGCTTCATAGTCAGACACGTTACCACTGGGCTATCCGGGCTGCGACCAACCTCCTGTAGGACTGAGCTGTATTCACAATTGGCCATGACTTACATAGTATGAGTGTATATACAGTATATGTGAATTTACATTTAAGTGTATTACATCAGGATGGAGATAATGTTAGTCAAAATTGAAATAATATTTCTGAGATGAAATATATTCTAATACTCCTTTTTTGTTATTCTTACAAATATTTCAATTTGATTAGAACAGTTGTGAATGATACAACTGATTACTCCTCTCTATAATCAAGTCAAATTGTGATGATGTAACTACACAATAATATACACTAGACAATGACTCACTTTAACCTTTGAATATAATGATTCCAATTTCTGGATTTGAACAGATAATTGATCTTTTAGTTCATTTACATCTGAGTTGAATTTTTCATTGAGTTGATAAGGAAAAAGTCCACCTGAAAGATGAAATATTTTTGAAAAAATGAATTTTGTACTTCAATTTAATTATTAACTAGTTACTTTCTAACTATTATCAGTATCGACATCAGAATTGGATTAAACTGATTCTATACTACTGATTTCTTCATATGAACATACAAATCTAAATGATCAGTATAGGGTTGTGGAGATTGTTAAGTTTTTGATTAAGATCTTGAACCGATTGGTGTTAGACCACCATTGAAAACCTAGAATCACTGGACGGCCGTTTCGTCCTATTGTAGGACTCCTCAGCAGTGCACATTCACGATCCCGCCACCTCGAGGGATTCGAACCCAGTGCCTTCAGTCTCGTGCGCGGCCGCCTAACCTACTTGACCACTGAGTTGGTATGCAACGGTGTTAATGTCTAACCTCAACCAATCCACCTGTCGCGCAGGTCGACCTGTCTCTACCTGACACGGAAAAACTCCAATCACAATCTATAAGATATAGTCATCTGGACATTGAGATTTTGATTAGATTACAAATCTTAACATACATGAGTTTCATCTGGTTAAGAAATACCAACAAAGAGTGTTTATTTGAAATTTCAATACAAATACGCATTAGATTGTTATGAGAAGTCAATTATCATTTTAAAGTACAAAGTTAATTACCTTAAACTTGTTGATAACGTATTTTAATAAGTATTACACTTGGAATTACAATATCAGGCATAAAATATACATTGAACGGATGAATATAATAATAAACTTAAGGAAATCTAATTTTATTAATCCAACAAACATGTAGATTGTGGATATTTTGGTGAAACTACAATTTATGGATGACCTTTAGAGACGCTAAAATGTCCTCGAGAGTATCCACCTACTGACTAGGATTAAATGAAGATTTTAAACCTGTATGAATGATAAGGATTGTGATTTACAGTTGATGGTTACGGATAGGGATTAGATTTAAAGTTTTCATCACGAACTGACATTAGTTAAAATGCCAAGACGCTATTTGGTCAAATGGGTGAGTGAATTTCGCGCTAAATTCCAAGATCTGTTATCGTAAATCTGATCGATTCGTCCATAAATTATAGTCTCGCCTGTTAGCATTTAGTTAATCTAAGTCTTATTTAACGAATTATAATTACATTCAATTGACGAATAGTATAATTCACCTAAACTCTTCCATCTAAATACACGTATAAATTATTTGATATAAATTACCTTGTTGTTCAGCTTGTGTTAATCGTGCTGAACGTAATTTTTCTAAATTATCCAAAAGTCTTAAACGTGTTTGACATTCATCAATAGATTTATGTAATATTGTTTTCATTTGGCTTAAATGATGATTGTTATTTTCTTGATTAAGATTAAACCTGAAAAATGAATCGAAAAAAAATTCATAATTGAATAAATTCTGATTACTGAGTTAGTCAATAAGCTACAACGTAGGACTAGGCACATATATGCATCGGTTCAAGGTGCCATACTTCATTAGCACAACAATATGAACACTAAATTCATAGAAGTAGTTCATTTAATGGTGGTAATATATAAAAGAAAGATTTTATGTAAGGATATAGTACAGGAAGAAAGAATTAGTTTGTAGAAAGAAAGATATAAATATATAATTTCATAGTTTAAAGAAAGACAAAGTGTGTATACACCTACACCATTGTGATCAATTCTGAGCCATGTCACCCAGAGTCACCAACCATTGGTTACGATAGTCACGCGGACCCCAACCAAGTAGTCTGCATCTACCAACATGGCTCAGATTAGAAGTTAGTGACTTCAAAGGCCATGTTTTGGTTTCGCCGCCCCTAACTTTCTTCGATCCGTCTCCAACACTAGTCAGCATTGCACATCGTGGCAATCGATGTTCAGGCATACGCAACACGTAACCCAACTATCTCAGTTGATGAAGATTCACTGAATTACTGACGACTGAATTTTATTTCTAATGAGCCAAACTATTTTGGAAAGAAATTTCACCGTTTTCTTTTTTGTTTTGAATACTAAGTGTGATCGTTTGATCTACTTAAGAAAGGTTTTAGTGACCCGGGGATCTGACTCCAATTAGATCGTATGATTGATTGTTGTCAAAATACACATCCCGGCTATCCTCGTATAAAATTATCGACTTAAATCGAATTACTGAATAACGGAATTAAATAATTCAAATACGAGAATGGATTTTTGAATAGATATATTTTGTACAATCATTGATCTGGACAGATAATCAGAGAGGTAGAGAAGAAAAGAGAGCGAAGCGAAATGACGCGCGGTTGAAAAGGAGTGTGAGCCAACTTAATCAAGCGTTAATCAATATTTATAGTCACACAAAATGGCATATGATGAGTAGGATAAGATGTGCACACACACACACGCTCATATAAAAACAGTCAAGGGTGATAAGTGAATAATTAACAAGGTTAAAACATGACTCAAGAAGAATGGATAAATTGACCTGTCTAGAAGCTAGAATAAGGTATATGGGCTCAGCATATCAACCTACACTACAAGTTGAATAGATGTAAATTTGGTTTAGAAAATAAAAGTGTTTATTAAATGTCCTATTCTGTTGAATAGACAAATAGTATCAGTACAAAACAAGATGAAAAAATACAAATGAAACATCAAATGAATTGGAATTGGCTATGCTATGGATCACGGTACCCTGGCTTAGTGGTATTTACTCTAGGCTTCAGTGGCTATTATTTACTTGATCAGGGTATCTAGCCTGTCGCATGCCCTGATGGTGTTCTGGGAACTTTCGGGTTGCATGATCTACCAAGGGCGATGGGACAGTGTATGATGTTATTGTTGTGTGTTGTTCAAAGAGAATTATATGTTATATACATGCAAATCTGCCCCGTTATTGTTTCTATTTCTGGTTCATCAGGGTGCTTAGTACCTGTGTGGTCGCGCCACAGGACTGAGTTATACTATTCAGATTGTAGCGTTAAAGCCTATATGGCGTCTGGTTCTCCTATGAAGCGGGACTGAGCTGTACTGTCTGGGTTGTCACGTCAAAGTCAGGATGGTATCTGGTTCTCCTGAAAACCAAAGTAAAATTACCCTGACCCGCAGCGGTATATTATAAAACTATGAATAACTATATATGAATTAAAACAAATAATGTTCTCTAACCGAAAAGCTTTTAGGTATTTACATGACTGAAAAAAGAACTTACATCAAAGCTTAATTCCAGGACATTGAATATTATAAGTAATCTAGTTATCTTCATTTGATGAATACATCTAAAACTAGTTTTTGTGATTTTATTAAAAGACAGGGAGTAAAATATTTATAGATTGCTAATGTATCATCAACAGATCATATCACAGAACATATCACAAATATAATGTCTTTTTTCTTTCTTTTAACAGTAACTTACAATTAGATAAGATATCAGCTGATGAAGATAACCTTCAAACTACACAAAATCTCAATAGAAACTAAACTAGACACAGGTACTTTTTCTATTAGAAAAGAACATAGGTGTATGTGTAGGTCAAAAAATGTGTTGCATGAAACAATGTGACATACAAAAAAACAACAAAGAAAAGTGTAGTATAGTGATAATGATAAAACAATCATAATTAACAGGAAGAAATTAATCATATGATAATGAAATATATATTGGTCAATTTGGAATCGATAGTAGAATGATTTCCATTAGATTTAGCTTTAAAACAGTTACAGCCTATTTCATCAACTACGGTTTATTAAGAGACACAATTACATCCTGTTCTTTATGCTATACTTAACATCATATCATTAGGAAATAAGATTAAATATAATGGTTATTATTATTTATTTAAACACATAAACATTGGTACAAGGAGGCACCAAACACATATGGGCCACATGGATCATTTGATTATGTGAGGGTTGGGTTACTCTTCCCGGGTGCCCAAACCGGAGCAGGTGGTTTTCTTAGGGGGCCACACCCCCAGCCATTGACCTACAGGTCTAATCCACAAGGCAGTGCAACAACGTCAGAAGATGCAGTCCCATGGTAGCCGGTGACCAACAATAGGTTCATACGCCATTTGTTTCTTTAGGATCCTGTAGTCCATGTGCACCATCGATTTGTAATGAAGGTTTTCCAACTTCCCTAGGTGAATCCTCCGTATCCACCAAACCGGTTAAAGTGCCGGAAATTCGCTCTTCATCCTCTCAATTTCGTAAACAACAGTAATGCCCCGAGAAGTCAGTGAGTAGGACTTGTGTGGCAGTGGTTGTATACACGTGGTCATGTGAGAGCATTTGGAGAGGAAGAGCTGACTCTCCCCACTCCCGGACGTACCAGCACATTTATAAGAGAAAACAATGTGTAGGCGTGGGGACACTCATTTGAAAGTTTAACATATTCAAGGAAAATAAAATATGGAGTTATATGGTTACAAGAAAGGTGAAGAGATAAAAAAAAAGTCAGAATGACTTCATTAAAACAATATCTTTACAGTGTATACAGTTGAAAACATTGAGCGACAACTAAAAAACCCAATTACGAAGAAACGTTTGCATCAAATAATTTAATCATTATTAAAGTACCCATCACATTTTGAAATGCCTTTACACGGATAAAGTTACTCTTTTCAGATTTACAATGAGATTTTGCATTATCCAAAGTGGAATTTAAAGATGTGCCAATGACATCAGTCAATCAGTCATACTCAAGGTACATCTTGCCACTTATATGGATCAGTCCAAGTCTCCATACCATATCAATATATCAAGATGAAATTGTCAGCAGAAATCCTAACGTAATAGAAGTAGTATCAGTAGTAGAAATAGTCATTTACGTTTTTGTGAAAAATTGGAGATTTATAGTGAATGGAACACTATCCATGTGATTTGTTTTCCCACAAAAACCGACTCAATACAGCTGAATCAAACTTGTCAAGGAACCTGATTTTAAAAATCAAAGGTTTAAAGTAGTGTAGTGAACGAGAACACGGTTGGGACAACCAAATGTATTTGGACATAAAATTACAGAATCTCGTACTAAAATCTGAGATCCATACAATAAATATTTCATTTGCAAAATGTCAATCAATTATCTCAGACTTGATTGTGCTTTACTTTCTCGTTTTCATTCTCTTAGATCTTCTTAACTATCTGCCGCCAGACATTTCACTTTCAATTGGTGATAACATACTACTTATATCTGTCAACATTAGTAGCACACACCACAATAATACTAACCTATTTATTTAACTGGGAGCAATCGATTAAATACATCTCTCTTCTAGAGGAAAGATCACCATTTTAAGAGAAGACTAAACAATAAATTAGAAATCAACCGATAATAAGAAGGGACTAACACTACCAATCAACTTATTGAGTTTCAGTTATATATTAAATAACATATTTACAAGAGTGTTGACGATTTCATAACTGAGATATTATGAATATACCGCTCAATAACTAATCCTATCATTAAAACATTAAATTCAATGGTGTAAAACATGTGTGCATATTAGAAGAAGCTGTTAATCAAATTCAAAAGAATGTAATTTCTTTAAGAAAAAGGAGAAACTACTTACAGTTTATGTTTTGATTCATTGTCAATAATATTGTTTGTATGGTTATCTACATTGATCTGTTGTTCATCATGAACACCTGATTGTTCAATAGTCAATGATATATCTGATTTTATTCGTTCAAGTATACTACCAGTTGTAGATTGTACAATTACAGAACAAGTTGATGATTGTAATTGTGAATTTTGTCTACGATCACGTATACGTTTAAGATAACGCTGAAAAGAAATTAATCGATTAGAATAAATGAAAATATTTTTCTTCACCTTAGTCAATTAGTAGATTATGATGAATATGGCGGTGAAATATTGTCTATTTAACTTAGGGTTACATAACATAAATTCCAAATTGATTAAAACTAAACTAGAATTCAGAAATCATGATAAGAAAAAACGAGAAAGATTGAAAGAACAATTGATTTTAAGTTTCAAAATGGCTTGTAGGGAAAATGTATGTGTCTTCAAGTTGTTACTCGTTTTTATATGACCCTCAGTAATATAGAAAATAGATTGCTGAAAGTATAGTTGATGGCTACTGCAATGTCATAATACATGGACTTTTCCCATAAGTATTTTCATTTATTTTCAATATTAGTTACTTAATGTAACTACGCAGTATAAATCAAGTTATTGATTTTATACCAAATAATGTAGACTGAGTAATAAAATGTTTAAGTAACAAATGACCCCTAAGCCTGGGTTAGTCGAATAGAAAAAACACGATGTTTAATATCTCTCTAGTGTTTAGTGAATATGGATTTACGTTCAACGAGTTAAATAATAATTATTTTTTTAGAAACAACCAATTTGTTGTACTCAGTTTTAAGAAGCATTATTATGTAAGATCGAAAGATACTTTCTTACTGGTCAAAAAGAAGTAAAGCAGCTTGGTCAATGTGTAAATCAATGGTTAGGAGTTGAGTACTTTAAATATTGTATCCCAAAACGCCCTGGTACGGTCGAGTGTGAGGAGTGTCAGCTCTCCCTCTCCAAATGCTCTCACAAGGCCACACGTATACAGCCACTGACAGGAAAGTCCTACTCACTGCCTTCTCGCAATACGGGTGTTGTTTACGAAATCGAGAGGACGGAAAGCGAATGTTCGACACTTTAACCGGATTGATGGATACGAAAGGTCAACCCAGGGGAGCTGAAAAACACTGATTCCAAACGAATGGTGCACATGGGCTCCAGTATCCTGAAGGAACAAATGGCGTATGAACTAATTGTTGGTCACCGGCTACCAGGAGACTGCATTTCCTGACGTTGTTGCACTGCTTTGTGGATTAGACCTCTAGGTCAAAGGCTTAGGAAGAGACCCCCTTATAAAATCACTGGCTTCGGTTTGGGCACCGAGGCAGCATCCAAACCCTCACACAAATCGAATGACGAAGTGTGGCGCATATCTATTTGGTGCCTCCTTCTACCAATGTTTATGTGTTCAAATGAAATAAAAATAATAAGCATTGATAACAAGATCAGTATTATAAATGGTTACAGTATCATGACTGTTTAGTCTACATTACCTTTAAATTAAACAAGTCTATTTTCATATAAAGTATCACTATAGTATACAATTCTTTAGTGAATGTCAAATTATTGGGTTATGGAGACTAAGCAACATTTATAAAATACTCTGCGCTAAATTTATAGATCCTCTGAATGAAACAAAATAAATATATAAAGTGTATGATGATTTTAAACTATTTAATATTTTAAAAGTTATAGTGATACAGTTTTATTGAGATTATTAAGTAGAATTAATTAATACCAGTGAATTGAATTAACTACTAGATAATAGAACTTGAAACAATAGTGAAATGCAAAGATGGATAGTGGCCAGCAGTGGAATATAGTTTGACGCGCGTTTCGTCCTATTTGGGACTCGTCGGCTGGGTGTACCTGCATCTCAGAGTTGATGTTCACTCTTGGACTCGAACCCAGTACCATTCGCTTCAAACGCCATCGTATTATCCACTCAGCTACTGAGTCCTGATAGTCACTAGGTTCGAATCCCAAAGTGAACGTCAACTCTGAGATGATGGTACACCCAGCTGACGAGTCCCAAATAGGACGAAACGCGCGTCCTGGATTACACTGCTAGCCACTACCCATCATTGCTTACAAAAAGCTTGTGAATTAAGGCAATATTGAGGCATACGCACAGTATGCACATATGCCAATAACAGACTGATCAATTGCAGTCCTAAACATCAATAGGAAGATTCAATGAAACAATACCAAGTGAATAGTGAAATGCTTTGAATTTCAAGAATATGTAAAAAGGATGCGAAAAAAATGCCAAGAAACTAAAAAATGATAAAAACATTGTTTAGTTATAAATTACAATTAACAAAGATTCATTAAACAAATTGAATAAATGTCTATGATTTGTAAGTATGATTTTGAACTATACTTTTACATTGATAAGACTTGACCAGTCAGATAGAAAAGTGTAGTTAATCATAAAGATATTTATAATAGGTGAATGTTTATATAATTTTTGAATTGTATAAACTCAAAGAAACTAGCCCGAAATCGATTATCATTTTCTTGATCATTTCTTTAAATTTCATAATCTATACTAATAATAATGAAAATTGTTAATCAGGTTTAAATAAAGTAAAATGAACTTCCTTGAATCACATTTATTGCAGAAATGATGAATATACTACGTTTTTGTGATTAGATCAAGACAAGTTTAGCTGACTTAATAGTGTTTTTTCTTTTAAATATTTATTCATTTAAACACATAAACACAGGTACAAGAAGGCACCAAATAGATATGCGAAATAAAATTATTCAAATTTTGTGAGAGCTGCGATACTGCACGGGTGCCGAAATCAAGACAAGTGATTTCCTTAGGGGGCCACACCGCGAGTCTTTCACCTAAAGGTCTAATCTACAAGGCAGTGGAGCAACGTCAAGAGATGCAGTCCCATGGTAACCGGTGATAATATTGTATTTGAAGATCTCTAGATGAATGTACTTATGTCTCATATAAATGTATAATAATGATATCAGTTCACAAAATACTAATTTACATTAATTTTTTTTCTAAGCAGCTGGATGGTATATCAATCATCCATTATCAGGCAAATAAGTATGATGCATTTCCAGATAAATCCATTTCTAAATAAGAAAACTTCACATTAATTGATAACTATGCAACAATAATTATCTATTGAAAAGACTCTTATGACAGTGAAATGTAACTCTACGTACAATCAACAAATCATATATATCATAAAGAATAACGTGAACAACAACAATAAAAAGAACAAAAAAGATGTTAGTTAGTTCTAAAGACATTTCCTATCGCATAGATATGTATTGTATGTGCAAAGTGCTTAATATTCATTTTTTTCATAGAATAGGGAGATTAAGAAACAAACAAAATACACTATGGGGAAGGCAAGATTAAAATCACTTCATATCCTTCTTTCTACGAAATAATTCTTTCTTCCTGTACGTACTATGTCCTTGTATGCAATTTTTCTTTTATATATTACCACCATAGAATTAACTATTTCTATGAATCCAGTGTTCATCATATTGTGCTAATGAGGTATGGCAACTTGGACCGACGTACATATGTGCCTGGTCCTACGTTATGACAAAGTGACTAATTATTTACCAAAAGAAAAGCAACTATTGACCTATTTTAATGAACCATTAAATTATTATGTCCACTTGAGGGATTATATTTAAAACAAAAACCGATTGACAACTGTGTTATTATCATCATAATCAGAATATATATAAAAATATGGAAATTTCATATCAGATTGCTTGTTGTAAAATGAATAAATCAGAACATAGTAACTAAAACTCTGTAACACTAGTTAAAAGTACAGCCTTATTGTCCTGCGAGCGAGATCGTGAATGAGCACTACTGAGGAGCCTCACAATAGGACGAAACGGTCGTCCAGTGTTTTCAGGTTCTCAATGGTGGTTCAGCATCAATTGATTCATGATCTCAATCAAAAATTATTGTAAGAGAGTTGTAAAGATTGACGGAGAAATAGATAATTTAAAAGTTGAGATTTAAACATTCTTGATATTTCTGTTTCATATCCATCATTTAACTAAAATGGCTTCTGCCGTATATTGTATGCCAACGTCATAGGATTAGGATTTTTAAAAATGCATTCTAAACTGTGTAATGGAAACAATTATTATGGTGGGTCAACAGGAAATCAATTATATTCATCATGGACCAGCAGTAGCAACGAATTTATTGAAAACTACAATGTATTGTATAAATGTATCGCTTAAGTTAGGAACCACAGATCACTACCATATGCTTCTCTTGTTAATATAACTGATAAGCAATACTAAACTGTAGTGATTAGAAATAATAAGTACCAATATTATGTCGATAGGTCAAATATTCTGCTTAATTATTAATTCATTCATCATATGATTTGAAAATATTTATTTAGCTATTTACTTCTTGAATATACTTTGCTGAATTTGGAAATGATGTATGAAGTCAAAAACGTATAAACACACAATTGACTGACTTCAAGAGGTATTTCCTGGAGTTCTAGTGAGAAGCAGTGGAGTTCAACCAGATCTATTGTGAGATAGTAACTCACTGAAAACAATGATGTATGTGTCGCTCAATTTCGTGGATCGGTTGAAGTTAGACATTAACACCGTCGGATGCCGGCTCAGTGGTCTAGTGGTTAAGTGTTCGCACGCGAGAGACTGATAGGTCCTGGGTTCGAATCTCGCAAGGCGGGATCGTGGATGCGCACTGCTGAGGAGTCCCACAATGCGACGAAACGGTTGTCCACTGCATCCAGGTTTTCCATGGTGATCTAGCTGCAATTGACTCATGGTCTCAACCATTGAAATAACTATTTACAAAAAAATATCTGCAACAGGCATTCAACACCCCGCAACAGAGAATCAAATCCATCATCATCGAACCTTTCTTCGTGGTATAACTGATGTATAAAATCAATTAATACATCGCATTGAAATTAAATAAAACTATATACATGAGATTCTTAACAAAAAAATAATAAGCACAGATCCATATTGGTTAATGTAATGGGGAAACCATTTCTAGATAGTATGTGGTGATTATATGTTATGTATGGCAACAAAGATTCTGGTATAAGGATTAAGAAAGAGAGAACAACTGGAATATCATGATACTGTTGTAATCCTCACACTTCAAACGAATTCAACCTAAGGAAGTGAACAAGATGACAGACAAAAGTATGAACTTAATGGTATTAGCAGCAGTAAAAAAATCGAATACAATACAAGGGAGCAGGTGAAAACAGAGTACAGAATAAGAAAATAAGTAAAAGAAAAATGGAGACGATGAGAAGTAAAGGATATAACCTATGTGAAGCCAAGTTTGCCTAAAGCTTTCAAGCAGAGATTATAACCATATTATGAATTCCATATATCTGTATCATTATAATTTTTTAACGCGTTTTTCGTTCTTCGGTCATGAGCGAAGATGGATTAAAATGAAAACTTAACAATAAACAATTTAAATCTCCTGTGTTAATCTGAACTTTTCAGTTTACAAAATCAGCCAACAATCTCACCTGATCACTGATAACTACGACCACGATTAATGTAATGGTGTTAGGTGAGAATACAGATTTTTGACTAACTTAAAGAGTGATATTACTAGAAGCAACGAAACTGGAAATTGATAATTTGTAATTTTCAATCTGGTTGATTGTTCGCTTCTGTATTTGATTTTATGTTACGAATATTCATTATTCCTAAGACTTATGCAATGGTGAGGATTTCTTATAAGCTATTTATTATTGACGATAAAGTCTACATGAAAATTACAAATTAACAAACAAAAATCCTTAACAACAATAATGAAATGATAGATTTTTGACGTACTCTTTTCTTGTGGATTAAACGAAGTTTCTTTTTCACTAAATTGACAATATGTGGATTTGTACAATATTGTTGAACAGTATTCAGTTCATTCTGGATAACAAAATAAAATTACAAAATAAGCTACAAAAATCAGTCAAGTTAATATATGTTAACTGTTAGGTACAGTTATTAATACTATACCCAACCATCCCCCTTTACCCGAACTTGAAATAACCACTTACTCTAGAAGGGTGGTACCCAGAAGAGTTTCCAAATATTATAGCGTTAAATAAATATCAGAACTCAAAACCATTTCACACGCTGGAATAAATTCACGAAACGATATCACTGTAAAACATATCTAGTAGCATTGGATAAGTTAAGAATTTGCTTGAAATAATCGAGAAACTGGAATATCGGATCAGTTTAAGCCACATGAATTAAAAACTATTGAGATGAAAATAATGAGGATATGATGAACACGTCTGACACATTCTATAACAAACACATATGTTCAATCATGATTAGTTTAACCCATCTATTATCATCAGGTCAAGTTATCTATTATTTCTAACAAACTATTTCTTTTATTTAACAAACTTTAACCACCAAACACAACTTAAAAAAACCCATATCAACAACGTTGCTAAGATTTTAATCTATCTACTTACTAGCGATAGACTTGAAACATTTTATTGTTTTAAGAAAACAGTAAAATTTTAATCAGTTTGATAATTATCGATTTCTACTTATTAGTAAGCACAGTATTAATATTCAAGAGCAGACAGTGAAAGATCACGGTTACTTTCTCAATAATAACTAAGATACAGTTGGCGCAGATTTTTCAGGTTTTAATTTCCACAACAATTTCGGAAAAAATTTCGTACTCCATTTGAAGATGATAGTGTATTGATAGTGTACATTGAAAGGAATTGGTCTAAATGTTATCAGATTACAATGTAGATAAATTATACTGATGTATTAGGAATATCAACTTTTTCCCACTGAGAAACAGTGTAAGAGACAGTAATTTACAACTGAATGCTAATGAAAATCAATAAACGTTAGACGTTTAGCCGTAAGCAGTGATATTTAGATGAATGTGGGGAAGGAAGTTTAATACTCGCAGACATGATACATCTCCACTATTCAGAATGACTATCCACCACACGATAACAACCATGGACAAAATACAACTCATTTCTCATTTGCCGAGCCCTGGATAATCTAAACATAGAAGGCAAACCTTAAGTAAGAGATTCACTTGATCTATAAAAGGAGATTTATACAGAAGTACGGCTGTCGCATATAATGATATTTATTGTGTCTTTTTGAATCAACATAGTCAACCAAAGACAATACAATAGGGACACGACAGCATTAAAACCAATAAAAATTAAATATATAGTGTAATATTTGGTGGGAAAAAAATTACATTTAAATTTGTACAAGTGAATTATAAAAAAGTAGACCTTAGAAATTATTTTGTGGGGCCTGGAAATTTACTAAAAAAAAGCTTTTAGTAAAGGGTTAACTATAGTTAGTGTGATATCGAAAAGAAGTTAACGGGTTTAGTAAAATTATCGTTAGCGTGTTATACCAACTAATTCATTAAAAATCCTTCCCCTGATTGACTGGTGATGTTGGTATGAATCAATGCATCCTAAGTATTCACCCTGGTGGTTCAATTACATTTATTCGGGTTTCAAATTATTATACACGCTTACTATGGTTGACAAAGCTTGTCCGTGTGCATCAGTAGGATTAGTGTTTCGCTTTAACATTGAAGTGACTATATTCTATCATAGACATATAGTTCCTAATTGAACCTTAAAAACACGAAGTTCAGTGAAGGAACTTGTTCCAAGCGAATTTATTATCAAGCTGTACTATCGTATATATATATATATATATATATATATATATATATATATATATATATATATATATATATATATATATATATATATATATATATATATGGGAATTTTTCGTAAGATATAAACATGGTGATGTAATAGGAAGGTCATAATACAAGATTAAGTAATGTAAATAGTAACAATAAAAGATTGTCTATGTGCAAATAAAAAACCTTGTATAATTTATAAATTCGCAGTGGATCATAGTGTGAATAGGGTAAAATAATTAAAAGGTTTTTGTTAAGATAATTGGTCATAGAGGAGTTAAATGAAATGGAATGATATCAGAAACAACAATGAATAGAATCATGTGTATATGAAAAAATAATTAGAAAGAGGGATACTTTCAAATGCAAAATATAATAAAATGTACTTCTTTTGTACGCACAGTTCTGGCTTCAGTTCATGGACAGAAAGTCTGTTGTTTTAAGGAATTGGATAGGAAGAAACCTAGGTTGATCTGGACAGAATGTATAAACAAAATCTGAATCAGTGGAGTGATTAGAATTCAAGAACAGAACTTTTAACTGCTTCCTTCTCACCCTTGTAGAACCACAGTGAAACATGTTCTCGTATCCGAGCTGAAAACAAGAGCAGGCTACAGTCCACGTACCATGGTCCATAAGGGCAGGTGAACTGGTAGAAGCATACAGAGGCGACCAGACTAGGGAGCTCATCCTTTACAGATACAAAAAACAAGTTTATACTTATGAACGTCAGTTGCAAATTTTCTGAACGGAACGTTCTTTTTATCGCTACCGTTAACCGACTTTTGATTGGATCAGAAATTTGGTCACTCTTAAATTCTAGATTCATATAAAGATTCCTCTTTGAAACGGAATTATCAGATTCCTTGTTTCAACTTCTTTTCATGCTCTTCCCTACGAAGCAGCTTGGATAGCCATTTCCAGCCGAAGTTTTTCTGAAGAACACAAATTCTTCCTCAATGTATTCAGCACTAAATCTTTGATCTATTTGGTAACACAAAGAGTGAATAAGACTCCTCTTTCTGCTCAGTGGAACCCCGCTATAGGAGTTTATCAGTTGGCCGTTCCATGTCCTTCTGTAAATGGACCTTTTTAAGGACCCACTACTCCTTATCAGACGCACATAGAAAAAAGAGATTGAATGATCAATCTCATTTTTAACGTCAAATCTATGGAAGGATGGCATGTATTGAGAAAATGTAAAATGCCAAAGAAATCAGCATTCTCGTCACAAGTACAATAAATGGATAGCTAGTAGGTTTCATGTAGTACATGAAAATTCCATGTTGCACATTCAGATAAGTTATAAACACTTATCTCTAAGTAGGTCAGGGGATATGACAGTAAAGATACTAAGTATATTATACTCCATGAGTATTTTCGAAGTATTCCTCTTGTATCCAATAGCTTAGAAAGGAGATAAAAATGTTAGTGAGCTTGTAAACAATCATCCATCGAGTTGCATATTGACTTTCAACCTCAACAAAGGATGTTGGCTAGAGAAGTAGACTGTCAAAAGAACAAATAAGATTAGAAAAAGATATGAAATCAGTTCATAAAGTCAAAACTTATTGATTTGAGTTGTGTGCATAAGTCTAAGCTTCTTTGCTGTGGTCATTAAGACACTACCCAATCTTCACTATTACCAAGTATTTGTTGACTCATAATCAATTAGAAAGAGATCAAGGTAATCGATCCAAAAAATATATACAGCTGAAAATAAAAGACACCTTACCTGTAATGATAATGAAGAAGACATTTCATTTTGTTTACAAGTTGATTGCATTTTCTGAATTAATTCTGACCATTTAACCAACATATTTCTAAACATCGGTAGTTGTATATTATTCTGTTCTTTACATTGTCTTCGCTCGGTAAATATTGGTTCATAATAACTTAACCATGAATTTAAAATTGACTCAAAATTAACAGTAGATTTTATAATTTCATAAGTTGGGATTTGATTTTGTTGTGGGATAGACAAATAATCGAGAGGAGCAGGAGGAGGATAGTGAATAGGTGGGAAACGTCCAGCATTCGACCAACAGGATGGTAATATTGGCTGCAAGGGAAGCAATGACTGATGATTTAGAACCGGTGCAACTATTTGCTCACCAGTTGATGTTGACACTGTTGGTCTATATACAGGCATTACTTGTAATGCTTGAGTATTCCATGAAGAATGTTTATGTTCAGGTAACGATGACAGTGATCTACCTCCTAGAAATGGTGATGAACGAAGCATTGGCGGCATAGATCTGATTGGTGGTGGTCTATTATAATCGGCCATTTTCTTTAAAAAATAATCACTAATAAATGAAAAGCATGAAAATTTATATTACTATTATTAAATTTTCAATTGCAAAATCTAAATCAAATGATGGCGTTTCTCATGTCAGTGCTAACTAACCTTAACTGAATTAATATTAGCCAAGAAACCTAGTATGAAAGGTGATATTTCAAAGCATTTATTTGATTCACGTCCATAATACACTTCGCAAAACCTTTTAAATCAATCCTTAGAAGTTTACAATCTACGTTCAGGGTGTTTTGTAGATTTTTTCTAATCACTTAACAAGAAAAATAATTATATACGGCATCATAACGGAATTTCAGTTCCAAGCCAATAAAAC
Source organism: Schistosoma haematobium (assembly GCF_000699445.3). NCBI lineage: Eukaryota > Metazoa > Platyhelminthes > Trematoda > Strigeidida > Schistosomatidae > Schistosoma > Schistosoma haematobium. The sequence goes on from NC_067201.1 coordinate 19,839,334, forward strand.
TCGACTAATGTATAATAGTGAATATATATTTATTATTAACCCTCCACACAATGCTCAATTTATTTGAAACCAACAAGTCCAACCTTGGCATTGATACCTATAAATGTACAATAAGGTTTATACAGCAGTAAAAATGTTATATGGTGTAGCTCCGATGTAGTGTTTCTCACGATCGGAACAGTTTATATTGCAGATGATGTTCAGTTCTTCTTTTATTTCATTCTTTGGTTAGTATAAGACTGATTGGGGTGATTTTCTGGTTTATGTGCTATACCAATTCTAAACGGCTTTAATAATCTCGTAATTTCTGATGCTTTTTATATATGATAAAATAATCTGTCTGTTGGTTTCTGTATTTGATTTCACTATTGCTGAGGATTTGGATTGATATCTTTTGACGAGCATTTGTGGATAGCCGTTCTTTTGAAAGATGTTCATTTATCGAAGACGTTGACCAAATTGTAGGTGTTTTTCAGCTCATCTTTTTGATGACGAATGAGTCGTCCAAACAACGAATCTGCGAATCACTAGTAAAATCGAGGCTTACAGTCTCTGTATCACTGCTTATATAATAAGTCCCTATATTGGTGATCCAATTGACGTTCCTTCCGTCTATTTGTAGGTTTTATTGTTAAATTGGAAATATACGTTGATTAGTGGTAAATATCATTTGTCCATTCCTTAGAGTTGACTGTTTTCAGTCGATCAAGTTGCAACGTGGTCACCAGTTTGAGTGACTCGACTATATGTACACTCCATTTTGGAGTTAGGAGGGTTGAAAGTAGTCAGGAGGAAAATGATCTTATAGGGGGGATCAGTTCACTTAAAATGAAATCAATAAACAGAAAGGTAACCAAATTAGTGTAGGTAACAAGTGCTCTTACACAAAAAATTTGCTCCATTTAACGACAGGAGTATCACAAAACATCCACGGTAATGAACAATCATCACTCAATAAAAATACAAACAAGGATAAAAAGATAAAAATGGAATCAAAAACTGGTAAAACCAAATCATAATATACGAGAGACACCTCGATTTGTACCACTAAAATTCTCTAACCACTGATTTCCTCTAGTGAAACCATTCTACTTCGTTAATTATAGTTTTTTGAGCGATCATGAAATTAAATTTGCCTTACAATTTGGAATGGGTAACAATCCATGATTTCGTTAATCTCCTCCTTGTTCTAGCTATCACAGTGAATTGAGATCACTACAACGCTAATACTGGATTCTTAAGCGTGATTTCTGGGGTCTCGTTGTGTTTAACATTCCAAGAGAATATGTTCATCTAAAATACTGCTGACGAGTAAATAGTTTAAGTTGTCTAGAAATACTTCTAGATTATTATCAAACATCCAGAACAGATTAAATAAACCTATATCAATACATCCTCATAGTCAGTTTTCACTGAAATCTAATTCAAAAATTGGCCTCGATTTATGTACCTGCAAATACCCATTAAAAGCAATCTACCGATTTCAAGTAGTATAACATGTTTTGTGATAAGAAAAGTAAAAGAAGCGGTATGTGGCTTGTTTATAATCCTGGAAGAATTCTATAAAGTGAAAGGCTAGATTATCAAGTTACAAGACAAAACATGTTTGAACCGACTTTAATGATTACACTTTTTTAGTTCAAACTGATGTCAAACTTCACAATTTTGATTTGAATCTAACAACAGTGAGTAAAAGTAGTTGTTACTATGATGACTAGCATGAGTATTAGCTTTTTTTACTAATATTTGCTAGAATCTATCACTACCGAATTACTATCATTATAGCAAGCTAACAGTTAACATATTTTGCAAAATCAATAGAAAAAGGGCTAATTAAATATCATGCAACGTGAAACACAATAATTACACCAACTTATTTTTTATTCAAAAATACATGTATTTCACACTGATTGCTTATCCCTTCACAATACTCAACATGGAATTTCTTTGAAATTTCAGTGAGTGCTTTAAAAAAATGGAAATTAGTTTCCTTTTGTGACTACTCATTACCCAGAAGCAATTTATTTTGCTAAAAGAGCTACGAAGTGTAATATATGTTTAACAAACCAAACATCTTCCAATCATATGTTTTACAGTGAACCTTTGACAAAACACTTTATCATATCGGTAGAAAGTGTTTCACCTAAAAACTGCTCACAAATATAACCCAACTAGAATGCGAAATTCGGCAAAATAATCGAAGTAATCCATTTAGAACCAGTCTTGTACAAGTACAATGAATTAGTAATCATTTTTAAACAAACTACGAAAGGCAAGTAGAAGTAATATTAAGACACAAAGTTGTTTAATTTGCAATGATGGGAACCATAAACCGATTTTTATTACTGCACCGTAATTTATATTTAATTAAATGTCTTTAATCATCAAGTCCAGGCACATTTTAGTTCCTAAATAGTACATATACATTAATTCTAATGGATTGATTTTGATTAGGTTTGATCCGTGTTCGCATTCCAAATAGTGACTCAGAAATGAGTGATATAACCTCTAATTATCACGAACAATAAAGGCCCTCGCAGTTGAGAAGCTCCACTGACTTATACTGTTCATACAACTGCGCAGTACCATATTGAGTTGACTTATAACTGACGACTACATTCCTCAGCCGTAAGGTACAAGTTTTACCAATATGGTATGTACGGGAGCGCTTTTACTTAATTACACTAATTAAAACTAGAAATAATTAGTTCAGTGCACACCGACTACGTTACTTATATATCAACACCTCCGAAAATCAGAACTGATTTAACTGCATGGATAAATGGGAATGTTAGTTTAATCAGGAACTCAAATTAACAGATAAAAATCACAAACCAAGATGAAAACCTAAATCCAACGGAAAACAATTTGCAAATAAACGAAAATACCACAAAATGAACACAAGAAAAATACAATTTATTTGGTATTAATCAGAAAGTAATATGTACAGATTATACAGGGAAATTTTGTTGTATATAAGGAAGCCTTGGGAAATAAAGTACATGTTCTTATAGTGCGAACATTAAATGTAATCAGTAATGAGTGAATATCTGAATTCGATTGATGATTATCTATAGATGTTATAATTATTTTGAATGTAAATATGGTTATAAACAACTCGACTATTATTAACCTAGGACAAGTATAAACAAGAAATTAACTTCTGAACATAGATAAAAAGATGCTGAAATGAAATCACAGAAGTGAACAACAGTAAAGCTACAGTATAAACAGCATAAAGCATCCAAGTAATGATGAAACAGTCTACATAGATAAGGAAAGTGAAGAACATATATAGTGAGCATGTCAAGGAGAAAATAAGCAAATAGATACATTAACACTGAAGAAACAAGTAGGAAAAAAAATTTTGACAATAAGAAAAGTAAATACATTATGTGAATAGATATTCTAATGGTCAGTAAGTTATGTGCCAACACGCATACGCAAACACATAGAAAGACCGCTGGTGAAATAAAACAAATAGTAGTACTAGTAAAATACAAGCTTTACTCCCATAAGGCAGCGACATTCCCATGAAATGTGGAAGCGATTGGACCACCTGCTGTGAACAAACGTGTACCTGAAGGGTCGTATTCATGTGTATAAACAGCCAGCATTCGACGTTGGTTGAAAAATGTAGGAAAAGATACAAAATCAGAATGAATATTGCCAAAATAATTCATTCCTAAAAAAATAGGTCCTAAATGTGGATCACGGATTTGTAAACGTGGTAAACCAAAAGGCATTACTACATGTGTAGAAGGTGTATCAACTTCATTTGCTTCACTTGAACTTTGATTATTACCATCCAGAGAATCCACCGTCGCAGTCTCATTATTTGTGGTTGACTGGAGGTCATCGACTGGGAAGTATGATTCAGATAATGAAGAATCATTACCATCCTCTGTAGTGGTATTCTGTTGATATGTATCACTTCGAATATTAGCGTAACTCGACCTGTCAGACACCGACGCCTCGACAAATGGGTGGGTGTTTAAAGCTCCAGCCACTGCCAAGCCACGCCGACTACGTAAACTTGACAGACGATGTTGGATTCTGTCTAAACGAACACGTATATTGTTAACAACTTCAGCCCTAAGTTGTGATGAACGAACAGTATTTAGAGACCGTGTCAAAAGAGCTGGATGTGCAGGGGAAGGTGGCGGAGAAGGTGCATTCCAGTTAGAACTTTGAACTATTGCTTGAGGTTGTGAAACCGGTCTGGAAATTGGGGCAACTGAAGAGGACACAACAGACGGTATCTCAAATTCATCACATGTTTGTGGTTTCAACCAACCAGGACCAACGTCCAACTGTATTGGCAGATGATGATCACTTCTAAGGTCATAAAAGTGCACTTGACCACTGGAAGTGCCATAAGACAAAACTGATTCAGCAAAGTTCAAAGACCGGACACCTGATACATCTAAGGGAGGAAGTATACAGCGTGCTGCAGCTCCAACCTTGACTGTAGAACATCGAATATCGAACAAAAGTACACAATGATGAGTTGCAAGTGCTATGCAATTAGGTTCAGATGGCCAACGTCGAAGAGCTACAGCTTCCTAAAATGAGATTTAAAATAGAAGAACCAATAAATTTCAGCGACTTGAAGTGAACTGAAATTACTATTACTGATAGTTTTTACAATTGAGGTAGCTTTTAAAAAAGCATTAGAACCTGAAACAAATGATGAAAATAGCAGTAAGGCGCAATGAGGCAGAGCAGTTTCGCATTAGGTTTGTTTAGTTTGTTTTCATTATATTCGATCATCACGTCGTTTGCAAGAAAAGAATAAGATTATTTGGCTGAGATCAACAGTTGGACGAAGAAAACCCACAACTTATAAAAATTTAGTAGTCGTATAAGTTTTTATTATCTGACTGTTTACATGATTATCATTTATTAACGAATGTCTGTATTACATGCATCTTACTTCTACATGAGATATGAGTCATTCAGAATTATTCGCAATGGTGTTGACAGACTTAATAGTTATTTTGTGTTTAGTAGACAAAGTATTCTCAATTATCGACTCACATTGGTTTTTTTATATCCACTTTAATCTTACCATACTTTTAGTATTCTTTCCTTTCTGTATTATTTTATTGAATAAAAGTGAATCAACGTGGATCATAATCACCAAAATGTAAATACAGCAAAACAGTGCGGAACGCTCTAAAACACGTCTGCTGCCCACGACTGTAAAAGATAGGTAACACAAAACTGCAGACAAGTGAACATTTGTGATTTGAAAGTGCTTTCAAAATAATGTGGTTGAGCTGAATCTTGATGGTGCCTAGAAAGTTCCGATTTGTGCCCACTAAATATTAAATACACTTGCCAAAGATAAATAAAAGTACAGATTTTTAAAGCTTATATTGAAGCCTAATAGTTTAGTTTTTTGGTAGGTGTATTTTAAATGTTGGGGGATTTAATCAACAGTCAATATTTTCAAATAAGTGAATACATCTTAAAACGAACAAACATGCATACTTTAAGTTTTGCAGAAAGTGCGTATTTGATTATTATGTTTGTTTAATGAAGCCACACTCGAAACTAGAAAACTTGTCTAACCTAACAGTTATACTACAAAAGGGGATTAACTGAAAACTATTTATGTTATTTTACCGTTATACCGGATCATGCAAAAGTGTTGTTCCAGCATAGCTATCTCTTCTCTTCAATAAAATTGAAAAACATCGAAGTTACAAAAGCTTGAGCATCAAAGATCATACATTTGAAGAATGTTGGCAATTTACTATTTGCATGGCAGCGCCATAACTCAGAATGACCAGGTGAAACCTATGGAAGTTAGACATTCCACATCTGTACATATACTTACTCCACGACGATTTAAATTTCACACAATAACTGACATTATTCGATACGATACGATACGATCAGCGTCAGTGGCTTCTATTAAAAACGTGACTTAAAGTTCTATACACCAAAGAGGTTGTTTTCCATAACTCATCATTCTTAATAAATTTCACAACCCTTGAATGTTATTCTCTCTCAGTATGCAACACGGTCATTTAATATTCAAGTGAACTGACGTCCAAACAGTATTGCTACTTACAATGTACGTTAATAATAAACGTTATGGTAAATTTACAGTATAGGTATAAACCAACCTGATAAGCATCTCTCAAAACTAAAGTGTAAATCGGACGTGTCCGTTTATCCAGACCCATTCGAACAGCATCATATAAGTACAGGCGACGCGACATTGAAACAACTGCAAGGCTTGTCTGAGTCGGAAGATACTCCAAAGCACGAAAACGATCATCAGGTGTAGATGACATGGCGTACGCGATAGGACGTCGGATATGGAATACAGATGAATCTGGTGCGGCGCCGGCACTTCGGTATATTCTGTTGTCATTGTTAGGGTATTGTTCAGAAGACGGAATCCGCCATAAAGCTAACGATGAGTCTCGTGAACATGACGCTAAACAGGTATCATCTAGCCACCGTAAGTCAAAAACCCAATCATTATGGCAATCCTAAAAATTAAATTTAGGGAATAAAAACTAACTCAAACGCCTGCAGTCGGTTATAAAAAATTAATATTGATTTTTTGTGTAATAATTGGTCAAAATGATTTATAAAATAACTATATATGCGGAATTTGAAGACAAAATATTTCAAACCTTTATTTTGAGCACATACACAGTATATGAGTACTGTTAAGTACAACATAGTAACAATGTAAAAGTTTGAATGTCCAGTTTTGAAGTACGTTCAGTGTAAAGATGAATGGTGCTAACGGTTAAAATGAAGTACTTTGAAAATTATAACTTGATGAACTGGAACAAATTTCTAAACTGGAACTCCACGCAAACACAAGAAGCCTTCAACTAGAAGCTACTCTTGAAAGCCCGGTGGATAGCTTTAGTGTACCGTTTATTACCGACATCTGATTAGGTGCACTAGGTGACGAATACCTTATTTTATTTTTAAGGTATAATCATAAGAGCGTGAAGACTATTTGTCACCCTCAGCTATTTACCATTGCCATGTTAACTATTAATTGTTATACCTATAGTGTTTGCGAATGTATAGGAATGTACCGGCATACTGATTGATTTAGGTGACGCACATGCACATGAAGCGACGAAGAACACTGTACGGATGTGCACTAGTCCTGTGTAATTCGAACTCTTCTGGCTTGTAAAAACCTCTGAGTTCTTAGTCAGAAAGGTCAGCTTACCTTGGTAGTTTCATAAAATAAAGGCATTGCGTTCACGGTGAGACCTTTAACGTGCAACCGAAGAGTTGATGGAGAGGACATAATGGTAGATTTGTTCGGATTCCAACCACCAGGATGGAACTTCAACTCCTATTTCACCTAATTTCCTCAGTAGCAGGGTATTAATGACCAACCTCCACATATAAAGCGTGTCTCAAGGTTGAGTACAAAAGCCCGTTAGTCAATAAAGGTAATAGTATTTTAGAAAAATTCAAATGGATAGCAAATGAGTCTCCCTCATCTTAATTGATCTCCTGCTACGTAATTTGACGTTTATCACCACGTGTGTCACGGTGAAGATAGCTCAGTAAGTCTGCATCTAGTTTAGAACGACCAGAATTCATCAATGTGAACTCATATCTAATCATATCACTGTTCAAAACAAGAGACCTATCCAAGCACACATTTTATGAAATCTAACCATACCGTACTTTGACTTACGCAAAGTAAACAGTGAGGAGAAAATTCCGACAATCTATAGACTCCGATATGGTTGACATTATCTCCCCCCGTAGCTACAAACGTTTTCGATGTATTGAGTTGAATGGAATGAATACCACAAGCACAAGGATTAATTTGATTTGCATATCTAAAATATTAACACATTAAGAATATAATTTCCATACGGAGTATTTGATTTTATCAAAGGAATGTCAAAGCTTTCATTTGAGGTGCAGTCATATAGAACTAAATTGTTACATTTTGTACCATAGACAACATGGTTATTCGTAATCCACTGACAGGCGAAGATTTTATTTCTATGGCCAGGATCCAGACTGCGTCTTTGCCACACGAATGGAAACTTAGATGAAGACTCTGGTATCTGACCCGTACCAATGTACTGACTCGTGCCTAATTCACGAGAACGCAGTAACTTTATGATTGGTTTGAGTTTCTAAAGTAGAGACCAACTGCTGGTGAATCTAAAAACCTTACCTGTCCATTAAAAACCTTACGTTTAGTAGGAGGTACCATATAAAATCTTTGAACTTATCACGGGAAAACAAGCAAGTTGTGACTAGCGCCCGAATTGATGAATTAAACGCCTCAAGGTCGTATAGTAAAACTAACTTTAAAGACTGAAGAAGTAATCTGTTTACATTCAGTTTTACCACTAACTTTATGGTAAGCTAAAGGAAACTGGTTGTGTTTTCTGCAATTCTCAACTGTCAAAAAGATAGGTAAATTTTTGCTGAATTTCACCCATGTGTTTGTGGAGATAGGTCTAGCAAGCTTATTTTGTAAATAGTTTTTAATATTATTTGTATTTGTCAATTTCTCACCGCATGTACATTTATCATTAAATGATTGTACCTGTTGTTTTAGTAAATGACCTTGAAGACTTTCCGTTGTGATACTAACATAGCGTGACACACTTTTGGTTGTTCGCAAATACACTACTACACACACATGCTCCTTGTTCTATTCTCACGCGTTATCGAGTTAATCGCATTCTAAAACGGATATTATCCACATTTTAGACTGCTGTGCTATTTCTATTACATCCTACGTCAAAGAAACTTACTGGAGTCATATTTACCTCATTGGAGTTATTACTCATAAGTAATTGTTGATTTTTGGGACCAAAACTCAACGGAACACGCAACAACTAGCTGATTTAAGTAACGTCCCAGAACTTTTATTTTGTTACTAATTTATAAATTGTTATTGTTACATTGACTTTTGGACGTAATAACTTTATCGCTGATTTTTGTTTATTATACTTTTGGTCCATCACAATTATTTGGTGAGCCCGACGTGCTGGAAGCGTTTGTCAGGGATAGGAAACTTCCCAATTGGACTGGAGGGATGTTTCTGCGTTTTACTGCGTTGGCACTGGAGGCAGCTACGTGTCCATCGCTTAACATCCGAGTCGATTTTAGGCCACACAAAACGTTCGGTAATGAGCTTTGTTGTTGCTCTGATGCCTGGATGTGAAAGACCGTGCAAGTAATGAAATATTTTATAAGTACTAGTGTGTATCACAAGTTCTACTACACACACAGGTAATAGTTGAACCAGTATACAATAACCTTCGTTAAATAGTCTTTCCCAAAAAATCCGTGATATAAAATCTGCTGAATCAGTGCTTAGCGGTGAAGTCATGAGCACTCAACTCTGAATTTGATCACAGGTTCATGACTGCAGATGACTGGTAGAGTGACTGGGTTGGATAGTAAATAAACGTCAACTCCTAATACCAGCTACAACGTACAATTTTACTCTAGATAAGTGTTTATGCAGTTTTTGACTCCCCATACCCCATCTTAAGCCTCTTTTACGATTAATTGCCTCAAAACAAAAATAACAGGTTTCTCATTCTATTCCAAAACCACACCTAACTCAAAATGAGATGCATCTGTAATATTGATGAAATTTTCGGTTGGTGAAAACAGTGTGAGGAAAGCCTCACCATTTATAACCGTGCTGAGAATTCTATATTGCACCAAAATATAATATTGAATAAAGCTATTAACAATAATAATAAAGTCTTCCCAAGTATATCATCATGTTTTTGTTGCCCTAAAAACTTTTCCAGGACTGGGGATGAAAAGTGAAGTTAATACTTTTGTAAAGTCAAAAATAATTACGGAGCATCGACCCACGATCCCACTGCTGATAAATTCGTGGTTGAAGGTGCTTAGATCAATGTAGCTTGGCGAATCATATCAAGTTTGAAACATCAAGCGTCTACAGTTTAGTCTAAGCAGTTGATAGAATTTAGTTTGAAATGACGCTTGTAAGGATTTACGGCCATATTTGTCAAACAATCGTTCGGATGACTTTACAAAAAACCTTCATTATGTAACCTATTGACTTCATTATGAACTAAAATATCATCCTGATACGTTTCAGTACCACCTAGACTGATCATATTCTGATTTATTATCTTCTGGAACATTGTAATGGAAAAATTTAATCAGAACGGTAAGAACTTGTATCTGGACAGCCCAAATGATGCATTATTAGTAGTTAGTACACTAGAGGTTTTATCCGATAGAATTTGTGAATATGCATCTCACAATTCAATTTTAGAAAAATGCCTTGACCCCAACAGTTTACACAAAATATCTTGTTTGTGTTTGTAGAATCATGGTCTACTTATTTATTAGCATTGCTCAGGTAATTAACCTAAATCTAAAATTGTAAATTTGTCATGATGTGACTGCTTAATCTAAAAAATCTTACATGGAAGTCACATCACTGTCTACACTGACTCATTGTACGTATGAAGTTAGTAAAAAACACATTTAGGCTAAAGACAGAATAATATGTTTAGTGTGAGTAAAGACAAGTTATACAGAATGACCACGTCTGCCGTGCTGAACCATACCAACCAATTTATTGAATTAATGATCCCGCGTTATCCATTATTAACCTACTCTTCGTGTCGATTGTTGAATACAAATCTTCTTAGTAATTATATGAAGGACTTTAAAGGTCGTTCGGCTACGGTTCAATGCCTCTACATATTCAATGGTACGACCTTGTCGAAAAAGCCAAGTATTTAGTGTTATGTTGCAATCAGTACGAATTATAGATGTTTTTCTGTTCATTTTGATAGAATCACAATGGAAGTATCGCGCCTGGACTATTGAGCCGAAATTTTTATCCCTTTTTCAATCAATTTATCTAGCTTATCATTTACAGCCTTATTAAGACCATATCAAAATAGCCTACGTTTCAAGAATATGGGCACATCCTTCACTTCTAAGTGTCTGAAAGCCTCGTATATGAGGAAATGCATAAGTCTGGTAAACTTAGGCCCCTGAACCCAAGCACCAATGGACCATATCAATTAACTACCAATGGAATATTGACACAACTGCCCTCTAATTTCCTCGATGGAATATTAAATGTAACAATAATGGGTAAATAATGGCTAGTCAGGCCAGTAACTTCATAGTCGGCAAACTTAAAGGGGATATCATTATGAAAAGCAACCGATTTCTATTACAAATTACTGGCTGTATGTTGCCGGAATCAACAATAAATGAATGAGACTTACCTGTGTTAGCAATTAATTTTCGCATTAAATGGGAAGTACTGCTGCAGACGGTAGTGAAAGACAACAAATCCATTCTTCTGACCTAATCAATTGGTCATGATCCATCATCATTCAGTGTCCAGGTAGTAAACGACTTGAAACTTTTACGTAACTTTGCATATGTCTAAGCTATTCTGAGGAACAACAATCTGCATAACGAAACTGATATAAACTACAAAGATGCAGCTCACCATATGAAAGACAGACTTAATACCAAAAGACAAACTAGTGTGCCTTACGAATTGTTTACTTTTCTGGATGAATACAAACTGTTGTTCTTAGGAGTCGGAAGTTTCGGCAATACAGCAAATTTATTCACATTCGCCAACAATACTTCATGTTTAAATAAAGTTACAAGGACAATATGTATCTATACTAAGGTTGGACTTGATAGTTCCAAATAAATTGGGTGTTCAGTCGAGAGATAACAATAAATTCAATTTGTTTCATCCCAACGAGTGGAGAAATTGTGCTTCTGACGCTTCGTGACTCAATGTAAGCCACTTCTTCAGAGTATATAAATAACCGAAATTAAAGTAACACAAGTTTAAAACGTCAGAAACCATTTTTTTACTCATTGGGATGTAACAAAGTATATATATTATTAAAAAATATAATATTTGCAGAGCGAACTGAATTCATTACATTTCAAGGCTTGCTGTCAGCCACGAACAGCCAGAATTTTTAACTAAAATGTTATTACAAAAATGTTATTGCACACTATAATTTTTATATCCTAGTGAAGGTTAAACTACGGGCACCTTCTGAAAACTATTAATGAACTAATATAATATGTATATCCATATTGTATGACTATTCAGTGATTAGACTGTATACATCTATATTCATCTTATTATAAGCTTCATTTTGACCCACTGACTATTATTATACTATTTACTAATCTTCAGTTATGTTCAGTTTATTGATTGCATTCTCCCACGTTCACAGCTACGTTTTGACTTGATCTTGTATAAATGTTATCCCCTATCTTATGGAGTGATTTGGTCTGTATGGCTTGTACATAATCCAAGTATGTTTGAAATAAATGGTTTGCATAATGGAAGCTGGTATTGGTGTTCTGAACTCAACTAGAAGGGTTAGGAGGTAAAAGAACCAACAGGGACGCTAGGCTGTTCATACCGGTCGAACATCATGGGTTTAGCACGGTACTAAGATTAAAGAAGTCGCATTTCAGTTGGCGAACAAATCACATGGTAACAAGCCGGCCTTAAAGTCACAACAATAATCAATGAAGTTTAGTTAGAAAAGACATTAGAAAAAGGGGGACAATACATTTAAGAAAATAGTTTGGATTGTTTAGTATTTATCTGTTGAAGACAAAATAATAAGTAGTGTGAGAAAAGGTTGAACACGTAAGAGACATTGGATAAGTACAAACTTTCAACAAAGAAATGATGGTCAAGGCACTTATCCGACATAAGATTAAAGTCAACTTCTTGAGTAAACGTCAGTGGTAAGTTTCACCGTGCTTTACGAACCGTATTAAAAAGATAATGTAACTGACATGCGTTAAAATAATATAACTATCATGCCATGGCAACGACAAGTGTACCACACTTTCTTTTGGCACACAAAGGTCAATTCCAAAGCGTTTGATGGTATTGGCCACTGAAAAAGTGAAATTAGTGTCCGTTGTCTGTTAGTCATTTCAAACGTTTTTGAGACACCACATTGTGTACACTACTTATTAAGGGCTCGGTAGTCACACGCGTGAATACTTTATTTACGTTCAGACACAACTTACAGGGAAAATGTCCCGAAAACCTTGTAGATATCATTCTTTCAGTTCTTTTTGTAAATTTTCTTCAATAAGTACATATGAATTCGTAAATGCATTTGAGTGGCCGCAAAAAGGGCGTTAATCCACTATTGGTCGATTTAGGAAACATCCGGTGTTACAAGCCGAAAAGAATTTAGCTTCAGGTAAGCTTATATTTAGCGCTGATTTAATCCTTTAATCAATGCTCCTACCTTTGAATGCAAGCCGAATAAAGATAGGTTTTCTGTTAATGGTTGTTGATTTGGAAATTTCCGTACTTCAGGAACAACTTGTTTGGATACTCATATTTTACAAGACACCCTTCGAAGTATTCTATTTCTTCCTGTGTGTTTCCAGTTGAGCGCAACCTTCTAGCCCATTATGCAGGGTTTGGCTAAACGATTTCATAACCACTGGATCTGAAACTATTATGATTTGAGTGTTTCCCTGTCGATGTTTCTTTTCTGAATATAGTTTCCTCCGTTGTTTCATGACTTCTTTATTGTATTTTTAAGTCTACATATTTATATTGATTATTATGATGTTCCATTGTAAACTTAATGTTAATGTGTTTTGTTAGTTAAGTCGGTAGAGCAACTGTGAGACATGATCAATATTATCAAAAATAATGAATGTATCTTAAACACATTTTCTGTACAAATTTATATCTTTGATTTCTTGTCCAAGTTTCGTTTGTTCAAGATCAGCTACAAAGCTGTTGTTGAAAGTAAGCCCTAGTGGTGATCTCGTGGTCAGCCGATTAGTAAGACTAAGTAAGTGATCAATAACAAGTTTGTAGGTACCAATACCAGGATTGGACGAAATTTAACCACTTGCCGAAAACCAACTAATTCAAATCGGCATATCATTTCTAACTCTGCACATCCATTCAGCGCAAAATTTTCCACAGCCCTGAATCGTTTTGGAAGAGCAGACAAGCTGGAAGAAAAAGAGAACATAATAAGCACCATATTTACACTTAGATTTGGCCAACCACGGCGAATTTCTAATTTATGGACGAGCCAATCAGAAGCGTTGTAGAGATTGCAAGGTCACAGTGTCAAGTTCAGTGCTTAATGCTAACGTACGATCGGTTCACAGGGACTTTTGCACAGAATGTGATAGTTGAGCGGCTATAACAAATAAGACGGCGAGACTATAAGTTGTGGACGAATCAATCAGGTATAAGATAACAGATCACGGATTTTGGCGTGAAAGCCTTTCATCCATTTGACTTAATAGATTTCTGGCATTGTAGCTGATGTCAGTTCGTGATTAAAACCCTATATATAATCCCCAACTAAGGCAAATTATGACAATTATTGCGAACTGGATAATAAAATCGTCAATAGCACTGGCTGCAGCCAGGTACTACAATACATACGGATGCTTGGAGAGCGTACAGAGTCCTACATAGGCTTGGTTATGTGCATAGTGTCGTTATCCACAAGTGGCATTTTGTGTAATCAACAACCGGAGTACACGCAAACAATATCCGTACAGTATCTGTACCCGCAAAGAGTCAAATGGCAAAGATCTCACTAGATCAGAGATGCCAGAGATCTTCGTCCCCAACTTCATGAACCAACTGAACCAGGAGCTTGCAAACGTCAAACGCCTCTCAACTCTGGTGCCGGTTGAGGGCCTATGTGATATCCAACAAACTTTAGGGCTAGCAGTAGTGAAATCGAAATCCCTGAGCCTAGGAAAGCCACCAGAATGTGATGACATCCGACCGATAATCTTGAAACAATGCGTTGAAGCCATCAGTATACTCACTATATTCACACCAACTCCCAAGAGGATGGAAGCAAACCACTCTCGTTCCAATATTCAAAGGGGGGAGATAGAAAAGTCTGTGCCTGTTACATATCAGTCACAATACTCTGAATACCATCGAAGGCAATCGAAGGACTAACCAATGAACGAATGAAGGAACACATGAATAGAAACAACATCCTACGTGAAGCTCAACACAAGTTAAGAAAGATAGGTCCTGTAAGTTTAGTCGGCTCATAGCACTGGAGAACTTGGCAGCCAACTGTTCACGTGATATTCTCGGAGTCCACAAAATCATTTGACACACTACCTCATGTACTTCTCATAGCAAAGGTTACTAAGATGAGCTCCGCTGACCTTCTGTCGTTGCTTCAAAACCTAGAGAGCAAGATTTTCCGTACCAAGGCTAGTTGAAAGGTCCTACCGCTGGGAATTTCACATGGAACAATTCTAGGTCCTCTCTTGTTCTTGATGTATATTAACGACCTGAAGGATAAGATTACCTTAGCAGCACTAATCTACGCAGATGATGTAAAGATCTAGAGGTCCATAAAGGGCGAAAAGGATTCACTTCAGATTAAAAGGGACCCTGCAATAGAGGACTGAGCAGTAGGGAATGGGCTAAAACTCAAT
The DNA here is from genome assembly GCF_000699445.3 of Schistosoma haematobium. Taxonomy (NCBI): domain Eukaryota; kingdom Metazoa; phylum Platyhelminthes; class Trematoda; order Strigeidida; family Schistosomatidae; genus Schistosoma; species Schistosoma haematobium. The sequence continues at coordinate 19,854,829 of NC_067201.1, forward strand.
CTGTTGAAATATCATGCCATGAACACTCTTCCTCACTCGACACAAAGCACTTGCATCCTCCGCACAACTCTCTCAGTTGACTCTTTTGGACGTGTTCTCGTGCTTGTAACGACGGGGAACTAGGACGCTGGCTTAAAGTACAAAATGATATGTCTCTTGGACCAAGTACAGGGACAGACAACCAAGTGGATGATAATCCTAAAACAAGAACCTACAATATATTAAGTACACCGAGCCACCCTAACATGACCATGTTGCCAGAAAATGATCTACACACTTCTCAAGGCAACCCTCAAAAGAGTAAACATCAAAGAACAGACATCCAGACAAGCTATTACGTTTTTCATTAAGAGTTTCTCCCATTTGGTATGCTCCCAACCGGAGTGAGCACAGCTCTCTCAGTGGATAGCTTTAAGAGGAGACTTGACAAAAAAGTACTTGTAGAATTATGGCCTACTATGATATTAGTACGGCTGTAACAATAGACTTAATCCTAAAATTGTAGATTTGTTATGATGTAACTGCCTACTCTATAAGATCTTACGTGGAAGTCACATTATTATCTACACCAACTCATCGTGTCGTAACAACCATCAATATATGGTTGAAAACACATTTAAGCTGGAGATTGAACAATATATTTTATATGAACATTCAAGGGTAGCCACACCTGCAAGGCCGAGCCATGCCGTTCGATCATTTCGAATTAACTGATTTACCTCTTCCCGCTTCCTCCCTCGCTGGGATTTTCTCCGCGTTATGTATTAAATATTTACTTTCCCAGTTTCCTCGTGTTCAGCTCTGAGGATTATGTGATTAGGGCCCAGTGCCACTACATAATCACTCACGGGTTGCCATCTTCCTCTTGGACCAGCTGTATCTGATGCATGTCTCGTAAATTACCGGCTACCATTACCGTGTGTTATTAATTACTCCGTATCTCTCTTATTATTACCTCCATTTCCACCATTATCCTTTTGATTCTATCTTCTTACATGTGTAGCGTGGTGTCGAGTTGAAGATTAACTATGAACACCGCTACAAAGAAACACGTGCCAAGCGAATCAGCAGGCGAGGGTTGGACGTAACCAAATAGATCCATAAAATCCCCGAGAAGCCAAATATCAGAAGACAGTTAATGGACCAAGTCGAGGTTTATTAGCTGGCGATCTCGTGGCATCGAAAGGATACCGAGATCGTGCCAGGATACAAGCTTGGTTACAGAACGTAACCGAATTCGCGCGAAGTTACAATCGAAGTGTAAGTAAAAGAATGGAAGCACAAAATAGCTGTCATTAGCACAGTCAAACAAAAGCACGTTAAAACAAACACTGGTACAGTTGGTTATAATAATAATTGTTTTTATTAAACCAGTCGTGTTTTCGTGATAAATGTGAGTCACTACAGGAGCCCCCGCTAGAAAGGGTTTACACTTTCGACAAATAGCGGTTTAAATCGTGGGACTGATCGGCTGACGAGCGATTGTAGGACGGAAGAATTGGCGAACAGGAAAGCGATCGTTGATCGTCGAGTTGCCAACGAAGGTCGTTTTCGGAGAACGGTACCAGGAGCGATGTGCTGTATTTGTTGCTTGAGTTGGCATGATACACCAGAGTGGTTTGTATCCAGAATCTGAAGAGGGCGTTCGTAGGGGTCCGGACCAGAAACGCTGCAGACGAAGGACGAAACCACGTTGAGCCGATGAACCAGAAGCGACCATAACGACCAAGTTCGAGACCAAGCGTATGCCAAGCATTCGAAACCAATATATCGACTGAGTACGTTGACAAGAGCATGGGTGATCAGGCCAGCTTTCACCAAAGTTGACTGAAGTCGACGGTACCAAACGGAGATGGTCGAAGGCGCGGGCTCAGGAAACAAAAAGAAAATCAAAAAAGAGAAGGGTGTAGCATGCAAGTAGCATAGGAATATTCCTATACCGTATCGGTTGTCGACTGTGCGACTAGTCGAGGAAGCGTACGGGTAACCGTACTCGGCGACCGGAACGTGAGACGATAGTCTCGTTCGCGTCGCGTGAGCCTGCCATCTCATCCGAAGTCAAGGGCGGCGTGGTCTGCTGATCTGGACGTGAGACTGTCGTCTCATCCGTAGACGGTGCAGATGACGCGTGCTGTTGACTGGGACGTGAGAATGAGGTCTCAGATGTATCTAGCGTGGGACCTGAAGAAGATTTAAGGATCCCGCTAGGTTTGATAGGTCTAGCATTGAGTCTCAGGTTATCAGATAGGGCACTGTCATCGACGTGTGCTGGTTTGAGACGATCAATGCTGACGATCTCGACGCGGCCGTGTCGATCAACCTTGAAGGTCTTTTCGTGACGAGCGATCACGCGAAAAGGGCCTTCGTAAGGTTGTTGCCAAGGTTTGCGTACCGAATCTACTCGTATGAGAACATGTGAACAGGTAGATAACTCTCGAGGGAGAGCGACCTGTCGATGTTGTATTCGAGTTGACACCGGAGACAGCGTTCGCATAAATGCAGACAGTCGATGGACGTAGTCTGATTTACCGAAATTAGGTCTGCTCCGTGGTGTGAAGAATTCTCCGGGCAGACGCAATGTCGTGCCGTATACAAGTTCAGTGGCGGAACATTGTATATCTGCCTTCAAGCTCGTTCGAATACCTAAGGGGACGAGCGATAAGGTTTCGTACCAGTTGTCGTTCTCGTGTGCTCGTAGAGCACTTTTAAGTTGGCAATGAAACCGTTCAACTTAACCATTTGATGCTGGGAGGTAGACGTTAATGCGTATGCAAATGCATTCCGTACCAAGCAGCCGGGTCAGCGAGGAGAATAGTTAATAGGGGAAAATTTCTCGAATAAAGCGTGGAATTCATCATCACGCGAATAAAAAGTGACAAGGATTCGGTACACATACGTGTGAGTCTATTATATTAATTCTATTCTTATCGTTATCCGTCATGTCGAGTATATTATATATTAAAAAATATGAAAATATACGACAGACGTGGATAGATAAATCATAGACTCACCGAATTGGCTTCTTTGGAAGATTTGACCAGAAGCTGAGGCGTGTTCCAAAATACGGGTCACCAATTGTAGTCTGATTGGGATTACCAATTGTAGCGTGGCGTCGTGTTGAGATTAACTGTGAACACCGCTACCCAGAAACACGTGCCAGACAAATCAGAAGGCGAGGATCGAACGTAACCAGATTTATTTCGTTGGCGATCTCGTGGTATTGAACGAATACCGAGATCGTGCCAAGGAATGGTACAAGTGGAAGCAGAAGACAGGAGTACGTGCGAACAGTACCAAAAACCGCGGAACAATGATGGAAGGTAATGGAAGCACAAAATGGCTATAATTAGCACAGTCAAACAAAAGCACGTTAAAACAAACACTGGTACAGCTGGTTATAATAATAATTGTTTTTATTAAACCAGTCGTGTTCTCGTGATAAATGTGAGTCACTACACATGTTACCAGTTAAGCTAATAGCTTATTTTTCTACCAAAATAAGCCCATTCACTTAGAACACGAATATAATGGCCAATAAATTGAATTAGTTGTAGTGTATTGAAGTTCAGAGTGTGTAGTGAACGACTTCCTCCGAAATAAACCTAGACTCTAGTCAAACAGTTGTAAAATACATATGGTGAGTGACTTTAATGCATACTCTATAAATCCGAAAAACTTAGGTAAAAGATAATCTAAAACATCGTTTGATCACCAACCGTTAGAAACTATAGTCGCCCTAGCCTTACTCCAGCACATTAGAGATCCCACCAGATATGACATACAAAAAGACTCGTCTATCTTACATTACGTCTTCATATATGGTGATGATGTCCGTCAAATAACGTTCCTTTACCTTTAGGAAGAAGTGGTCATACAGTAATCTAATTGAAGTTCATGGGTGAGATGGCCTGTCAAGTATTTGTACCTGCCCGTCTTAACATATGGAAGGCAGTCATAAAGGCGATAGACTCTGCAACCTCGGTTGAGAACTGGAACATTGACTCCTTAGCATCATTTGAAGAGGCGTGAACTTAGTTCCAACAGTTATACAATCAAATATACCCTAGACAGTCCCAAAGAAAGAAAGACATTGATATCCGTGTATGGACTAGGATATTCGACGTTTACTAAGACAAGAAAAACTTCTGAAACATCGCAATCAGACTTGGCACAACAAGTACAATGGAACGCTTCAGGTCGGATAGAAATAAGTGTATTATTACAATCCAGGAAGCCCAAAGCAAATATTGAGATGGTGGAGAAATGTAGTTAGCCCAGTCTTTAATCAAGAATCCTAAGAGACCTCTCGCACATAAATTACAGAACAAGGACGCAGAAGTGGATTTCCAGCCTGATAACGGGGAGGGAGGGGATCTGAAATGGTAGAGGATGATCAGGAAAAAGCAGGGGCTGTGGCAATCTATTTCGAGGTAGTTTTCACTCAGGAGCCTCCTCATGACGAAGAACTAGACCCAAATACGAAGTCAACAGACCGTCTGTTCACCGTGGACTTTGATCAAGACTCTGTACTTAAGGCTCCTGGCACTTAAGACACGGAAAAGTCAACCGGACAGGATGAACAACATCCCAAAATCCTGAGACAAACTGCACAATATATTGCAGCCTTACTGTTTGTAATATTCAGTGGGTCGCTTAGCCAAGGTGTGTTACCTACGAACTAGAAGGATGCTTATGTCACTCCGGTACATAGAACAGAACCAAGACAACTTCCATCAAATTACAGACCTGTCATTTTCACCAGTGTCATAGCTAAAATACTGGGAAGAATGGTCAAAATGACCACAATGACATTCGTGGAAACCAACATCTTTTTAAACGGTGAACAACTTGGTTTCAGAAAAAGTTGTTATTGTACACCAAACCTCCTTATAATAAGGGAGCAATGGATAGAGGCTCTAGACAATGGAGAATCAGTGGATGTTGTCTACATAGACTTCAGCAAGGCATTTGATAAGGTGACAATAAATAGACTGCTTTTAAGCTGTAAAATCTCCCAAAATGGATTAAGGATTTCCTAGTAGATCGAAGACAGAAAGTAAGAGTAAATTTAAAGTGCTCCATCTAGAGACCGGTATTTAGTGGAATGTCACAGTGCTCGCTACCAGGTCCTCTATTTTTTACACTTTATATAAATGAACTCTCAAGTGTAGTTGAGTCCCCGATACTGTTATACTCTGATGATGTAAAACATTTGGCGAGAAATAAAAGAAAACATAGACGCATGAGCATTTCAGGCAGACTTAGATATTCTGATTAGCTGGTCTGAAGAGTAGCTAATGTCTACGAACGCACCCAAGTACGTCTACATGCAATTTGAGGATACAAAGGTAAATGGGTACAGTATGAGGGAAGTACCTGTACCCGTGGTTCGGTCTCACAAGGACCTTGGGGTAACAGTGAGTCATGATCTTGAGACCACGGCCCGCTACCGGGAGGTTGCAGCTAAGGGGTTTAGAACCCTATGGGCTTTAGGACGGACATTCACCAAGTTAGATACTACCATGTTAACTACAGTGTACAAAACCTTAGTGAGAACTAACCTTGAAAACTGCGTTCAGGCTGCAAGCCCCTTTTTAAAAGGTTACTCAGATATCCTGGAGGAAGTACAGATGGCAACTAGTGTGCAATTCTAAAACTCTGGGGTTTACCATACAAAGGGTGGCTTGAGAAGCTAGACCTCTTTGCTCTGTCCTGTCGCAGATTAAGATTTCGATGTATAGAATACTAAGAAATGACTTCGGACCTTCCACATCCTTTCTTTTTGTTCCCACTCGATCAAAACATCTCAGAGGACGTAGTAGGCGAGTAGAAAAGCCAAAAACGAACAAAATACCCGTGGCATACAGGTTTTCACACCGAGTCAACAATTCTTGGAACCTGTTACCCGAAGCAGTGGTTTCCGCACCTTCAATTGACTTATTCAAAAGAAGACCAGACGCTCGCAAAAGCATACTAGAAAAAGAATAACATAGGCCGTAGACATTCTGTCTTCACTACACAAATCTGAAATCTGAATCTGATAATTGGTGACCTTCACGATTACGAAATATTCTGAGTGCGGTTTATAGACCTTCCTACGAAACTTTGTTAACAGATTATCTGGTGACAAGAAGCGAGTTATGGATCAGAACGCCTTGTGGAGTATATTCAGAAGGTAATCAGTGGTATGATATATGTTGAAATACCTTCAGAATTGACAAAAATGGAAGTGGAAATATAACTGCTGACGAATTGCAATCTTGTCTATCGAACGGTGAGTTAATTTAATTGTTGTTATTTAAGTGGCGTTGTTTTTAGAGTAAAACTTACATCACGTTAGTTCTATGTTGTAGTTTTCTTTGGAACCAACAGTTAATTGCTATTCTTATAAACTTTCTGACGTCGACGTTGCGATCGCAACAGAATATCCCCTTGATTTCCCCTTTTCCGGTTGCTTCGGTACAAATACACATTTATAAATATATAATGACGGATATATTCGTCGTAGATCTAGTCTAAATCAGATTTGTTTATCTATCTTCGTTATTGACATCCGATCTCAGTTTTCCTGTCATATATAAGACAGTGCATATGCACTTCAAAATCGGTCATTTAGCTTGAATTCAATGATAAAAATAGGTCAGCTATTGTTTCTTGTTTTGTGCTTACTTATTTCACCTACTTATTGCGTATTCTGGTCACATTCCAAGGTGATCCTGAAGGTGAATCTATTTGCATTCATTTGCCGGTACACTGACATGAGATATAAGTCTTGAAGATTAAGATTTCAAAGTGGTTCACCTGGTTCTCGCTGTCTACAAAAATTAGTCTTCATACAGAGAACTTCATCACTAGGTTCCGCCTATACAAGAACTGAACCTAATTAGTGTATTTAAATAACTACGACACAGATCTATCCCGTTTCGCTAGTGGCACTATATTAATGAGATGTCGCTTTGCTAATGTAGTGTGGCGGCCTAAACATATGCACACATACGCAATTTCCGCATTACGCTTTGACTAATTTACTGGTGTCATCCAACTTAGCTTGGGGGGTTCCCTACTAAAATGAATAGTTTGATAATTCACACAGCTCATGAGAATACTTTTGCCCCTTAAGATCATGATTAATCTCTTACAGCTGTTTCATACAGCTATATTTCTCGTGAAATATGTAGCCAGTAATCATGTATTCTAAATGTTTGTGGTCAAGATTTAATTCCATAGAGTTAATCTATTATTATTATTTAGATACAAACATTGGTACAAGAAGGCACCAAATAGATATGCGCCACATAAACCATTCGATTTGTGTGAGGGCTGAAATACTACTCGGGTACCCAAGCCGAAGCATGTGGTTTCCCTACGGGGCCATACCCTGGGCCTTCAACCTAAGGGTATGAACCACAAGACAGTGGAGCAACGTCAGGAAATGCAGTCCCATGGTAGCGGGTGACCAACGATTGGTTCATACGCCATGTGTTCCCTCAAGGTACTGGTACCCATGTGTACCATTGGTTTGAAATCAGGGTTTTCCAACTCCCCTAGGTGGACCGTCCGTATCCACCAAACCGGTTTAAGCATCGGACATTCAATTTTCGTCCTCTCAATTTCGTAAACAACAGTAATGCCATGAGAAAGCAGTGAGTAGGACTTGTGTGGTAGTGGTTTTATGCACGTATCCATGTGAGAGCATTTGGAGAGGGAGAGTCGACTTTCCTCACTTTCGGCCGTATCAGGGCATTTGGGGGCCATAGAATGAATGAAGGAATACTGAAATTAAGATTGCAGGAAAGATAGACAGTGCATGCAGCTACTCCATTGCGAATGATCTTGAGCCATGTCCCTTAAATTCTCTAAACATTGATTGTTATTATAGCATGCACTGTTGATCTTTTCTTCAATCTTAATTCTAGTATCCCTTCATTCATTCTATTCTCTCTAGTCTTGTCGAATCATATTTTTAATATCCAGTTCTAATGCTGCTATGTTTGGTTTCTTTCTCATCCTCTTAGCTTAATCTTGTCGTACTAATGTCGTGTGGTACTTTCAACCACTGGGTTACAGGTTAGAAACCTTCATAAAACTGAATAGAATAGGATGGCGGTGGAAAATACTAGAATGATCAAATTCAGACCTTACTTCGATCGAAACGATCATTTAATATACTTCAGTAAATGTCGACATCTTAATTAGAGTTAGAGGGATGGTAGTAGTCAATTGGAGACATTATCTGTCATTTCTCAAAACAAATACAACATGCGGAATGTTTACTGTTTTTAGATTACCTTATTATTAATACTCCTCTGATTACTTTAGTGCCTCACTGTTTCAACCATTTAGTTAGAAGTCTGAGAAAAAGTATTGCTTAGTTTCACAATACAAATATTTCTCAATGTCAACCGTTATTTATGCTCTTCCAAAGAATATGACTGGTTTTTTGGAACTTTTCGTTTGTAATAAAGGTTTGGGAACGATGTTCAACATAAGAACAGTACAGTTAATGATTACAATGTTTGATTGTGATATGAATGGAACAATTAGTTTCGATGAATTTGGTAAACTTTTTAAGTATGTAAATGATTGGCAAAATTGTTTCCGACAATTTGATCGAGATAACTCCGGTTCAATTGACCGTCAAGAACTCAGTGCTGCTTTGATGAGGTTTGGTTATAGTCTGTCGCCACAATTTATAAATTTTATGGTTCGTCGATTTGGTCATAATCGTCGAGAATCTATTTCATTTGATGATTTCATTTATGCATGTGTCTGTTTACAAGTGAGTGTTATTGATGTGTTAATTATTATTGTTTGTTTATTTAAAGAAAGCCAACTATTGTTTTATCAAATATTTACAAGTTCGCTAATGTAGGAGAAAACTGGTATTTCTGGAAGTATTTATTTATTATTTATTTGAACACATAAATACTGGTACAAGAGGGCACCAAAACACACAAAACAATGAGAATTTGGAGAGAAGAAGGAAAAAAAAAGAAAGGTAAGGAGCGTTAAAAAAGAACAATAACGAACATATTAGTGTAAGGTAGTGTAATAATAATAACAATGGGGGAAACGGAAACGTACAATCAGAAGAGATCTTTCAGTTAAGGAAGAAGCAACCATTTTTTTATGAAGACAGTAAAAGAAGGTTACAGCAGGATCGCCACTGGCTCCTATTCTGAACCACCTCTCCGCTTTTTCCAACCAGTCCCAGAGTCGGCAAATAATACACGACGTAGAATTCTCTGGGACGACATTCGTAGAACATGTCCAAGCCACCGAAGTCGGTGTTTCAAGATGGTGACACCAATTGGATTATCGTCTGTGCACCCGAACGCACGATGCCGAACCTCTGCATTACTAACATGTTGTTGCCACTGGATGTCAGCGATTCTTCGGAGACAGCGATGGTCGAACACAGAGAGTCGTCTAACATCCTCAACTCGAAGAGGCCAGGTTTCACAAGCATAGAGCAAAACTGCTCTCACCGACGCGTTGTAGATCCTACCTTTTACAGCCAGACTGACATCACGAAGGCGCCAAAGATGGCCCAGATTGGCATAAGCCGCCCTAGCTTTCACTATACATGCAGTGATCTCATCACTCACGCCACCACCAGCACTTATGCAGCTACCTAGATACACGGACTTCTCGACTACTTCTATCTTCTCACCATCCAGGGTGAGTACAGGATTAGAATCCTGCCAGTCTTGTAAAAGTACTTTGCACTTCGAAGGTGCAAAGCACATACCGTACTTACGGATATTGATTGCCAACTGGTTAAGTGCGGATCGCATGTCTTGGGGATTATCGCACAATAAGACAATATCATCCGCATACTCAAGGTCGAGAAGTCTTTCTCCAGGCAGCAGATCCACACCACCATTACTTACATCCATCAGAGCTGTTTCCAGAATGTCGTCAATGGCAAAGTTGAAGAATAATGGTGAGATTGGGCAACCCTGTCTAACCCCACTGCTCGAATGGAACAATAGAGAGAGGTGGTTGTATGCCTTCACTCTACCCGAGTTGTTTGTATATAGGGCCTTTAGGATGTTAATAAACTTCTCAGGCACACCCTTCTTCAATAGACAATCCCAGAGAACAGTCCTATCCAACGAATCGAAGGCAGCCCTGATGTCAAGAAACACTACGATTGTTGGCCTTTGACAAGTATGACGGTGTTCTAACATTTGGCGGAGGGTGAAGATATGATCAATACATCCTCGGCCGGAACGAAAACCAGCCTGCTCCTCGCGAGTCAATCTTTCTCGAGTTTTGAACAACCTACGAAGTATGACGGAAGCCAATAGCTTGGACGCAATCGGAAGTAGACTTATCCCCCGATAGTTGTTACAGGAACGACGTGAACTCTTTTTAAAGATAGGGACAACTATCGACTCATTCCATGACGTTGGTACACTCTCTAGTTCCCAAACCTTTGTAAACAACACAGTCAGTTCCTTAGTCAGAAAGTCACCACCATCTTTAAAAAGAGCCGGAGGTAAGTCATCTGGGCCAGGTGATTTGTAACGCTTCAAGAGTTGGGTTCCTTGCGGACTTCCGCCTCATTTGGTGGATCAGTCGTCACCGGCCATGGCGGGCAGGACAGTCTGACCGATGTTGCCGGAGCAGCAGGCCAGTTGAACTGCCTTCGAAGAATTCTGCTCATCGTCCAAGACGTCGATGGGTGTTAGTGATTGGCATCCCATCATCCTCGCAGATTGTTTCGCTCACACCAGACTTCTTGCTGCCAGTGGCTCGGATGAGTTGGAAGAGCTTCCGGTAGTTACCATATGCAGCTGCTGCTTCCAGCTCATTAGCACGCTTCGAACACCAGGCTTCTCGGTCCTTACACAAGCTTTGCCCAATTTCCTTACGTAACATCCTTCGTTTATGGTCAAACTCACGATCACCCGGAGTAGACCGACAGGCTTCAATGAGTTGTCAGGAGCCTGAAGAAACTCAGTGCTTATAAGCGGAGCGTTTTGCGAACTCACAACTGACTGTACCTGCCATTTTCATGGCGTCATACAATTGCAACCAATGCTCATCTATACTTTTCGGTGGAATGGTAGCTAACCTAGAAACTAGCTCGGTTCGATACTTACTAGCAACAGAAGTTGCAACCAGCTTGCTAACATCAATCCGTTGGTGGCGGTCACTTCGTTGTCCACTGAAAAGTAAGGTAAGATTGGCGCAGACCAAGGCATGGTCAGAGTCCAGATAGGTACTCCAAAAGGAGTGGCAGTCTTGTACACAACCACGCCAGCGGTAGCTGATCGAGATGTGATCAATCTGAGTCCAGGCTTGAGATGTAGAGGGAGGACGCCAGGTGGCACATCGGCGACGACTGTGCCGGAAGTTAGTGCTAGCCAAAAACAGGTTGTGGTCTGTACACAGTTGCAGTAGACAGTCCCCGTTATCTGACCTGCAACCAACGAGTCCCCATCGGCCACCTAAACGACTCTCTTCTGTGCCTAGACGCCCGACCTGAGCATTCAAGTCTCCGGCTAGTACTACAATATCTGTCGGACGCACTTTCTGGAGAAAAACAGTTAACTGGTGGTAGAATTCATCCTTGATTGCATCCGGGCTTCAATCTGTCGGGGCATAGGCGGAGATGACGAAAAGACATCGTTTCTCACGCCGATTTCTTCTTACTTTGATGGAACTCCCTAATGTAGCAGCACATAACGGACTGTTAATGGGGATCCAATCAATTAGTGCTGCCTCAGCTCTAGCGCTTAGTGCGACACCAACGCCAGCAAGACCAGACGAAGATGCCACAGGGTCCCCGGATAAGCGCACGTAAAACAAGCTTTTTGAAGTGACAGATGTAGAACGAATTTGTAGTACTTCACCAGAGTCTTAAATACGGGTCTCGGATAGACAGCAAACATCGATATTAAGACTTTCCAAAGACATAGCCAGCCCTATCTGTTGTCCAACCTACATAAGTGTGTGAACGTTGAAGGCAGCCAGTTTGAATGGTGCACGTGGTTTCAGAAAAACTGCTTCAGTATTCGTATTCGATGGTAGCATACAATTTTCAACCAGGCGGTGACTCGAGAACGTTTAGATAGAACCTAATTTCCACCATAGGCGAGCTGCTGTATAAGTCGAAAAGTAAGGATAGACAGAGTGGGAATAAAAGAGAGTGAATAAATGACGTATTAAATAATAATAATAATAATAATAATAATAATAATAATAATAATAATAATAATAATGTGAATCGTTTGATTAATAATCGAAGCAAGAAAAGTATTTTCCATAATTGTCGACAGTTCATCATATTTGTGTGAGGGCTGTGATACTGCCCGGGTGCCTAGACCGAAGCAGGTGGTTATCTTAGGGGGCCACACCCCGAGCCTTTGACCTAAAGGTCTAATCCACAAGGCAGTGGAGCATCGTGAGGAGATGCAGTCCCGTGGTAGCCGGTGACCGAAAATTGGTTCATACGCCATTTGTTCCTGCAGGATACTGGATCCCACGTGCACCATTGGTTTGGGATCCGGTTAAAGCGCCGGACATTCGCTTTTCGTCCTCTGATTTTCGTAAACAACTCCCCGGTGAGAGAAGGCAGTGAGTAGGTCTTTCCTGGCAGAGGCTGTATACGCGTGGCCATGTGAAAGCATTTCGAGAGGGGGGGCGGGCCCACCTCACTCTCCGCCATACCAGGGCATTTGGGGGCTCATGAAATCGAAACATCTTTAGAAGACAGTATCGATGATCTCCGTAAATGTACTTCTAAAAGTAACCTCCAGAATTTTCTCGGAAATACAAGTTATACAACTTATCTTAAGAAAATTAAATCCAATATCTAAAAAGCGAAATAAATCAACCATATATCAAATATTTCCAGCAATAATTTATCACTTAAAAATGAATGTACTTTTAAATCTAGCACCCTAGTCTTTTACCCAGTGAGTAAGACAGTTTAATAACCCACCTATTCAAAAGTAGCTGATGTATGTTAGTGAAAGTAAAATGTGATTGATCATGGAGCGTGGGCAAACAAGCACTTAGCCTACTGACTATTAAATATGTAATTTCCTTTCCTCTCATCGATTTCTGCTTCGAGTTCGCTGAGTTTGACTGCTTGTAGCTGCGTTGAATAAAGTGTTATCTAGTGTTAATTTTTTTCTCTATTCTGTGTCGTAAATCCTGTATCTGACATAACGTGATCGAGTCTCTGTGTTGTGTACCGTTCAAGTATCCGATCTAGCGGTACTGTAAACTCGATCACTGAGGAGATTAGTCTCATTTTTGTGTTAACGTATTATTTTAGTATATCACAGAGAGAGGAGAATATTTTGAACCACCCGCTATATCAGTAAATAATTAAACATGACTCTGGGTAACCTAATTAGTTAGATATCACTCAACTAAAGAGGATATTTTACCAGTTGTTTTATTCTTCCCCTTTTTTAATCGTGTTCAACTGTTACCTTTCACTTGACTTGATGCAAATACGAACAAGAATAAGCTAGAAACGAAGTTTTTTACAAGAGAAACAGGAACCGAGTGTATTTAGGTAAACACAAAAGTTGACATAAAAATTACAGGAGAAAATTCTACCACTTTCTTGATTCATTCATCTGTGTCCATTAATTGAAACTGGACGGATAAATATATATTCGATTTAGTGTTTTGTAGATAAGTCGACCCAGATAAGTAAATACTACTTAAGTGACCTAAAACGTATCAGGGGAACTGCAAAGTACCTAATTTCCAGTTGTTTAACAAGAAACTTATCGATGTATCAGGAATTCGTTAGCTTATTCACCTGAATAATTGGTATTGAGGAGTCCCACGATAGGAAGAAACGGCCGTCCAGTGCTTCCAGGTTTTCTATGATGGTCTGGCTTCAATTGACTCATGATCTCAACTATTAAAATTACTATAATATCCACGAAAAACCCTTCTGTTACTAATTAGTACTGTGCTTGAAACTTGTTTTTATTTCAGATTCTCACGGGAGCATTCAGGCGATATGACTATAGAATGATTGGTCAAGCTCAGTTTTCATTTGAACAGTTTCTTACAGCAGCATTTTCAGTTGTTATATAAACTTTAAGTTCAGAAGGATTAGACTTACATTTTTCTATAACCACTGACTCTGGATTTTGTAACTTCCTTACCTACTTTTTTCAAAAAGTGTTATGTTAGCCTATGTAATTTGTGATTTTGCACCGTTTGTGGATATATATTAAACTTACTCTGATTATATGCTTTGTTCATCTTTTTTTACACTGTACCTTGTAATCTAAAGTTGCTTTATTTCATTCGTATTGGCATTTTGTTGTTTGTATTGCATACCCTGAAAAAAAACCCACCACAATAATATAAGTACATTCAGAATAATATACACCCATTATTTACAATGCACTTTTTTTACTGGTGTCTTTTAAAAAAAATTCTAAACAGTATTTAAAGAGTACCCCTAAATAAATATTATCTTTTTGTTATATTCAGTTTTAATTATTTATAATAGTTCACATTTAACACATGAAATCACTATTCTTATAAAACTTTAATTCGATTAACCACTAGGCACTAGTGTTCCTCCTAGTTCAACACTTTATTTTCGTAATTGATACCGATCCTTCTTTACATATTATCCTTAAAATGCTTTCTTTATGTTTTACGAATTGGTGCCCACAAATGCCCTGGTACGGTCGAAAGTGAGGAAAGTCAACTCTCCTTCTCCAAATGCTCTCACATGGATACGTGCATAAAACCACTACCACACAAGTCCTACTCACTGCTTTCTCATGGCATTACTGTTGTTTACGAAATTGAAAGGACGAAAATTGAATGTCCGATGCGTTAACCGGTTTGGTGGATACGGACGGTCCACCTAGGGGAGTTGGAAAACCCTGATTTCAAACCAATGGTACACATGGGTACCAGTACCTTGAGGGAACACATGGCGTATGAACCAATCGTTGATCACCGGCTATCATGAGACTGCATCTCCTGACGTCGCTACACTGTCTTGTAGATTAGACCTGCAGGTCGAAGGCTCAGGGTGTGGCCCCGTAAGGAAACCACGTGGTTCGGCCTGGGCACCCGGGTAGTATCCCAGCCCTCACACAAATCAAATGAGATTTGTGTGGAGCATATGTATCTGGTGTCCCCTTGTACCAGTATTTATGTGTTCAAATAAATCACGAATTGGTGCACAGAAGAGAATAAGACGTAAATAATACGGTATCTAACAAGGTATCATGTTATACTTTATTTTTTTTTGATAGCACATACCGTTTATGTCTGTTGACTAAGGAGCATGTGACTGAAGAGAATGGTTAGATGAATGTCCACAGATAAAAGCTAATCTTAAATGGAGCAATATCAGACTGCTGGGACCTACTAGATTCCTCTCATATGAAGGAAGCTGTCGTATGTTTACAGAAATTCAACCGACGTAACATGGCTAAACTGTTTATCGGGAAGCAATTTGTTCATGAAAATTAAAAATGAAGGTCTTCTTTCCCGCAGTTAAAATTCGAGTTATTTTAACTGTATTGTGGCTAGTATTTAGTAGTGCAATATGATGGGCAGAAAAATCCCCAACTAATAAAGAAGACTCATCGGGTTATGACGAAAACAAGTTATGTTGAGGGTTGAATTTAGGTTACTTCGTAAGGCAACTGGAAAGCATACTGTAGAACTCTTCCTAATTGTCTCACTTCTGCCAAATGTACATGAGAGACTCATTTCATTTTTGGCGATCGACTTTTTACCAGTGCGTGACTTACGAAAATTAACACCTACGAATTGTAAAAGAATGAGATTAATTTAAAGACATGAAGTTATGTTTTGTACAGTTGGATGTTAACTGTTCATTTGAATAGGAACTGTCAGGATAACTTTTTAAATAGGCAAAAGCTTTTGTATTTGAAGAGAAGTTTGTCAGCAGTATATTGGGTTTGAGCTTCATTTACTCTACAAGGAATTCTATCATTGATAGATTCACTTAACTAAATAAACAATCATATTTCTTTTACACTTGCCAGTAATTTTTATCATGTACTAATATCAACTAGAAACTTATCGAAAATTAGATAGACGTGAATAGTTGACTTCTTGTAGTTTGGGAAATACAGATCATTGGACTTCAACTCATTTTGTTGTTAACCTTCAAATCAAAATATACTGAATTCAATCCTGTATGCAGTGGCATCTACCCAATGATGGGAATTCTCAAACTGCAATAATTCATTTGTTCAACTCTCTTCAGCCATTGTCAGTCTGTGGCGAAAATGGTTTACAATTTGACCAAATCATGATTAAATTATGGTGCTTAATTATCAAAATTTGGGGAAACGATTTCTAGATGTGAAGTACAAAAGGTGACATTAACTGTCAATCGCTCAATAGTTGAATTTGGCGATCCTTTTCTTCAGTGTCTGATAGAGAATCAACTGATTGTGTGAAGTTTATGCAGCATCTTAACACATACAGTGAAGTCGTTCAAATGAAATAGGATTATCATGATCATAAGGTATTTGGAACTTAAGATGGATTCGTTACTTGTGATTCATGTTTAAAATACTCCTTGCATTTTATATCGTTGGTATCAATTGATTTCTCTAATTCAGTAATAACTTCCAGTTTGTGTAGGCTGTTTATTATTATAACCGCCACCATGTTGAGACAGAATTGGCTACTGTTATCGTATGACTAATAAGATTGTTTATTTTTATGAAACAAGAGCCAAGTCAATAAAAATTTTTAGGAAAATATGAGTCGCTTTTTATTTACTATCATGAACTCGTATCAATGACTCCGCCTCCAGTATGTGACTAAGATGATAAAATATAGTCGAAAGTGGTCTGATAGAAATTCAGATCATGTCTTTCTATTTATTTATTTATTTATTTAAACACATAAAAATTGGTACAAGAAGGCACCAAATAGATATGCGCCATATAAATCATTCGATTTGTGTGAGGGCTGGGATACTACCCGGGTGCCCAGGCCGAACCACGTGGTTTCCTTACGGGGCCACACCCTGAGCCTTCGACCTGCAGGTCTAATCTACAAGACAGTGTAGCGACGTCAGGAGATGCAGTCTCATGATAGCCGGTGATCAACGATTGGTTCATACGCCATGTGTTCCCTCAAGGTACTGGTACCCATGTGTACCATTGGTTTGAAATCAGGGTTTTCCAACTCCCCTAGGTGGACCGTCCGTATCCACCAAACCGGTTAACGCATCGGACATTCAATTTTCGTCCTTTCAATTTCGTAAACAACAGTAATGCCATGAGAAAGCAGTGAGTAGGACTTGTGTGGTAGTGGTTTTATGCACGTATCCATGTGAGAGCATTTGGAGAAGGAGAGTTGACTCTCCCCACTTTCAACCGTACCAAGGCGTTTGGAGGCAATATCTCGGCTATGTATCGTTTGATATTTATAAACTGTAGTAATTTCTGGCTCAGTGTTCTATGTGTTAAATCACAGGGATTATGAATCGAAATGATTAAAGTAATTATAATCATTCCTCTGGACTTCTATTATTCTGATTGGTATACTTGACAGTGTAGGCTATCTGACCAAATTAGTTTACTCTGATCAATGGTGCACTTGTTCTAAATCAGTTTCCGTACTTTCCTAATCAGTTTTCAATAGCTTTCATTTCTGGTACTGGTGTTTTTTTAAAATCTGGTATATCAACATGTCACACTTTTCGTCAGTTATAAGCGATCCGGAAAAGTGTCCGAACTAAAGACGTCCATTTTATGTTTAGGGATGAAACTTTAGGATAAAAAAATATTAAAAGAAGTTCAACTGTAATCAGACCCACATTTCTGTTATGGAAATGAATATGTAACTTTTACATGATGTACCCTAATAAATGAGGGGGTGTGAAGTCAATAAGCTTATATTAGATTAAGGTATTAGCTTATCAAAAGCTTAATGTTAAAATCTTTGTATCACGTCATGTTACCTCAAGGAATATACATATAAATGATTGCATAACTTGACGATAAACTTGTTGAAAAGTGAACAATATTGAATTTTGTGTTTTAATGTCTCAATGAAAATTATCAATATAAACTATTCAATGGTTAAGATCATGAGTCAGTTGAAGCTAGATCACCATGGAAAACCTAAAAGCACTTGACGACCGTTTCGTCCTATTGTCCTGTGTTCGAATCTCGGGAGGCGGAGGGATCGTGGATACGAACTACTTAGGAGTCCCACAATAGAACGAAACGACCGTCCAATGCTTCCACGTTTTCCCTGATGGTCTAGTTTCAATTGACTTATGATCTCAACTACTGAAATTACTATAATACCCACAAAAAACCTTTTTGATATTAATAAACTATTCAATCAACTTATTATAATTTTAATTTCAATGGTTAAGATCATGATTCAGTTGAAGCTAGACCACCATGGAAAACCTGGAAGCAATGAACGGTCGTTTCGTCCTATTGTGGGACTTCTCAGCAGTGCGCATCCACGACCTTATTATTTTGCAATTGTAAATTCTATTCAATTATCATTATTATTATTACTTTAGACAAGTTTCTTTAAATAAAATCTCATTGGTTAAATGGGATTCAAGGTCATCCGTCCATGCTGATTCATAAACCAATGATGAAGATACTATTTTTAGTTGAGATTTCAATTAATTTATAGATAAGACTTATTTATAAATTAATTAGATTTTATATTGAATTGCCAATTAATTAATGTAACTACTTACTTTTTATAGAATGTATGATAAGGTAGGTACATTGTGTGAACATCTTAATGTTCAATTGTTTACATATGATGGACTAGTAATAGTATTCCGATATCAGACAATGGGTTTTAAGCATTCTTTAAGCTTGAACACTTCAGGTTGGGCTATTTGGTTTACTATCTTACATATGTGTTATATGCAGTATAAGCTATGTAGAGCTGAAGGTCTCATATGAAACTGGAGGTTCGCCATTGATATTGTGGATGGTTCGGCATTACTTTGGTAAGTTTTACTGACTGTTCATGCGCAAAATTGGTTTGCTGGTTAACCGATTTCATTCATAATGGTGGTTGCTTCTTAATGTTCTCTAGGGCCATTGTCATTGGAACACTGCAAGGCATGTCGCCATTGCTAAAATTAATGAGTTTGTCTGTTGTGTAAGCGGAATAGGTCAAATTTGGCCTGTTCATGCTGTGCATAATTGATTCACACGATCACTGGTCGAAAAAACTATACATGTGATGTGAATGTGTATATGAGTGGTCAACCAGGATGCTTGGTACCCGTGTGGTTGCACCACAGGATTGAGTTGTACTATTCAGATTGTAGCGTTCAAGCCTATATGGTGTCTGGTTCTTATGTGAAGCGGGATTGAGCTGTACTGCTCGGGTTATAAACTTTAAGCCTGGGCGGTGTCTGGTTTTCCTGTTAAACGAGATTGAGCTGTACTGTTTGGGTTGTCACATAAAAGTCTGGATGGTGTTTGGTTCTCCTGAAAATCAATGTAAAACTACCATGGCCTACAAGGGTATATTTTATAACTAACTATAATTGCCAAACATTTCTTGAATACAGGACATCAGATCGATATCTTGAAATTTAGCTTAGTGATTGATAAACAACCAAGTTCCTATCTTCTGAAGTTTGCCAGGTCTCTCATTGTTAGGTATTAGAAACCTGATTTATGTATTCAAAATGACATGGTTGTTAATTTGTCACTAACTTTATCGCATATATTTATCTTCATGACGTCATAAAATTTTGTTTAGCTGGGGGTTTTTTCGGCTAATTACATTATCAGGTTTTGTTATTCCACTTATTTTCTGGATTAGTAATTTCATTTTAACTAACTGAACTATCAGAAGGGGTTTTGTGGATATTATAGTAATTTTAATGGTTAAGATCATGAGTCAATTGAAACTAGACCACCATGGGAAACCTGGAAGAACTGGACGGCCGTCTCATCCTATTATGGGACTGAGCTATGCTTATTGTATTTTCACTTATTATTACCGTATGCTCATTGAGTAATCACTTATATTCTAGTTCTTTGGGTTTTTTGTTACGACCAATGTTGTAGAATAATCGTTCACATAAGACATCTACTTGCAATTTTTTTATTATCTAGTCTTAAATTTATTTACATCCTTGCTACACTATACTGATATGTAATCATGACAACTTCCGAACATTAACTCCACCTCAGGCCCTATTGGAGTGCTGCCAGTCCCAAGCCTGGTAAAAGAAGAGACTGGCGTTGGGTTAAAAACCATAGGTCTCGAAAATGAACATAATGACAAAAACGCTATCCAGAATAGACCAGTAAAACAATTCAAGATGTCCTGTGAGTTGAAGGGTCTTCACACAAAAGAGTTATGACGCTTCATGTAGAAAGCCTAGACTCTTCAAGAGTTAGTAAGCCGATGCCCTTTCTGACGACTGGGGCGATAATTTATCCAGGTACGTGGAATGTTCAAACAATGTAGGAAACTGGAAGAGTTATTCGAAAATGAGATGATAAAAAGTGGACCTGCTTGGAATCAGTGAGACTCACTGAGCGCAATCTGGGCAGGAATGACTAACTTCAAGAAAGCTTTTCTTGTAGTGTGGTCATGAAAAAGAAACCCCCTCACAAATACAATGAGTTGCTCTCAGAAACTTGAAAGAAGAATGAAAAGCGTTTATAGAATTGAAAATCTATGCGTCTGGTGTGCAGTAGTAAGATTAAAATGTGACTGGCCACTGAGCGTGGGCAAACAGGCACTTAGCCTACTGACTATTAAATATGTAATTTCCTTTCCTCTCATCGATTTCTACTTCAAGTTCGCTGAGTTTGACTGCTTGTAGCTGCGTTGAATAAAGTGTTATCTAGTGTTAATTTTTTTCTCTATTCTGTGTCGTAAATCCTGTATTTGATATAACGTGATTGATCTCATTTTCATATTAACGTATTATTTTAGTATATCACAGAGAAGGCAGCATTTCAAACCACTCGTTATATCAGCCTTCAAAACAATCAAAAAATCCTTCGAAAGAAAGAAGGAAAAGCAGGTATCATTACCAAGGTTTGACTTGAGGATTTCGAATAAATTTAGCATTCGGTAGATTTTTATATATAAATTAATATATTTGCAATATCTCAATGAGTAGAAAAATCAAATTTTCTACCCATTAGGAAATTGCAAATATCTGACACCGATTGTGTCGGAGAAGGAACCAGCTACCAAGTGAGGAGGAAATGAGGAAAACACGTCTCAGGTAGATAGAGTGAACTTTATGGAAACCACTAAACCCCATCGCAAAGCATGCCTCAACTTGGCATCCTCAAGGCGAAAAGAAAATATGCAGATGAAAGACCATATGTTCGTAGAACTTGAGGCGGATGTAAATACCACGAACATTACGTGAAAACATCCAAATAGTTAATACACGACAGAGTTTTTTTTAAGTTCCCAACATATGTCGAAATAAAGCTAGACAAAAAAAAATACAAGCGATATCCGATAAGGAGGACAAGTATTTAAATATTTAATTTAAAACAGAATTTTGTGGTGTGTGCTACTGATGTCGACAGATATTAGTAGTATGTATCATCAGATGAAAGTGAAATGCCTGACAGTAGAAAGTTAAGAAGATCGAAGAGAAGAGAACGATTGCGGTGGAAATGAAGGAATGGAGGAACCATGAAGTCTGAGACGATTAACTGATATTTTGCAAATGAATTATTTACTGTATGGTTCTCAGATTTTACTAAGATGTTCTGTAATTTTATGATTGAATATGTTCGATTGTCCCCACATGTGTTTTCGTTCACTACAATTTGTCTGGATAAAAAGTTCAAGTGAATTATCAAAATAAAGTACCAATCAATCCATTTAGTACTACATAATAATTAATATATACGTATACGTATACCAATAGTGAACTTTAAACAACTGAGATTTTGCTCATTTGTTTTCTTTATTGCTGACGAAATCTCGTGGATGTTAATTTCGACGCACTTATGTTGATAATTTTGAGTAACCTAGCAGCGCACCACTCAACTGTTATAACTTGTAGCCTGTGTGCCCTGTTAATGTATAACGTGAGGATACCGCCAATTAGA
This sequence comes from Schistosoma haematobium, assembly GCF_000699445.3. Lineage (NCBI taxonomy): Eukaryota > Metazoa > Platyhelminthes > Trematoda > Strigeidida > Schistosomatidae > Schistosoma > Schistosoma haematobium. Next base: position 19,876,920 of record NC_067201.1, read on the forward strand.
GTACAGTGAATTAACGACCGGACTAATGACGCATAAAATCAAGTACGAGCAGTCTAGAGTCCTTATCAGTCCTGCTTCCCGCCTAGCCCAGCCTATTAAGTCCAGAAGTTCAGCCTCTGCGATATAAATCGTTTATTTCAAACCTACTGGGTCTATATGCCAACCAAACAGACCACATCGTACCATAAAATAGGAAACAACATTTGTACCAGATGTGGCTGTGAATAAGGGAGATAGTAATTGATAGACAGGACATAACTCAAGAATGGTAAATCTTATAATAATAGTTCATAGATCAAAATAAAGCTCATAATGAGAGGAACACGAGTATGAATAATTTGGTCACTTAACAATTATGCGACAAAAATATACTCATAGTATTAGTCCATAAATAGGTCCCAAAAGTTACCATTCATTATTCTCATCGGGATATAACAAACTGAAAACACATGATACTACTATGCTTTCTTGCCTCTGAATATTTCAAAAGTTTAATGTCGCATTCGCTCATCAAAGGACTGCGACAGAAATCCAATTATTTGATTATTAATCTGTTATTACTTCTTGGGATAGATACTAAGCATATAGAATATCATTAAGTTTTATGAATGCCACTATATATTCCAGATTCTTGAAAGAAGTATAACTGTGGAATGTGGTACTCATGTGACAATTCTAGTTAACAGAATACATAGAATAACATAGATTACACGATGTTGTAAACGGTAAGTTCTACAGTGAAATACTCATTCCTAACTAACTATATGCTTCCTATAACCCTAAACTACTACTCTTGAACTCGAATAATAGAGGAAAGGTTCAGTATCATACAATCATTTAATTTCAAGTGATGATTAATCATGATTTCCTTTATTTTGAAGTTATATAAAATCAAATAACAGAAGAATTCAGACCTGCTCCCTCTTACAGTAAACCTACTTATGTTTATTTTGATTTCCAAGAACTAACTAAAAACGTTTTTGGCTTATGACCAATAAAAGCAATAGGTGAACCTGTAAAAAGAAAACACTGTGAAGTAATAAACTTTGACAGTTATTTATCTGTACGATGATAGTACAATATATCGATTTCCATTTTCCGTGGAAATAATTAATCAGCAATGTTACTGTCTACTTATGTCTTTGAATTAGGGGGGGGATTCGGCAAAAATTAAATATGAAGTTGTTTAGAATTATTGGGATTGTTGAAGGAAGTCTTCACATTGACGGTATTTTTAGTTAATACAGTCTATTTCCATAAGTAATTGGTCTATTTGACTTATGATTCAAAATGGATGGATTTGTAAATAAGATCAAAACTGTATAGAAATATCAATAGTGTTTACAAATGTGTGTATGTTTACGTGTATGAATACCAGTCATTCCGGTACATAACTTCCAGTTTTTAATCTCTATCATTTACTTCTTAAGGGAGATCCTTTAGGCTTTAGTGATTTTGTTGAATTGTTTAAACATTAGGTCTGATTTGGTAAAGATACATCAGAAAGCAATTTTAAGCATAAATTTACTACATGATCCGATATTTTTGTTTAGTGATTGAGCATAAAAATGTTATAGTTTTCGATATTCATATCATCTGTTCCAATTAAGTATTTCGTATATTATTTATCTACCTTCAATTGACTCATGTGTCATGATTCATTTCAATAGACTTACTAGTGATGGTCTCCAAGAGGTATTTATTGGAGTTCTAGTAAGAAGCAGTGACCAGTGGAGTTCAACTGGGTCTGTTGTGAGATAGTAAGTCACTGAAGACAATGGTGAATGTGTCACTCAATTTCGTGGATTATTTGAAGTTAGATATTACCACCGTTGGATGTCGACAAGTTCAGTGGTTTAGCGGTTAAGCGCTCGCAGGCAAGACTGATAGATCCTAAGTTAGAATCTCGCGAGGTAGGATCGTGGATGCGCACTGCCAGGAAGGTGTTCCACAATAGGATGTAACGGCCATCCAGTGCTTCCAGGTTTTCCATGATGGTTTAGCTTCAATTGACTCATGATCTCAACTATTGATATTATTTATTCGTCTGAATAGTTTATTTTTGTCAGATCTTTTCACATTTCATTTGGACAAGCTATTTAACAAAACTTATGAGTAGTTGGTCATTCTATGGTAGCTGAATTTTGAATGATATCTACTAGAACGGTTAATAAGACTATAAATTTGTTTACGGAATCAGACAGCAGATTCAATGCCATATGATACGCAGTCCTAAAACGCCATCGTTTTATTTTAAAAAGTTTTCTGCACATTGTCAAATCACATACAAATAAACTTAAGAAATATGTTAGATGAATTAAGGACCATCTTTTAAACTTTTATATTAATGGTTTCTTGGTCCTAGTATGAAGCTCCTTAGCGGTGCACATACACGTCCTCTCGACTAAAAATAGAGCTTGAGTGTGGATGCTTAACCTCTAAACCACTGAGACGGTGTAACACTGACTCAGTTTATTTAGAGTCTGCTATTTAAAAATAACTGCTGGAAAGCTCTTGATAAAGAATTTGTCCACATTGACACTGATCAAAATATCCTGTCTGTAACCCAAAGACAACCTCGTGGACCTTTCACTGTTCTTCTGAACAACATTGTCAGCACAAACTTCAGGTAGAAGTGAAATGTTCGAATATTTCATATGTAGAGAAATCCGAACACTTCACTTCTACCTGGAGTTTATGCTAATGATGTCGTTCAGAAGAACAATGAAAGGTTCACGATCGAACCATCCATCTCGGAGAACAAAACTCCACTAAAATAAGCAGCAAGAATGAGGAAGACTAATACTCAATGCCTGAAAATTGGCCCAGTCCTAACTAGCTCCGAACAAAGAGAAAGAATACAAGACTAATGTTCACCGGACAAAGATCTTTATCATATTTCAGATATTCATTTGTATACATACAAGACTAGACCGCTCTGTAGACTAATTGAGTAACAGTATTAACTAGGAAAAAGAACATTAATAATGAGAAAACGGAATACTGGGTACACAAATAATCGATCCTAGTTTATCAGTGGAAAATGTTAATAGTAACAAATTGTGGTTAAAATGAAAGCTTAGAAGTAGGGTAATACAAACATTATGAAGCCAAAATATTTAATAAACATATAATCAATTTACATAAATAAAAATGTAGTGGGAAAATAACTTCGAACGTTTTCACTCCATAGCTAATACAAACGAGGTGAAAAAGGAAGTAAATAAGAGATTTATAAATATGTTTATTAAATCTTCAATAATTTGTAGTTATGTCAGTAACTAACCTATCAAATTGTTGCTTAGCCCCCAGCACGTCAATCTGGTCTGATATGTCTGTAGTCTAAACCTGTTGCATGTGACTTGCTAATTGAAGGACATTTTTATCCTGTTATATTAGTGTGACCCATAAATTTCTATTCATTTCGATAAGACACGCAATACTGGTCGGTATGTTTGTGCATTTCTTTAGTTATTTTATTAACCATACTGTTATTTTTACGTTTAGGAACAGATAGAGTTTAGAGCAGAATTATCCTTGTTCCGACTCGATAGCTTTCACATAGACTCTGGGGTCGGCAGTATTGCGTTTAGAGTTCTAGTAGAATATCTGTAGGATAAATTAAATCCTACAATAATTACTCGGCGAATGAAAGTACTCCAAACATTCTCTTTCGATTACGAGGAGAAAACGCATCTCTTTGACTCGAATCCTTGCAGTTGGAGTTATTTGACTCCATTTTGATTAGTTCATCAATTCTATCAATCGATACATGGAAATATATTTTCTTAGTATTCGTTTAATTCTATTAATTTTAAAAGAAGGGTATTGTTCAGTAATTTTATTCACTGTTTTGATGGAAACAGTATGTTAGTTGAACGTTATTGATAATGAGCCAGAATTTTGTGATAGTAATACGTGGCACTTCCTTCGAATAATTTTACTCGTACGGTTTAGTTGTGGAAACAAGTGTGGTTTGGATTTGATGATGATTTATGGATACTTATTTATTTTCTTATTTATTTAAACACATAAACATTGGTACAAGGAGGCACCAAATAGATATGTGCCACATAAATCACTTGATCAATGTGATGGCTGTGATACTATCCGGGTGCCCAAACCAAACCACATGGTTTTCCTAAGAGGTCACACCAGGAGCCTTTGACCTAAAGGTCTAATCCACTAGGCAGTGGAGCAAAGTTAGAAGATGCAGTCCCATTGTAGACGGTGACTAATGATTGGTTCATACGCCATTTGTTCCTTCAGGATACTGGAGCCTATGTGCACCATTTGTTTGGAATTAGGGTTCTCCAACTTCCCTAGGTGGACTCTATATATCTATCAACCCAGTTAAAGCTCCGGACATTCTCTTTTCATCCTCTCAATTTCGTAAACAACAGTAATGCCACGAGAAGGCAGTGAGTAGGACTTGTGTGGCAGTGGTTGTATGCACGTGTCCATGTGAGAGCATTTGGAGAGGGAGCGCTGACTCTCCCCACTCTCGACAGTACCAGGGCATTTGGGGGCGATTCATGGATCACCGAGTTTAGAATAGTAAAATACTGAAGAGCGTCATCTAGATGGCCCTGATAAACTTTATATTAGCATCATTCAAACTTATGGATAGTAAAATTCAAATTTGTGACTTAAACTACATGATAAAATAAACTGCATTTTAGAATTTGGCCTGAAAAAGCCATTCATCTATATAAAACTAATCTGGATTGGAATATCTAAAGACTTCAATTAACTGATACATTTAAACGAAAAAGCAATTCCATTCTTTTAATAGACTTTATAAACTGGGGAATCTATTATAGGGATTGATTTAAAAGAGATTCTTCATCTGGATTACCAGAGGATCATCTATTATACTTGGTAATTTTTTTTAACCTTGGTCACAATCCAGAATTTCTAGTTTAACAACTGATTTGTCAGCAAAAATAATCGTTTGTATTTACTATATCGATCTACCAGTTCATTCACTTTCTTGAAGTTGACTCCACTGAATACTGTTAACAGGTCCGGTGAGATCATATTTTATGGACGACCTTTGAGCGACGCTAAAGTGACCTTGGGAGTGTCTACCCACTTACTAGGGCTAAATGAGGGTCATAAACCAGTGTGAGGAATTAGAATTATGATTTACAGTTGATGGTTAGGGTTAGGAATTAGATTTACGGGTTTTCATCACGAACTGACATCAGCTATAATGCCAAGACTCTATTTAGCCAAATGGGTGAATGAATTTCGCGCCAAAATCTAAGACCTGTTATCGTGAATCTGATTGGTTCGTCCGCAAATTATAGTCTCGCGACAGGTCTTTGTTCATGTGTAATCGAACATAAACACGTTTAATTGTTGAAAAGTGAAGATAGATGATGTATACAACTACTCACAAGGTTTTTTTAGTTATCTCATAATAACTGTGTTAAACGGACTTATGATCGAAAGATCAAACTATATGTCTAGAGCAGTTATGAATTGTATATTTCTATGAATAACGTTGAAAATTCCATCAGAGTTTTGATCTCATTAAACGTTATCAGTGGATTTCGGAGTTGAAAAAAACATGTTTTCTTTTTATCTACAAGCTATTGGATTTGCCATCTAATAATTTGACCAGTGAAATTACTTTACACAGACTGGATTATTCAACTTTAAGAATATTTACTTTCTATGCAAATCAGTGTATATATATGCGCATCCACGACCCCGTCTCGCAGGATTCGAACCCGGGACCTATCAGTTTCGCGCATGAGTGCTTAACCACTAGGCCACTGAAAAGTCCCACAATAGGACCAAACGGCTGTCCAGTGCTTCCAGGTTTTCCATGATGATCTAGTGTCAACTGACTCGATCTCAACTGTTGAAATTACTATAGTATCCACAAACACCCCTTCTGATATTAAAAATGTCTACTTTCTATGCAAATCAGGGTATATCTTACGGGAAAGAATAGAAACACAACAGTAATATTTGAATATCCTCATATAATAGATAAACAGAATCTCATTTCCATAGACAAAGAATATAGATGGCGAGACTATAATTTATGAACCAACCAATCATGTATAGGATAACAGGTTTTGGATTTAGGCACGAAATTCACTCATCCATTTGGATATATAGAGTTTTGGCATTATAGCTGATATCATTTCGTGATGAAAATCCGAAGTCTAATTCCTAACTTTAATAATCAATCGTAAATTATAATTATAATTTCTCACACTGGTTTATGGCCCTCATTAGATCTCTCTTTCACTCTATATCCAACATGGTCAACTGATTACGAAATCTAAATACATCACAGTAATCTCCAGATTCTTAAAAGAAAATAATCCACAGAATAATCTGTCAATTAACGAGACTGATAGGTCCTGGGTTCGAGTCTTGCGAGGCGGGGTTGGGGATGCACACTGTTGAGGAGTCCCACAATAGGATGAAACGGTCGTCCAATGCTTCTAGGTTTTCTGTGATGTTCTAGATTTAGTTGACTCTTGATCCCAACTATTGAAAAACAAAAACCCCTTCTGTTACTAACATAACGTTATTCAGATTTCTATGCTTTTCTAAAAGCGAATAGGTTTTAATTTGACTAAAAGTTGATCATATTCAGCTATTTTTCTTAGAATATTTAATTAGTAAGAATCACGTTCTCATACATCACAGTACTTCCGGATTTAGACATTATTAATGTAAGAATTTAATTACATCTGAATTAAGAAGTTGAATGTGACATATAAAACAGAACAAAAAAGAGATTAGTTTTTACCAATGAAATAATAAGAATAGTTATTTACCTTTATTCACATGATCTCATTATAAAACAACTTTTAATTACCAATGAATAATGTTAGACCAATGATTAGCACAACGATGGTGCTGTATGTAATATTATTGATTTACGTGTACAAGCCTGTCTTGTATGTGATTTGTAGTTTGGACTGTTTGGTGATGATGCTACTATTTGTTACTGTACTGAAATCTAAGCATTCACATCTTAGAAGGCAATATGAATTTCATCAGGTTTACAAACACACCATAGTGCAGTGGGTTAAATAACAACAAATATATCTGAGGAACACTTCGTCAATTGAATTCATGAACCTCACCTATTACACGTCAAAATACACATCGGCTTTTTAAGTTATAAAAATGTGAAGAGGTTTAGTGAATATTATAATAATTTTAGTACTTGACATCATGAGTCAATTGAAGCTAGACCACCATGGATGCGCAATGCTGAGGAGTCCCACAACAGGAAGAAACGGCCGTCCAGTGCTTCCAGGTTTTCCATGGTTATCTAGCTTCAATTGACTCATGATCTTAACTATTGAAATTACAAAAATCTGCTTGAAAATTCTCTAGCCGAGCAAGGAACTGTCAATATTTAAATGAGATTTTAATTATATGAAACATTCCATCCTCAGATTTATAATATGACATATTTATATAATACTTATAGTACTGGATTACTAGGGCGAACATTTCTGGATATTCTTAACATTTAAGCAACCTAATAAAATTTTCGTGCAATTCTAATTTATAGATTTTAATTTACTGAATGATATTTAAAAATGAAGAATATTTGAACAAACTATTGTTTTCAATAACTTCATTATCAGGCTCTACACGTAAACATTAATACAAGGGGGCACCAAATAGATATGTGCCACATAAATCATTCGACTTATGTGAGGGCTGAAATACTGCCAGGGTGCAAAAACCAAAGCAGTTGGTTTCCTTAAGGGGCCGCACCCCGAACCTTTGACCTGAAGGTCTAACCCACAAGGTGATGGAACAACGTTAGGAGATGCAGTCCCATTGCAGCCTGTAACCAACGATGGGGTCACACGCCATTTGTTTCCTTAGAATTCTGGAGTTCATGTTTACCATTGGTTTGGAATGAGGGTTTTCCAAATCCCTTAGGTGGACCATCCGTACCCACCAAATCGGTTAGAGTGCCGAACATTCGCTTTTCGTCCTCCTGATTTCGTAAACAGCAGTGATGTCGCGAGAAGGCAATGGGTAGGACTTATGTGGCAGTGGTTTTATGCACGTGTCCATGTGAGAGCATTTGGAGAGTGAGAGCTGACTTTCCTCACTCTCGGCCATACCAGGGCATTTGGGGGCTCAGGCTCTACAGTTACAAGTCCATAATTATGATATTTACAGAGGTCTAAAATGGTGAACGTTCGCATCTGTTATGACATATATACTTCAGGACTGTATTATTTGTAAATTAGAAAGGTTATTTAATGAAGGTCAGAATGATTTGGAGTAGTGTAGATAGTGGAATAGATACACTAAAGAACACATTACAAAATAACGCCTATCCAGATAATTTCGTCAGAAAATTCTCAGTAGAAGGTAATAAAAAATGAAGGAATTGTGACTCAGTTTGTAGAAAGACCCCATATCCGACACTGGACTTTAAAGGGGACAATGCGGATGATATTTTAACACGTCGACTTAAAAGATCTGTTGAAAGGACTTTTCACGCTGCCAAGCTACATATAATTTTCTCAACTAAACCAGTACTGACACAATAAATCAAGTATAGGTTACCAATGATGGGCTCCTCCATATGTGTATACCAGTCCAACTGCTTGTGTGGAGCTAGTTACATAGGCCATGCTCAAAGGGCTTTATCCTTACGTGTTCGTGAATATGTACCAGTATGATTGATAAAAGGAGTTCCTAAATCGATCAACAATACTTTTCTTTCTCACTTGATAAATAGTGAACATCATATCAAAAATAGAGGAAGCTTTCTCTATTTGATATCAAGTTCCTAATTCATTAATACATACCTTATTTTAGCCTTTGTAAAATATCATAATTATAGACTTATAACTGTAGAGCCTGATGGTGATGTTATTGAAAACAATTGTTCGCTCAAATATTCTCCAGTTTGGAATATTCAGTGGGAATTTTAAACTGCTGAATGATATTTTTTGAAGAATTGAATTTTATAACCGCAATACTTATTAGTATTAAACCAACGTACCCTAAGGGTTCTGTTGAAGCTTTAGAGAATTAAGTGAGTCTCTCTATAAATGAACGAACACAAGATTTTCATATTATTCATTGGTGTCAGTTGATCAATTTACTGCGGTTGTGCGCTACAGAAAAGTCATAAGCTAAAGTCAAATGATCATAGGTTTAATTTGTTGGTTATCTGAGATGATGAACACCGTCAGTTTCTTGTCTTTGCATTTTGCGACCATTACTCATTACATCTCAAATATCTAAACTATCGAAGCACTTCAATGATGCTGGTAGAGTAATATATGTCAAATTATAGGATGTTTCGTATGTGGTTAGTTATTCTAGATAAGTGTCAAATAGATCGGATATCCAATTAGGTGTTAAAGATTACTAGCACGTGACACATTATAAACTTACTTGTTCGTTTTATCCATTACAATGGGAGTATAAAAATATTGAATTTCCTACAAACTTATTAAATTGTTATTGGGACTGTTTTGTCTAAAAGCTCTGTTGACTTATAAGCAAATATGGATAGTGGATAGTAGTGGAATCTAGGACGGGCATTCCGTCGTATTTGGGACTCATCAGTTGGATGTAGCTACATCCCAGAGTTGATACTCGTCCCGGGACTCGAACCCAGTACCGTTTGCTTCGAAATCTGTCGCGTTATCCACACGCGTCATGGATTCCACTCCCAGCCACTATCAATCTTTGCTTATAAAGCTTGTGACTTGAGGCAATATCGAGGCAGTCCGCACAGGATGCACATATGACAACAAGAGATTGTTCGATTGCAGTCCTAAATAATAATGGGAAGATACAAGCAAAAAATACCAAGTGACTTATGTTTACATTGCACATATGCAAATGTTTAGCTCAAAGTATTGAATATACTTTAATATTAAGTGTTATGGTAATATGTAGGTCACTGAATTCGAAATTTTATGTTGTTCTAGTATGTTTACTGACCTTGGTTGACTTTTAATGTGATCATCTAAGGTAACAATCATGTACCGGATTCCGATAGTAAAGAAAACATCTTTTTCTCTATTGAGATCAAATGATCGCAGTTCCTTTTATTTTAATAAACAATCCACAGTATGAAGTAAATAACCCCGATTTGATACAAGAGAAAAACTGAAATGAGAGTTGTGGTAATTCGTAGAACCAGTCATTTCATCTGTAAACAGATTTATTTGTATTAAACACCATCACGATAATTTAACATTAAACTGCACACTCACGATCCCGCACGCGGGATCCCAACCCAGGACCTGCTCATTGATGAGGGGTCCCACACTAGGACGAAACGACCATCCAGTGCTCCCATGTTTTCAGTGGTGTACTAACGTTGATCCATTCATGATCTGAATTAAAACTCAGCAATCTCCACAATCCTATACTGATAATTTATTTGTTATACAGAATGAAAGTTTTCTATTTCTTCCTAAAATAAAAATGATTCTATTTTAAACTAATTGAGAAAAACAGTAGTTTAGGTATAACTATATATTGATGATACATTTGTAATTTCCCAACGAGAAGAAATTCGAATTTCTTACATTTTACCACTTCTGTCAGTTACTTCCTTCAGCGAATAAATCTTATCCGCTGAAGACAGTTACGCTCAGCCAAAAAAAATGTCGGGAATTCAATTTTCTATGAAATGGAGATAATAACTGATATCATTTTTCCATGATCAACCTGCTTTTTATAAACAATTTACAGAATATGGATAGAAACCTTCTTACCAACTGTCATTAAAAAAGTACCTAAAACTCGTAAAACCAATCAACCATTATTTTACCTTAACAAATTCTAGAACTAATTGATCCAACCATTCATCGTTACTCTTCGGTTTAGTAACTATTTGATTCATGAAAGCTTCTTGAATATTTAGTGATATTAAGTGGCTGATGACACGTCGAATGACATGAGTTTGCATAAAGCTTACCTGATTCGACAGATAACTTTATTGGATCAAACTAAGATGATAGCAGTGATCATTGATTGACAGAAAACTGTTGTTCCTATTATACAGTTTACTTCAGGATTTTTTCCGAAGGAAGGTAGATGGGCAATATCTAATATTTGAGCATTTGTCTTTAATATTTATATGTAACATAATCATTCAGAGGAATACAGTTATGAAGGTAATAAACCATTCTATTCAAGCTCTTGTTTATGATTATTCTCATTGTTGATATTTTATATGTAATTGAGATAGTCTTAGTCGATATATATGCATCTTACGCGGACTGCTTTCCGTGGTGGAAACATAAGATTACTGACGACCATAGTTTACCTTGGGAACTAGTACTGCACACAAAATTAGTCATTAAAAGTTGTCAAAGATAATATTATTTCAAGAGGTATTTCCTAGAGTTCTAGTGAGAAGCAGTGACCAGTGGGGTTCAACCGGGTCTGTTGTGAGATAGCAACTCACTGAAGACAATGGTGGATGTGTCACTCAATTTCGTGGATTATTTGAAGTTAGACATTAACACCGTTGGATGCCGGCGGCTCAGTGGTCTAGAGGTTAGGCGCTCGGACGCGAGGCTGATAGATTCTGGGTTCGAATCTCGCAAGGCGGAGGGATGGTGGATGCGCACTGCCAAGGAAGAGTCCCACAGTAGGACGAGACGGCCATCCACTGTTTCCAGGTTTTTCATGATGGTTTAGCTTCAATTGATTCATGATCTCGACTATTGCAATAATATTATTTGTTTAATATCATATCGATTTTGTAATCCGGACTTTAAATACTGAAAAACAAAGTGTGAATAGTTTCAATCTCATTAGCAAATGATAAATTTGATATTTATGAATTTTAAAGCCATATAGCCATAGTAAGAATGTTAATGATCTTTCATTGAAGAATCATATGATCTGTTTGTTGATAAAATGCTTTGTTTACTAAACAAATTCAAATGAAGGTCAACTGATTACAATTGGCTGGCTGTATTAGCTGGTTGACAATTTATTAATCTAGAACAACATATATAAGTGAACAATATTGTTTTCGATTAGATCCTTATAAGGCTTTTCTCAAATATACAGTAATATTTATATGCATATATGAAATTAATTAAACCAATCAAGGAAGTTTATAAGTCAATGATAACAATGGAAACAATTACATAATAAGTGAAAAGTACAAATCGGTAGTTTGATGACAGGTGTACTAGTTGTCATAAGAATAATAAAGGCTTGAATCAATATTACCTAATGGTAAATAGGTCAATGATTAGAAAAAGTATTGACACTGAAATAAAATTCATAGAAAGATTATACGATTACGCAATACGAGGTGTTCAGATAATTGGACCGTGAAGCGTCAGTCAGTTAGTAACAACGTAGAACTTCGTACATATGTACATCAGTCCGAGTTGCCATACCACATTAGCACGGAGAAGCAGTTGTCGATTCAAATCCCATAGTAGTAGAGGTATAAGAGTATGGAAAATATTAATAAATAAAATCATTTATTAAGGCCAAGGGAGAGATAAGGGTGCTTCACAGATTTCTTGTGAACACAAAATCTTGGATTGTTGGCACAAATTCATATATCTTATGCTATGTGTAATAGACCAGATCGAACATCATAAGGAAAAGTAGTAGGAATACGATAAATGACTTGTTTCTGTCCACTACATGACCACTATTGATCAAGTGTGATAGAAACGAGCGGCGTATTGTCTTGACATTACCTTTTTCTAAGCACGAAGGGAGGTGTTCACTAACACTTTGGTTGTCTGGTGGTGCGCCCAATACAGCTTTCTCCGCAGGAGCAGCTGAATTTGTAGATACAAATAGAAGTGGCATAACCAGGTAACTTATACTCTGTGGGTTTATATTATTTAATGCATGGTTAGTTTCACAAACTGTAAACACAGTTAACCACTTTTATATTGGCTCGAAAGAATCATATTATTTCAATTCTCGGATCCATGATTACTTTCTTCAAGAATGTTCATAGTTAGTGAAATATAAGTATTTGTTCAATTTACCACTTCATAATTCTTGTCGTTATTCTATTTATCTGCATTAATATAGAATAAAGTATGTCCATTGGTTGTGAATAAGAATTATTGATATGGTGAAAATCCGCGAAATAAACAAATTAGCCTTACTCTGCTAAGCTTATTGATAATGATTTACTCGAAATTATCAATGAGAAAAATTGTATGAAATTTATAGATAATATTTTATCATAAGTTCTCATTGTACAGCTAACAATACCATATCTTGTTAATCTAGATGGTTGTGTAAGGACGGCCTACGGGTAAATTCGAAGGAGCTCAGAAAGAGCCGAAGATATTCCATTCAATCATCTTTTGGAAGAATGTTCCAGAATCCTTACATGTACCTTCCCTATTAGACAAATGCTAATAACCTGTATGCGGATCAGAAGACTATAATGACTTCGTTTTTACTAAAAACTATAAATACCTCAAAGTTTTGTACCATAATTGACACTGCTTTGGAATAGCATTCCTTTCACTTGTCTTATCATTTTCGACTTGGGAGGGTTCTAGTGCTCTAGCAGTATAATAATAATTTAAGCTCTAGATATAACATCTGGAACTCGGTAATATAGCGCTTTAGCTGTCACTCGTTATTTACAAAAAACAAAACATTTTATGAAAATTTTTCTCGGGTCAAAGTCGGTTGTATATCCTTATTTACAGAATGTAAACTTATATAATAAAGTTTTCAAGAATCCTGGTGTCATTTGAAGGTTTAAGAATACACTTGAAGTAAAGTTAACATTCTTTCGCCGACATATCGAGTTGTCGTGATGTCTTGCCTATAACATTACAGTCAGTATACTTGGTTTTAGAGACATAATTCTGTTGCTTCTCCTTTAGTACTCCATTCTTTACATTTAAAATAAAATTATTGTCATTCTGGAGAACACATATCCTTATGGTCTAGGATCCTTCTAATTTCTTCTGAATTTCCTTGGCGGTATGGAATTACCATCGACTTCATCCATTCTTTACGTTGACCGATCATTTTTCCCAACTCGATGTCTTTGTCCTTCAGTTATGATTGGTTGGTAAACTCAACTAATCAGATACTTAGTGATTATCTTTTTTGATAAAACGTGTGCTGATCTGTAATCTAGATATTTCACAGAATATTTGGACTTAAGGAATACACTAATTTTGAAACAACTGTTTTCTTTCAAACAAATAGTCGAGAAATGAAAGTTTACAGTCAAGAAATGCGGTCTCTTTATGAACTTAGTGCTATATGGTATAGTGTTAGAATGCTCAAAAGGTTCTAATCCATCTCGTTTTGTAATAACACGGTTGCTCTCTGCGCTCCTCAAACAGACTGTTGGTCAACAAGTAAATTAGTTCCCAGTTAGTAACAATAGTGGAAAATGATGATCCCATAGTTAAAACTCCTGCTGACCTGTCAGTGACTAGACAAGGTTATTTGATCAGTAATTATACATATTGTTCTGTCCACGTGATTAACTACGTCCTGGATAAGCTATGTTGAGTTTCAGTAAACAAGAAATCCAGTTCCTGTGTGCTGTATTCATATTACGCGTTTATGGAAAATAAACTTTGTCATAAACCACACTTCACCACATTAATTAAAACACTTATTTACTTCTTAGCCCTATTGTCACTCAATTGAAAGATAAAAGATGCAATCAAAATATATCATATGATTTGACAACGTAAATTTAGAGTACACATTACTTATATGCAGCGTTTCGAAGAAAAAGGATTAATTAAATTTAGATCAATTGACACTAATCAGGGTGATTCTTTGTCGCATGCACTTCATGAGACCAAGCGATATGATGAGTTAATCTTGGTACTAAACCTGAATTATAAGGGATACTTGAGTTCGAATAAGTACGTCTATGGGTGCTTCGTATTCCCCAAGTAATTTTGTGTATTGGAGTGACAACTGGTATGTTGATAAACCGGATTTACTATATTAACTCAGTGAAGATTCTTATATCTAACTTTGCTAACAGTTGTATAATATTACAATCCACACTAATTTCCAAAACGTTTTGTCAGTAAGGCTTCCTTCTAAGGGGTTACCGATTAGTTTCTAAACTCGCCAATTCATACCTCATGTATTGGATGTTTGTAAAACAAACCCTAAAAATATTTTAGTCTGATGAGCTTTTGAGGATTTACCAAAAGTTATCAGTCGCATGCGAAAATCTTAGGCGATATATCAAACTACTTTGAGTGATTTTATACACTCAACCTAAGTACCTTGTATCCTGGATTTTATGAACTGTGCAACATACTGTTCTCCATGGTGAAGTTCTCTTCCTCAATTCACAACTCTTAGTAGTGAAAATCTCCATTTGGACCGATAGGTTCTACCAGCCTAGCATATGTTGTAGAGTAAATAAAAAGTCTGCACCCGAATGCTTGGGTACAGCCGAGTCGGGAGAGTCAACTATTCCCTCTCCAAACGCTCTCATATGGACACGTGCATACAACCACTGCCACATAAGTTCTACTCATTACCTTTTCGTGGCATTACTGCTCTTTACGAAATCGAGAAGACGAAAAGCGAATGACCGGCGCTTTGACCAGGTTGATGGACACGGAGTCCACCTAAGGGAGTTGAAAAACCCTCATTCGAAACCGATGGTGCACATAGGCTCCAGTATCCTGAAGGAACCAATGGCGTATGAACCAATCATTAGTCACCGGCTACAATGGGACTGCATCTCCTTACGATACTCCACTGCCTTGTGGATTAGACCTTTAAGTCGAAGGCTTGAGGTGTGGCCCCCTAAGCAAACCACGTGGTTCGGTTTGGGCACCCGGGTAGTATTCCAGCCCTCACATAAACCGAATGATTTATGTGGCGCATATCTATTTGATGCCTTCTTGTACCAATGTTTACGTATTTAAATAAATAATAAATAAAAAGTTTAAAGAAACCATTAGAAAGGATAAGACTTGTTGGACTATAATTCAAAAGAAATCTTTAGTTATTAATTAACTCATATCCCTAACAAACTTGTATATTGTATACGAAATTACGATCATATTTGTGAGTTACACATATGCACCGTGCTTTTATTTGACTATCAATCAGCTATAGATTGAATGATTCATATCGATTATAAACTCCTATCATCAAGTGAATGAAAAAGTAAGTGGTTTATGCAATGATTTTGGATATTCACAAAAAGTAAACAAAAAGACAAACAAGTAAAAAACAATATCAGTTTTTTCTCCAAACAAAAACAACAGAAAATAGCTGAATAGAAAAGAAAAAATAGTAATCAAAAATTGAAGCAAGTACAAAAATCCAACTCAAAATTGTGTCATAATGATAAGCTTAAAAAAAGTTTACATAACAGAAACAACAATCGAAGAGTTCTACGGAATTCCTTAGCGTAAAGCAATGCAATAAAATTAAAGTTAATTTAGGTTTACTAAAGAAATTCTAATCATGTTTATTTCTTTCGTTTGTTCAATAAAAAGAGGAAGACTAAATAAAATAAACAAATTTAACAAACAAACAAAAACAATTACCATATAGAAGTGAAGTGATTGATAATGACCATCTGTATATTTTTCTTTTGTACAGTAACCATTTGTTTTGTTTTTTCTTTTTATTACAGATATATTTATCAAATAATTATAGACATAGCAGAAGATAAAAATTCTTCAAAACTGAATTGTGCATATCCATTACGATTTATATCATATCGTCTAAAAGAGTTTGTGAGAATCTACGAGAAAAGAAGACAAAAGATTGATTTAGAAAGGAGGAACATTTAGAATTAAGAACTAGATGTTTATATTTACACATGTTAATTCTATAAACAATCTGAATGAAAAACTAATCTGGAAAGGATGTCAAGAAACAGTATGATTGTTGGCCTCTGATAAGTATGACGGTGTTCTAACATTTGGCGATGACGATATTTACTGGAAATTCTATTCACAAGCATAGAGAAAAACTGTTCCCACCGACAAGCTATAAACCTGACCTTTTACAACCAAATTGACATCACACAGACTCAGATTGGCATAAATCGCTAAGACTTGCTGTAAGTAAGTTGATGCCATTTGTCACACCAACATCAGCACACATACAATAACCAAGATACATAGGCTTTCCAACTATTCCTAACGGATCTCCACAGAGCGAGTGTGTCCACATGTTGTTGTCGGTCACATAGAAGTAGTTTCCACTTAGAAGATGGAAAGTGCATGCCAAACTTACGAACACTGATTGTTAACTGATTCAGTTGGTCGTAAGCTAACGCAGAACCTGGAAAATATGAGGACTGGTTCATATTGTCACAACATATCAACACAATGATGAAGTTGTTAAGTACCGGAGTATTAGAAGCAGCAACAATATCAGTGGTAGTAGAAAACATTAGCCGTAGACAATATGATTCAATAAGAAGGAACATGAAGGACAAAACAGAAGTGTAAGATATTTTTAGGAACTGAGGTTTAAGGGAGGACAAAGAGTGGATAGGGTCAAATCAATGCGATTGATTCTGGACCATATCACATAACGTATCTAACTATTGGTTACAGTGACCGCGCGAACCTAAACCAAGTAATTTGCACCTACCAGGTGACGGCATTAGATGAGGAATTCCATTTTCGCAGCATCGTGTATTTTACAGTAAACCCTCAATATTTTAATGTTAAACTAAATAAACCTAACCGCATCGTTTAATGTTACAGCGATAAAGCTAAACCATACTTGAATAGTGTTTCACTCAGAATCCTGGTAATAGTTTCTCCACCTCGTGTGTAGTATGTTGCCTATAACTTATGGTCCTAATCTTTGACTAATGATACGATTCTACTGACAAGATTAACATTGAATTGAGGCTGAGATAATCTTGACTCTTTGGTTCACATCTATTGTTAGTCTTATGTTCGAACAAGAGAACAGAGTGGGAAAACTTGTCATATTTCAGGCACCCAATCTACATATTTTTTACACCAAATATTCGCTAGTTTATATACGTTAACTATCAGAACGTGACGTACCTCAAATAAGAAATCAAACTTTAGAGAAAATTTCACTATACGTGGCAGAGGGCGGGTTAAAAGGTGAGTAAATAATCAACAAAAATTACAGAACAATAAAAAAGATGACCAATAAGTTCAAAGAAAGCTCACAATACAAGGAATATAGGAGTACAATAAACCAGTTGTCTAATAATCATACAATAAAAAATATCAACAGTAACAATCCGAAAACCAGTGTTCAAAACTCGCTGTTATAACACTAAATGACAAGTAAAGTCACTAATTATCATCTAATCATGCAAAGTTCAATGGTGGTAGCCATTATCGTGAGTGAAAATATACTAAAAGTCAAACCTCTAATTAAACGCATCTAATTTCGAGATGGAGATTCAATATGGATTTTCGCCTTAATCTTAAACAGTCTACCTTTTTATATCTTAACTACTGGACTCAATAAAAGATTTATTTTCAGTGATCTAGTTCACTTAAGTACTATATATGTACTTACTTGGAGACATACACAAGCAAAAATAAAGTCATCGAAGGCGATCTGTCCTTGTTTATTACGGTCGAAACGACCGATCATCATTTTTATAAAACAAGGAGAGAGTCGGTAACCAAAACAGGACAATGCACTTTGGAACTCTCTAGCATCGAGTAATCCAGATCTATCCTGATCATATTGACGAAAACACCGTTGCCAATCCTGAACATATTTGAATAAATAGGCGAACTCTCTTAAATCAATGGTTCCATTTCTGTCTTGGTCAAACATTGAAATCATCAGCTGAACAGTTCTAGTGTTGAACGGTGTACCTATACCTTTAAAAATTAGCAGAATAATTGTTAACTGAGAAATGTTTCTAATCCTGAAATATTGACTAAGTTGATAAATACAAGAACTGCCAAAATATAATTAAAAGGAAGTTTTTGAAGCGAAAAAACTGTGCAAACTAACGTGATTACAACAAACTTGATTTCGCTGTTTAGCTACTTAGTTAGCCACTGTAAAACTTCACGATAAAAGAACTCAGTCAGAAAAGTCATAGAATCTTTATAACATTTAATAGCAAATAACAAGCTCAATTATATGGACCTAAAACTTAAAAGTAGCAGATTCTTGTAATTTCCAGGGAAATAAACAGCAACAGTAAATAACTAAGCCGATGTCCTAAAAAGAAGCGATATTTATGAGACGATAAAAAGGAACCGAACAGTGAGTAGGCGAAAATCCAGGAGTACGAAGAGGAAAACCGACTGATATTATAAGGTAGTCAGATATTAGAGGTGAATTCTATCAGGGAATATACAGACATATCGTATAAACGAAAAGTTTTGTTTGTGAACGACAGAAGTCCTGGAAGTAAGTTGAGTGAAGTAGAAGGTTTAGAGTGTGAACAAAGTCAATTTACTATTGTCACCGATGAAAGATTTCAGCAGTGCTTACATATAGTTGGGTTAGAGGTTTCTATGAATTGATAGAGAATGCTGTAAAGTGGGGCATTGCTTTGCATAAAAACTCTAGACAACATTTTAACTTTTAAACCTCACTGTACCAAGACTTGGTGGGGGGTAGCCAGTTGTTAAGTCACTCTTGACAGTCGTACATCTCCCAGGTGTTATGTAATATTCTGTCCTACTCTGTTCATCTAAATGCTTCGCGTTAAGACAAACTGAATCCGACAGTGAAAGTCGACTGTTGATTGCACAGGACTTTAACACATCTACCTCAAATTTCGTATACATCATTAGTGATTCCACACATCAGACAGCAGGATACTCTTGATCGTGATGGGACACACCTTAATGCGTCAGCTAATAAACGATGTGATATCTACAACCACAGATACTTGCTACTGCGCTTAATCCTGAGTTGTAAGAATTACGATATCAACTAATACTGACCACCCAGTCCTGGTAATTAAGTTTTAATGTTGAGTGTTATCAGACTGCTAAAATGTATTGCTTGAAAATACAAGCCATTACGAGGTTTATCACACTTATGAAGTGCCCAACTGATGTGAAGAAATTTTACATATCCAAGAGTTGAGTCGACACTTGAAGTTGGTGTATACGGACTCTTAAATGGCTTAAGATTCTTGAAGGTTGAAGAGTTAAAAGGAAAGTTTGGAAGAATAGACTACTTCATACTACTTTTTCCCAAGTGCTCACAAGGAGACAAAACAATAAAATTGCTGTTACTAAGCAACACGTTTGCATACCATTTGATAGTGCCGACTGTAGCTCCGTGTGATCAATATTTCCGTCTCTGTTCCTGTCCACACTGAAATGAACGTCACTGAAGTAATTTTAACATTTACGTTTCAAAAATCCTCCTGACTGCTTGTTCGTCTTGCATATGTCTAATAAAATACTAAGAAAATGACTATTATGTCCTTGTCTTTTTAAATAACCGCATTCAATACCCAATGCCTTACTGATAAGCTTTCATAAAGCAGTTGATTTCTTTGCGCTCGCTTCTTGTTTTTCAAAACGAGTATAGGAGTTTGGTAAAATCTCGTAGGCGGTAATTTAGACACTCAACTGTATTAGTTTTCAGTAATAAGAAGAGTAGGTTGATGAACCTGTGTCAATCCTGACAGATTGCCTTCCACATTGAAGGTCCAGCTTCTCCTTGAAAATATTCACTGACGAGGCTGATGTTACTTGTTCAAGCAAGGTGTTCCAGTCATTGGCTACTCGATGAGAAATACGGGACCCCATTTTTAAGTTTATTAAATCGCAGTTTGTGAACCTTCTTGCCATGGCCTCGGAGATTATTAGTGCTGGAAGGAGTTAAAAGATAAGACATTAACACCCAAGTCACAATTGAAGATGCGAAATGCCAGTATAAGCTCACCTCGCGTCCTGCGATACAACAAGGAGGAAAGATTTAGACGCTTTAATCGTTCATCATAAGGGAGTTTAGAAAGACCCTTCATTAATTTTGTTCCCACACGGTGAACACGCTCAAGTGAGTTGGTATCCTTTATCAGACATAGGCTGTCTGTTTGGATACAGTACTCTAAGTGTGGTCTTACATAGGTGAGATATAGAATTTGAAAAATTTCTTCGTCAAAGCATTTGAATGCTCGGTGAAGTGACCATAACTCACTAAAACCTTTGACAGCAGCTGCGTTGCAATGAGTAATTGTTTTCAAGTCATGGCTTATTATGACTCCTAAGCTTTTATGTTCTTGAACAACTAATGATGATTAAAAGCCAGATAGGAATGAGTCAGTGGTGTATGATGATAGTAATGTTAGTTCAGTTAAGAGATATTCCCCAGATTGGGCTCGCCCACGTGGGAGATTGTTTTCCATGGATCGGTACGTGTTTGTCATAGTTAATCTTGAGGCTACCCACCTTTTTTATGGTATTTTCTATCTGAAAATCGATGATCAAGACAAATGAGTGACTTGGAGTTAGTCTGAAGGCAACTTGGTGATTTGTATGCATGGATAATGTAGTGTCATCTGTCACTAGCAAACTCATCCTGCAGGCAAGTCACTGAACGTCGAGCAGTTTGCCGACCTTTGTCAAGCTCAAGGACGCACAATGCGCACCAATCAACTGCTTGCCATGGACAGTTACATGAGTAGTGGTTTTGCCTTGTGTTTCTTCTGAACCGGAGAGAAACGACAAGAACCGAGCGCCAAAGAATTAGTCAATTTATATAAGCTTGTGATAAAGTTAATGGGTATGCTATTGCATATTAGAAGGCTGGTTGGTTGTAATGTAGCGTTGTGTCATGTCTAGGGAATTCGTGTTAAGTCCTCACAGTTTCTGACGTTCATGAGTAATAAGTGCAAGACTCAGGTGTAGTGAGTTGTGATGGGCGGGGAGGTTAGAAAGCACTTATGGCTTTTATTTTGTGTATGTCTTGGCGATGTGATAATCCACACCACTGTTATTTAGTTCACATAACAATTTTCTGGAATTCATCATGTTAGCCCTAAGACTCCGCAGACCACCATGCTAGATCGTTCTTTGTCTATTTTTGGGGGTTTCCTTGAAGTTTTTCGTATTAACAACCACTTGTCATTGCAAAACCCTAGTAGCTGAATAATTCTCAAGCGCTGGGTTCTGTGACACAAAGACGGTTCCTTATGCTATGTGAAAGGGTCCAGTATCTATTGATGGATGAGTTCATCTTCCATCCTATTTTAGCAAACATACTAGCAAAAAATTGCTTTGCTAGTCCTCATACCAAGTAAGATGCGTTATTTATTTCTTTGCTGCCTGTTGGAAGCTTTCTTGCTTTCCTGTATCATACTCTTCTAAGCTGAGGTGGGAAAGGAATTAGGGAACTTCGTTCACTGTCTCTTAGCCGAGTTTATTTGTGCGTCTGCGTCGTTATTCTTTTTCATTATGGCCATTATTATTACCCTTCTGACCATTGGGTTCAATGTATATTGTACTGTCGAGGAAAGACGTAGGCGGTTTCGGTATTGTATGTGAAGCCTGATATTTCTATACCATCGATTAAATTGAAGGATTTCGCCTACATTCTGGGTACACGTACCAAACACATGTGGATGAGTGGTTCGCCATGAAAGCGTAGTACTGTTTGGGTACTGTTGTATTAAAAAGAGAAATGGACCAAAGTGTCATAGAATTAGTGAGGAAACCCCAAGTTATATGTTCCAGCTAGTGAAGATCGTGTTATTATATCATAACTGATCTCAGAGAAGTTGTGGTGGGAGATCTATTGGTGTCATTTGTTACAACCAGAATCCATTTTTTCAGGGCACATTTTCTCATTTAGGCTGGGTCTGTTTGTTTCAAATACCTCGCCTAGAGTCACTTATATTATGGTTGGTAAGGATTTGTGGAGAAATGTCAAACCAAAAAATGAATGTTATTTATTATTATTACTGGTTTCAGAATCTTTTATTCAGCTATAATAGCTGAGTGATAATTATCACGTGCAATGCGTTTGGAGCTTGTGATATTGAATTTGAACTCTGAGTAGTTGTCCATTCTATTTTCATGTTCGGTAGCAGATTGATGATGGAATATTTAGTCTTCCGTTCTTAATACTGGGTCACGAATCTACCAAGTCTGGCAGTTACCGTTTGTCTCGGAGTTCAACCGGTCATAAACTTTTGTCCATCTTGTCAGAATTCTTGATCTTGTCTTTCAGTTCGATTAGTCTTTGAGAATGGTCCAATTTGGAGTTTTTTAATCCATTTCTGCTCTGTGAGATTATTCGTTATCTGGAAACTACGGGATTATGCTTGCTTGCGAAAAAGTGTGCCGTTTGCCTGCTGTTATGTTGGGTACAGATGATCCTAATAATGTTAATGACTTTTTGATAAATTATTTGACAAGAGTGGGACAGAAACGTAGTAACCCACCTCAAGATGTCGCAGAGGATGGGTACTCAGGCTCCGTGACTATGTATCTGAGAGCTTGAGTGGAGATTCAGCATGTTGATTCATTTTTGTTTGAAAACTAGGTGTTTCCATCTAATTAGGGAATGTCAGAAGAAATGCAGTTGATAAATAAATAAGGCTACCTACAGAAGTAGCTGCCGACCCTACTCAATTTTTTAAGATTTTGATTACTCATTTGGTCACTTAAAGGTTTGGGGGATATTAAAATACCCTGTTGAAGACAATCTGTGGTAGATTGTTAATTTTTTGAGGTATAGAGGGGTAACAGTCTGGTTCATAAGGGACGACTAGATTTCTAAACACTGCTCAAGTCTAGGAATACCTGATTATTCTTGAATATGGGATTGGAATTAAACCCCATGTACTGGTCGAACATTATGGTTAAATGATTCTATAGTGATTTGAGACGAAGTGGATTAAGTCTAGTCCAAACATGGATGAAGAATTAGAGCATACGTTTGTAGATATATTATATATAATTCTTTGGTAGGATTCTTTGTGTCAGTACAACCGATTTTAGAAACAGATGAACCTATCTCTTCTAGAGCACGACCGTATGATCTCAGTTCAGCTCAACTACTGGACGGAATAAAGAAATGCGTTTTTTTCATTCAAGTCACTGAGGTGTTAAAAAATTTTTTAAGCTCTTGGTACAAAAGAGAATGGGGATTATAAAATAAACTCTCACGCTTTTATTGTTCAAAAAATGGACATCAGACACTCACAGTCAAAATTCAGTTCATTATTGAAAATTGAGAAATGAAACACCAGTGAATTTCCAGCCAACTATTTGAGAAATAAGAAATGTTTTAGTGACACATTTCAGGAAACCTTCCGTTAATAATTGGGACTCCTTACTTATTATCCCCCTCTGTCAGCGTCTAATCTTTGTCACTCGCCTTTTCGCTAACTAATATAGAATTCGCCTAATGACAAGGCAATCAAAGAAGACTCGGTGCTTCATGCTGAAGCTAAGAGAGCAGCGGAAAATTTTGAGTCTTTGGAGGTTTCAAGTAAAGCTGATCTAATCAAGTGGCTTTAGTAGTCCTGCAAAATACAAATACTATCGAGAGCTGTAACTCAGCAGTGTTGTGTTTTATATGGTACATTGTCTAATTGTTAAAATTTTGTCTCTATTACTCAAGTCATTTCCCGAACCCATTTCGTGTTTTTCAGTGTATTGATCGTAGAAGAATGTGGTTGCTGGAATTAAGGTATGATTAAAAAATGTTCACTTTCCATTTGATTTATCTAGTCAGACTATCAAAAAAGTTGAAGTGTGTTGTGTTGTTCAATCCCATTAAGATCACTGCGTAGGTCCTTGGGTTCGGCTTTAAATAAGTTAGAGGTAACCGGTCAAAATGATCTGACTACTGACTCAGAAGTTGCTATGGATAAGGATATAAATACTTTTATCATTGAAAACGTATTACAGCTTAAGAATATTTAGATTGAGTTTTATCCATGTTCGTTCTGTGATTCCTTACACTTCGTGCCTTGTTCACTTGATACAATTTGGCCTAACGCTCAAGTATGTTGAAAATATAGTCTTAAAACAACTGGTATTCAACGTTTTTGTTTCTCATTTTTAAAACTGTTTGTTAGGTAATCTAAGCGGTTTAAGAAAATTTACCGGATTAGTTTGAAGACTATAATGTCAGAGCCACATTTTACTCACGGAAATTTCCTGTTTAGAACTGACTTCCTAACACTGCACACCGATTAAGACTAATATTAAATTCACAATGAGCAAGTACTGTTTATTCTATCTAAGTGAGCATAAAACGATTAGAGAATCTCAGCATCATAGCCAGATAACTTTCTACATTTTTCGGGATTGGACTTGGGAGAAGTAAATCTCTATGCTTTAAATATTTTTTGACTATGCTCATTCCCAGCATTTGATAAAATCTGAATTGATCAGAATCAGGTAACAGGAAATTTCAAATTGCTAGTACCTCCATATTAGCGTACCCTACTTTACTGATACTTTGTATGACAATTATAACCATTCTCCTGATCTCTTATATTTTTTATTGTACTTGTTCCAAACGGCTTATCAGTAGAAAAGTCTAAAACAAACCATTCAACCATTATGTTTTAAAGATATGCTGTGCACGATAGAATCAAACCGTACTGGTACCCACGTACTTTTTGAAGAGGCGACTTAAAGAAAAGAAGGAAGAGAAGAGTGAAAGATGGAAGGAAATTAATATTTGACTATATACAGAGGTAGAGGAACGTGAAGCGTGCTATCTGGCTACTTATAGTAAGAGAGGGTTTATGCGTTAAGTTGAACCATGAACTGGTAGTTTTGCCTGACCGAGTGGGTTTAACTTACTTCTCATTATTCTTCTCACAATGCGCTGATGGGTTTTATAAGTTTAAGTCCAAGGAGCTTGAAGCTGGTCAGTGCCCTTCCGATAACCAGTTACGTTTGGAAGTATATGAGTGTCCACTCTTCAACTATGAAGTTGCGTGGTGGACGAGGAATTGCATGATTCCTTCATTTTATTTCTATTTTTTTACATTTAATACTGGTTTGGATAGTGAACCAGGGACATGTGGGCTTGGGTTAAAAAAACCTCTCCAGAGTGTGAGTTTTCGATAAAATCAGAAAGTGCACAATGAATGACATTAAAATCTCCTACGAAAATGTTGAACTTCGACTACAGACAGCATTTTCATCTCATGGATAAGAGTATTTTTTCTCAAGTGAATGTGGTTGAATATATGTAACGTTGATATCCTTGGAAATCGATGATGTTATCACAATGTACCAATTTTTCCAATTTGTTGAGTTACTTAGGTACCTTTGCGATTGCTGGCCATTAAGTATTATATGGTGGCTTTCACCATCTCAGGACCTGTCGATGTAATGCGAGGATCAATAAGATCCTTACTTCTTAGACATGCTGCTTCCGAAAACGTGATACGGACATTTTAGTCATTTCCATTCCAACATTAACAAAGATTAGAATCATCCATAATAGGACATCTATCTAACGTCGAACCATCAAGTCCGACCCATTTTATGCACCGAAAACAGTCACATGATTGCCACACCACAGTCCTTCCCCTCCCAAAGTCGAAAGCACATGAAGTACGACTCCTAGTCCATGGATGAGAACTGTACATAAAACAGCAACAACTATTCCTTTCGAGCCCAAATGCTCATTTCATTTCGGATTTCAATTTAACTACGATCATTTGTTGCCCCACAATTTCCCGGGGGACACCCACAAAATCCTGGAGACCCAGCTTAACAAATGCCCCTCTATAAATCCCGTTGTAGACCATAACCATTCGATCACCAAAATACAGAACGACATTAAATCTTATGAACAATCTTACAGATAGTTCAAAGCCCTTAACCCACAACGTGTAGCTGTCCACAGCAGTAAAAGATCCTGCTTGCGGTTCTAGAAGGTTTGGCGTTGCACTAAACCTTAGAGCCGAGACTAAACCAGTCGACTGGATTCCTTCTACCAGTCGATTATGCGCTATTAGGTTAGAAAGAGCCATTAGTGTAAGTGGAAATCGGAGCTAGAAACGACGTCTTTCTGTCGTCTTCACCCACAGAATGCAGCCCTGACGCGACTAAGGATGAGTTCTACCACCGTTTAGGTGATCTTCCACAGAATGTGGTTCGACAGACATCTTAGGACTGGCCAAAGGCGTTGGTTGGGCTTTGAAAGCATGAGAAAGTCGTTCGAGTGGCAATACGGACAATTCGGCTCCAGGGCAGATATCATTGAACGTCTGTTGTGAATTCGTGCAGAACGCGACCTGTTTTCGGCCAACACTAACTGTTGCCACAGTGATCGTCTATGTACTACTTGGCGTCCTCCCTCTGAATCTCAAGTCTAGACTCAGACTGCTCACATTGTGATGAGTCATGCTGGCAAGACTGCCGCCATTTTTGGAGTACTTATCTGGATTTTCATAATGTTCTTGTGTGCACTAACATTATTACACGTTTCAGTGTCCAAACAATTCATCGCCTTAGACGAAGTGATTTCAGAAAATTGGTTACAGCTTCTGTTACAACCAAATGTCAAACCGAGCTAGGTTCAAGGCTAGCCATCAGCTCACCGAGAAGTATAGATGGGCATTGGCTGCAGTTGCGTGATGCCATGAAAATGACTGGCGAATTCGCCTGCGGCTTCACGAAACGTACTGCTTACGAGGACTGGGTGTCTACAAGCCTCTGATGACTAGGTGGAGCACTCCGGTGTACCTCGGGTAACTGCAAGTTTGACGGCATACCAAGATCGCTACGTTATGAAATCGCGTACGGTTTGCTCAAGGAATGAGAGTCCTGAATCTTGCTAACGATTTGGAAGAAGCAACCCACTTCTGATAACTGCCAGAAGCTCCTTCAACTCATCTGAGTCACTAGATGCACGAAGTCTGATGTGAGTGAAGCAAAATGTGGGATATCATTCAAAAGCATCTACCGACGTCTTGGAAGTCGGAGCAGTTCAGCTAGTCTGCCTCACCGGCAACTGTTAAGTGATATCAGTGTCCATAGGTATGGCATCTAGTTTATACCTTCTAAGTGCAAACTGCCCCTACAAGACTGGCAGGACCCTGAATCTACACTCACTCTTGGTAGTGAGCAGACAGAAGTAGTACAGAAGTTAGAGTATCTGGGTAGCTGAGTAATTTCTGGTAGTGGTGTGAGTGATGACATCAATTCAGGTGTAACGGAAACCAGAGTGGCTTTTACTAGCTTGAACCATCTTTGGCACCCTCGTGACGTTAGTCTAACTGTCCAAGGTCGGGTCGGTGATAGCAGTTTTTCTCTACGCTTGCAAAACATGGCCTCTATGAGTTGAGGTTTTTAATTGTCCCCCTGCGTTTGATTATCGCTGTCCCTGGATGTTCGCTGATAATCCGCGGTAAAACTATTTTATTATGCAGAGGTCCAGCAGCGTGTGTTCGGACCACCTTTCATACAATGTATGACAGGACCAGCCTCTGTTGATCTTTCACGACTCCCTGGTCGGGGGTCTAGAGATAGTGCAACACAGTAGTCTGAGATATTAGCAGACATGTCCCAAGGTTGAAGCTAGTAGTGATCCTGCAGTAAATTTCTTCATAAAAATGAAAATAACTTCTTTAACTGAAAGAGTTTGTAGTGGCATTGGACAATAGCCACACAATCCACAAAGCTGTGAACACGAGACTACTCAGAAAATAGATATTCAATATTTAATGCGGAGAAATACCTAACAATGAAGAAGGCGCGAACAATGAATTGAATAGACTGGAGTTGATCGAGTGGCATGGCTCGGCCATGCAGGCGTGGTCTCTGCTGAATGTTACCTTATATCTTCTATTCATATTAAATATATTGTTCTTTCTCTAGCCTAACCTTGTTCTACATCATGTATTGGTAATTGATACGATACAGTGAGTTGGTGTAGTCGATGGTGTGACTTCCACGTAAGATTAGGCAGTTATATCATGACAAATCTACAAATTTAGGATTCGGTCTATTATTAGAGCAGTACTAATATCATAGTAGACCATAATTCTACATTGGTGAGCCCAACTAAAGAAACGCAACCTATTATTGTTAATCCTTATTTCCACCTTAACCTTCTCAATCGGTTTTTATTTTTGTAAACCCAGTATTCTAATAGTCCTTTGATTAATGGTCACATATATTATCGTAATGTTATATCTATTAGTTCTCATAACTTACTAGCTCAATCGATAATAAAAGTTGATCATCTATGTCAACTAATTAGCTTTGATGGTTCGTTAACAAGCTTTAATAGCATTTACCTGCTTCAGCGACATAGACTTGTTTAAACATGAAGCTCCAGTGAATATGAGCTGTAAATAACTTATCTGGATCTAATTCTTGGTGTTCCTTCAACTCATCATGTTCTAAACTATGCACTATCCTGTAATATCTTTTCTTCCGACCACTGCCTGCCTAATTTCATATTTTCGAGTTCCATTGCCAAACAACAAGGATGACACTTCTCCAAAAAAATACGGTGAGTTTCAGCTATAAGTTTTCTGCAATCATAAAGTCATTTTACATGACTCGTTCAATGGCAACCACACAATTACCTGAATTCATTCGATTGTTCTGATCAGAGCGAGTGGCAAAAACGCCAACAGCATCAAGCACCCTAGAATTAATTGCCATACTGCATGTTCTTTCTGGATTTTTTTGGATCATTACTACTCACGAGTGGCGTTGTATGTGTCGTCCACTGAATAATCTAATTTTCAAAAATAACCCAGGCGAGTCCAACTATTTTACTTAATGATTTTTTGTACTTAACATGTATATGTCTTCCAGTTGCTTTTGCCATATATTTGTAAGTGTCCCTAGGCTAAATGCAGTAGCTTTTTATGGAATGTTTATAACGCGTCATATTCCTGCCTGAAGTTTCACAAGCATTCTTAGCTTTGAATTTATTTATCTGGTCATGTTCAGTATTTTTAAATTGTCATATACGTCAACAACCTGCTTGTTAACCTCGCCCGTACATACGTTACACTATATCTTCATGTCTTCTAAATTTAGAAATCATCTGAATCGCCTTTAACATTTATCAATAAACCCATCATAGTCGTTGTCGCTAATCGTATTTGGCTTTATGGATTGATTAATCATATTAGCAGCCTAAAATGCGAACATAGTTTAGATAATAAGATTAAAAATTTAGGTACTATCAACGGCACTAGTGAAATAACTAAATCCCCAGGTAGCTGTTGGCTAAACAAACGTTTAAAATCAAAACTCCGTTGCTTACTAGAATTAACACTAAACGAATATTTCTGAATTGAAAGTTATAATTAAATTAAGCGTCTCGGATTCTTTGACGTTATAAATTTCTGACGATTTCGAATCACCTAAAGCAACAATACCTATTTTTCCACTGACTAATCCTCAATCAACACTATAACTAGTTAAATTTAATAGTTTCAGGATATCGTCATAAAGCATTGTCATAACTTGACAATCACGTAATATGATTGATAAAATTAAGGAAACTATTAACGAAATCGGTCAGCAAATTGACTTATAATTATCACTAGTGTTGTTTTTCTTTTATCTTCATTCACTACAGATGATTACAGTATGTTTCTCTATCAGTTGCTCATTCAGTAAATATCTCAAAACCATGTCAGTCTAATTGATGGTCTAGCGACACAATCATGCATGCAAATAATCAGTATAAGCAGTCGAGCAAACCTCCTGTAAACTGAAAACATCAATGTCGAATTTACCCCAACACTGACTAAGGTTCAAGCCATTATCATAGACATGAGTTGGGAGTGTACTCCCCCTAGTTACAACTTATGTTCTCCCTGATAATCACATGAGCATCACTCACTATTAATCATCTTGTAAAAACTCATTTAGCTAAATACATCTTGCAGCACCACATCACTTAGTAATATGACACATAGGCTTAACTGATTTCAATAACTTATAACTACTATATCTCAATTAAGTCGTATTCCGCCTCATGATAAACTGCATACTTGCAACTAACTTGTATGCCCAATCAGCCGACAAGTATAAATAAAAATAAATAGTCTGCCACAGATCAGAACATTGAGTCTAGAGCATGTCTCTTACGAATACACTAATGTTTAACGATTTGTTCCTAGCTATCTGTCCAAAATTCATATAATCATCACCCACGTATTTAAATTTTGTTTTGATAAACATTCATATGTATTAGTAGTATTACTAAATTCTATCACGGTCAAGTAAAAATGAGGTTGAGAAAATCTCCCCGTAACTAAATAAACCGTATCAAACTAACTGGAACACTAGTTGGAATTCTCCACGGTAATATTTTTGTTCCTTCAGTTAGCCTATTAATACAGATGCAATTGGAATTCAACTCATATGGACAACTTACTGGCATAATCGTTATTTGATTTCATAATTTAAACCAAAACTAATACCAATATTAACATTTCTACAATATTCATTACTTTAATATTTCTAAACACAAAATACTTACTACTTATTAACACGCATCGTTTTGTTATTATTATTATTGTAATCCCATTTTTTATAGCTCAAATAATCTTCACCCAAATTTTCATTTGAAGCATGTTAAGCATGAAGGCAGATATTTTAAAATTATTACATGTATTTCCCGACCAGATGCTGCCGCTTTCATTTTGATTTATCTTTCAGCTTATTAATACCCGGAGGATTCTTATTATCCTTGGTAACCTCCGGTGCGCGACGATACCATCCAATTTGGTATCGAACCAACATCACGTTGATTCTGGTGGGAGAGTAGTGTAGTGGCATTGGACAATAGCCACACAATCCACAAAGCTGTGAACACGAGACTACTCAGAAAATAGATATTCAATATTTAATGCGGAGAAATACCTAACAATGAAGAAGGCGCGAACAATGAATTGAATAGACTGGAGTTGATCGAGTGGCATGGCTCGGCCATGCAGGCGTGGTCTCTGCTGAATGTTACCTTATATCTTCTATTCATATTAAATATATTGTTCTTTCTCTAGCCTAACCTTGTTCTACATCATGTATTGGTAATTGATACGATACAGTGAGTTGGTGTAGTCGATGGTGTGACTTCCACGTAAGATTAGGCAGTTATATCATGACAAATCTACAAATTTAGGATTCGGTCTATTATTAGAGCAGTACTAATATCATAGTAGACCATAATTCTACAAGTTCTTTCGGATTGTACTTTTCCCAACTAAAATCGCTCTTTCCAGTATTATTTTCTCACTCCTGTACATTAATTCCCATTTACAGTCGTCCTTCTTTTCGCTATACTCACTTTACTATCTGTATTTCTCACAACCCTATTATTTGGTGTGACGCATATATATTTAATGCCCCCTTGTACCAATATTTATGGGCTTAAATAAATAAATAAATGTCTAACACCACACACACTAAAATGAGTGTACTTTATGAGTAAGCCTGAAACGTTCTGAGATTCAGAACAGATTCACACGCAATAGGAACACCTTTCTTGGCAATAATCAAAGGAATTCCTTATTTTTAACCTAAAACACAGGACTTCCGAAACTACCCACAACAAAGCAAGAATGCCACATGGCACACAAAAAGATCAAATCAGCATTAATATAAGTCCGATAGTCCTTCTTCTTCAGGTGGCGAACCAAATAACCCACTAGGTTTACATCACGCCTCTATGAATAATCACTGTACCTGGCACTAATTTTAACCACTACTCAATATGTACCAAATAGGGTTACCCACCCATAAACTCTGATGCTTTAAAGCATCCCTTCCCTTACCCTGATAACCGAAAGTTGATTGTCCTCGGATATAACAGACTCATTCCTTCAAATTGACACCTGTGAACGAGCATCTAAAATTGGTGGTGATTGTCTTATATATGCCTCCAAAAACACAATAGCGGAAACCTATAGTGACTCTATCTTCAGTAAAGTACTTGATTCCATATGGCTTACTGTGCACGCTTATGACCGAATGAATGTATATATCGAGTTCAAATTACTCCTTTAAGGAAGTCGATTCCTAATGCTGCCTCCACAGATTTCGCTTGCAAAATTATTTGTAATGATTCTCACTTTCCAAGCTTCAACTGGCAGACACACTGCCCTACTTTGTTTTGAAAACATGCTTAGTTCCTTAGACATACGTGGTTGGTAGCGATATGTGCATCTGTCTACGCGAAACTACATTATTCTACACCTGATATTCTGTCACAACTTTGCACTGACATCCGTGGTGGTCAGCAAGTTGCACAACAGCGATAAAAAAATAGGTCTATCTAGTCTACCTTTCTTAAAAAATAAACAAATCTAAAACAATATGGAGTCTAATGTATACGCTGGTTGGGAAAAGTTTCGATTTTTAATTAAGCACTCCGACTGGAGAAGTTTTTTTATAAGTGACAAGCTTTAAGAAACACTAGAGATTTCGTGATAATTAGGAGTATTTGAATTATAGTACCAACTAAGAATCCCGGAAACAACGCAATTTAACCAAGAAGTATTAGATGAGCACGAACAAATGTATTACATTTGGAATTCGAAATCAAGCATTCAACAAGTACAAAGGAATCATTAGTTCATACAAACAATACAGATGAACAAAAAAACTTTTATCTGAAAAACATGATGTAAATAATGAAAACATAGTCTGTAATAAGCCTAATATTTTAACTTTGGTTTATTTAAGGGAAGTTCTCTTTATCTAGCTTAGGTCAAACATTTGTTTTCTTAATATATTCTCTACAATAGTTTTGTGAAGTAGATTTTCGTAAATTTCCTTCAATCATTTATGATTTTTAAGGTATATGATACATTATTACCAGTTATAAATTCACTGTGTGGCGTGAGCTACTTATATCCACATAAGTAGTATATAACGACAGTCAGGAATAGAATGTATTTTAGTAGAAGATCGAGAAGGAAAGAACGGCAACGGAAAGCCATTGATATGAAAGTGCATTAACAATGAAATCTGAGATGATGAACTGATATTTACAAAAGGGATAGTCAAGTTTCAGACAACTGATTGATATTTTGCAAATTAGCTACTAATCTTAGTGAGATGTTCTGTAATTTCGTGCTCGACTACATTTGATTTCCCCTATTCGTGTTCTTGTTCACTAAACGCTGTACTCCGCTAATTCTTACATTTGCCGTATAATTTCTGCTTTTTATTGGATATTATTCCAGGTTTAGACATTGGTGCTTAATATTCTGATAGAGTTCATTATTTTACGTTACTAGTTAGCTAAAAACCTTAATATTTTTGTGTGAACTGACTTTAAACTATATCGTGAATAGGTTATTTTGATGTAATAGCTTATGGTGGTCGGTATGCGATATATTTCCTAAAATTCGTATACAGTTAGTCCTGTTAACCGTCACTAGATAATGTCCCAGCAGTGTATTAATCAGAAGGTGAATATGAAGTGTTGATCAAGTTTATTATTGCATCACACACAGATAACCAAATTTACAGGTAATGTTAAGCAAGCATGATAAAGTAATGTCGAAAAACAAGCAGACAAGAGAGCGAGTTGAATGAGTGAGTCGGCGAGTACATGAACAGGATGAAAATGTACATATATATACATAGGGAAATGAATGAATCATCGAATCAATTAGGCAACTAATAGTAAGCTTAGAAGAATGAATATATGAGTAGGCAGTAAGCAATGCTCAAGCATACATATTTATACATTAGCAACAATAATAAAGCGCGGATCGGTAAAGCAAGAGCAGTATATTTACAACTGAGGGACATCTGGGACTCAAAACAAATCTCAATAAACACCAAGGTCAGGATTTTCAATATAAATGTCAAGACAGTTCTACTGTATGGAACTGATACTTGAAGAACTACGCAAGCAATCATCAAGAAGATACAAGTGTTTATTAACAGTTGTCTACGCAAAATACTTCGGATCCATTGGCCACACACTATATGCAACGACCTACTGTGAGAGAGAACAAACCAGATTGCAGCGGAGGAAGAAATCAGGGAGAAGCGCCGGAAGTGGATAGGACATACATTAAGGAAAGCGCCTAACTGCGTCACAAGACAAGCCCTCACATGGAATCCTCAAGGCCGAAGGAGGAGAGGAAGACCAAAGAACACATTACACCGAGAAATGGAGATAGACATGAGAAAAATGAACAAGAATTGGATGGAACTAGAAAAGAAGGATCAGGACAGAATGGGTTGGGGAATGCTGGTCGGCGGCCTATGCTCCATTAGGAGTAAGAGGCGTAAGTAAGTAAGTAACGATAATAAAGGTACAATGGTATAAATAAGTTGTTATTGTACGAATGATTCTATCCGTTAAGTAAGTTAACAAAACGGCCTAATAAAATTAAATGTCGACAAACTCAATTGCACACGAGCTACTATAAGCTGAATAAAGCTCTTAGTCGTTGAAACAAAAATCAGATTATATATGCACTCGAGTTATACTTTTTCTTTCATTACAGTAATAACTTGAAAGTTGGTAGTTTTGTGGGGCCCGTTATTTAATCGTCATTTAGATCGAACGATGTTGTCGAAAGGGCTCTCTACTTTGATGGCCCGAAATCTGACTCCAAGTAGATCTTATGAATGTTTGTTATCGTCTATCCTCGTATATAATCATCGACTTAAATCGCGTTAGTCAATAACGGAATTAAATAAGTCGAATAACGAGAATGGACTTTTGAATACATATAATTTTGTATATGAAGCGAATGGAATAGAGAGAAGAGAAACAACGTGCAGTGGAGATGGCGGGTAAGCCAACTACCATTTAACCAAGCGTTAATCAATATTTATAGTTACACAAAAGTAAGTTACAGACATGTGATGAGTAATGGGATAAGAAATGTACACACACATACACGCTCATATAAAAACAGTCAAGATTGATAAGCGAATAAATAACAAGGTCAGAATGTGACTCAAAGTAGAGTGAATAGAATGGGCTGTCCGAAAGCTAGAATAAGGCATATGGACTTAACATAGTAACTGACAGTACAGTTTGACGAAAGTAACCTTTTCTTATGTAATAAAGATTGTACAGTCATGTTTTGTCTTAAAATGAAATAAACATAAACATTTACAACTCATATAAGGTTGATGATGAATTTATTTTAAAAAATGACATTTTTATTAGTAGTGTAGTGAATGAGAACACAATTGGGGACAACCAAAAGTATTAGGGTATCCAATTACAGACTTATCTGGTAAAATCTAAATAACATACATTTAATACTTCATTTGCAAAATATCCATCAATTGTTTCAAACTTTGTTAGTCCTTCATTTTCATACCAATCACTACTTGTTTCTGTTCTTTCTTATTCGATCCTCATAACTTTCTACTACCAGTTATTCCTTTTCCAGTATTTCTTCCTGATTTCTTCCTCCGCTGCAATCTGGTTTGTTCTCTCTCACAGTAGGTCGTTGCATATAGTGTGTGGCCAATGGATCCGAAGTATTTTGCGTAGACAACTGTTAATAAACACTTGTATCTTCTTGATGATTGCTTGCGTAGTTCTTCAAGTATCAGTTCCATACAGTAGAACTGTCTTGACATTTATATTGAAAATCCTGACCTTGGTGTTTATTGAGATTTGTTTTGAGTTCCAGATATGCTGCTCTAGTTTCGCCGATTCGCGCCCATAGAAAAGTAACTCGCAAAAAAACGCTAACCAGAAAAAATCCAAACCATTTAAACTCTGCTCTTAGAGTTGGAAGGTCTTCATTTAGGAGAGTTATAACGTTTCATGATAAAAGCCGAATTCTTTCAGAAGTCACTAGGTTGATGCCTCTTCTGACAACCAGAGCAACTATTCAATTAATATTACATACTACTTACTGCGCAGCTGTTCGTTCTGTTTTAATTTACGGCTGCGAAGCGTGGCCTCTATTCGTAGGCTACTAATATTTGATCACAGATGCCTTAGAAATATTGCTCGCATCTGCTGGGATCACCGGATAAGTAATAGTGAAGTGAGACGCAGGGTATTAGGGAATGATGGTAAATCAGTTGATGAGGTTGTGAACCTGAGATGGTTGGGCCACGTGCCATGTATGCCTGGACATCGATTACCACAACACGCAATGTTGACTAGTGTTGGGGATGGTTAGAAGAAAGTTAGGAACGGCCAAACCAAAACGCGGCATCAGTACTTGGAGTCACTAACTTCTAGTCTTAGCCATGTTGATAGATACAGACTACGTGGTTGGGGTCCACGTGACTGTCGTAACCAATGGTTGGAGACTGGGTGACATGGCTCAGAATCGATCACAATGGTGTAGGTGTATACACTCTCTGTCTTCCTTTAAACTAAGAAATTCAAATCGCTCTATATCTTTCTCCCTGTACTATATCGTTATATGCAATCCTTCTTTTACATATTACCACCATTGAATTAACTAATTATATGAATTCGATGTTCGTCTTGTTGTGTTAATGAAGTATGGAAACTTGAACCGATGTACATATGTGCCTGGTCCTACGTAGTAACCGACTGACTGACTGACTGACTGACATACTACTTATATCTGTCGACATTAGTAGTACACACTACAGTATGACAATATGAAAGATATAAAATATTCAGAACAGATTATAATCAACAATGATTGACACTTAAAAAAATATAATAATCCTTTAAAATGTTCTAATTTATGATAAATTACCTTGAAATGATTATTACAATTCATTGGTCATTAATTATCTTTTAATATAAAATGACATGGATCTATCCAATGAATGAGTTTAATCAAGTATAATGAAATCATTATTCATTTTAATTTAACACTAATGACCTTACTTAATTTAATGAATAGTAGTTATGTACTGTACTTTATTCATAATTTATTTCATTTGAAAACTCCTTGATATGAAGTAATGAAATCCAGGCTGATAGTATAATTTATGTTCATTTTGTACTTGAAACTTCTCCTATTGATGTTTAGGATGGTAATTGATCAGTTTCTTGTTGACATCATGTGTGCATCCTGTAAGGACAGCCTCGATATTACTTTAGGTCATAAGCATTATAAGCGAAGATGGATAGTGGCTAGCAGTGGAATCCAGAACTCACGTTTCGTTCTATTTAGGACTTGTCGGATGGACGTACCTGCATCTCAGAGTTGATGTTCGCTCTGGGATTCGAAGCGTTTACCGCTCGTTTCAAACGCCATCGCGTTATCCATTTAGTTACTGAGTCTTGATAGTCACTTGCTTGTGTAATGGGATAAACTTTTAAATTCACTTGGTGTTGTTTTACTTGTATCTTCCCATTGTTATTTAGGACTGTACTAGATCAGTCTCTTATTATTGACATATATACATACTGTGCGGCCTACCTCGATATTACTATGCTCATAATATTTGAATATGTTTCATTTTTAATGATCAATGTTATTATTTATAGGTTGTCAGCAATAGAAAAGAATCTGTGCAATAAACAAATAAATACTGTTCTACTACGATCACTGTTCTAGGTGTTACTAAGAAAACTGATCAATTAGCTTAAGAAAAAGAAAAAAGAGTGAAAATCGTATAAACATGTCATTTCTATAATGCAATGAGAAGACGAAGGTTATTAGGATTATGTAATATATTTGAGCAATACATTTCGAACTATCTGATCACACATAATATACTTGTTAAAACATTTTTATATAATCAGAATGGGTTGTGCGGAGATTTTAGTAATTTTACAGTTGAATCCATAAGTCAGTTAAAGCTAGATCACCATGGAATACCTGGAAGCACTGGATGGCCGTTTCGTCCTACGCAGTACTCCTCAGCAATGCACAACCACGATCCCTACTCTTGGGATTCAAATCCAGGACCTATCAGTCTCGCGCCTGAGGGCTTAACCACTAAACTACTGAGCCGGTCGGCATCTAACTTCAACCAGTCCACGAAAGTGAGCCACCGTCCACCATTGTCTTGAGTGAGTTACTATCTCACAACAGACACAGTTGAACGTTTTCATATGAAGAATAATAAGTAAGTCATAACGAAGAAAAAAATAAAGTACACAAAAACAATGTGATAATCATTCTGGATAATAAATCAGTGTTACTAAGGTAAGAACAAACTGTTTTCTTTGACACATAAAGGGGGGTTTCAGTTTCCATATAGATAAGATTTCAATAAACCTTAGTATACATCCTTGAAAACGTTTGTATAAAATTACAAAAGCTGACTTGATATCAATCGGCAAGACTATTATTTATGAACGAACCAATTAGATTTAAGATAACAGGTCATGGATTTTAGCGCGAAATTTACTCACTTATTCATTGAACTAACATTTTGACATTTTAACTGATATCAGTTTGTGATAAAAACCACGAATTGTAAATCATTATCTTTATTCCTCAAATTGTTTTATCACCTTCATTTAGCCCTATTAAGTAATTAGACACTCTCAACGGTCACTTTGGCGTCGTTCAAAGGTCGTTTATAAATTATAATGTCACCTATGAATCTTAGGACCAGTCTTAACTAAACGTTACACAATGGAAGTAGATGTCTATGTATCTTATGATCTTCTCAGTATTAAAAAACATCAACCATCTTAGTTTATTTACTTAAAAGGGTTAAATTTAATTAACATGATTAACTGTATACTTAGTTTTAATGGAACTAAAAGAAATACATTGACTAGTTTCATATTTGAATAATGGAATTATTTGGTTGGGAGGAAATGTAATGAACTATTTCTCCCATAGATACTAAATATATATTTTTTCTGTTTTTTTCTTTCTTTGAAAATTGAATGAAAATCTACTTATATTATTTATCAGTAGGAGAAAAAAGTTGTTTTAATTTTAGTCTGAAATGTAGGACAGCACCACTATCACCACCACCACAACCACCACCACCACCAACAAACCCCCCTTTTTAGCTTTATATTCTATGTATATGATGTTTAGATGGATATACGTTTAGATGATTTGTAATAGTCTATGTAAATTTAAATGAACTAAATAAAATAGTTTCCCATGAGAATCTGCTGAATTCTCCCTTGTTTTTTGGTTTGTTTTGTTCATGCTCTATGGTAAACACAAAGTGATTTAACTTGCTTGATTAGAGAAAAAAATTCATTGAATCGTTGTACTAATCAGGTAAAATCAATTTTTGATTATACTTAAATTATCATATGTATTTGAGTTATTTTTGAATAAGAAAAATTCAATCTAGAATATCAATTTGTGGTCATATGGTTGTTAATGATCGATTGTAGTCCCAAACAATCATAGGAAGATCGGAACAAACAATAAAAAATGAATTTAAGTTTAATCACATTGCACAATCAAGTGGCTATCAGAATTCAGTAGATAAGTGGATAACACGAGAAGGTTTGAAGCGAACTGTACAGGGTTCAAGTACCCGAGTGGACATCAACTCTAAGATGCAGGTAAATCCATCTGATGAGTCCCGAATAGGATTCGTAACACATGAACATTAGTATAAAAAAGCAACAAATTCATTTGCTCCACATGAATCATTCGATTTGTATGAGGGCTGGGATACTAACCGGGTGCCCAGACCGAACCACGTGGTTTCCTTATGGGGCCACACCTTGAATCTTCGACCTGTAGGTCTGATCTACAAGACAGTGTAGCAACGCCAGGAGATGCAGTCCAATGGTAGCCGATGACCAATGGTTGGTTCATACGCCATTTGTCCTTTCAGGATACTGGTACCCATGTGCACCATTGGTTTGGAATTAGGGTTTTCCAAATCCCTTAGGTAGACTATCCGTATCCATCAAACCGATTAAAGCGCCGGACATTTGCTTCTCGTCCTCTCAATTTCGTAAAGAGCAGTAATGCCACGAGAAGGCAGTGAGTAGGACTTGTGTGGCAGTGGTTGTATGCACGTGTCCATGTGAGAGCATTTGGAGAGGGAAAGCTGACCGTCCCCACTCTCGGCCGTACCAGCACATTTGAGGGCTGCTAGCCACTGCTAGTCAACATCGATATAAATATATTTTATAGTAATTATTCTTCGTTATTCATAGACATGAAACAGAATATGCCATTTTTGTAAAGAGACAATCGTGTGATGTCAGTTACTCAACTATCTTTAATTTAAACAACACGATAGGTATAATTATCAGATTTAACAAGAAGAAACTGTATCAAAATCTAAGTTGATAACATTGATAGTATATACAGTATTATGAATTATACAATAGCAAACTAACAGGGTCTACTTATTTGTAAATCAATTTTAGATAGATTTACTATGATCATTACTTAGTACAAAACTTACACTATGTTGTACTTTTGAGCTTAATGTAGCTTGTTCTAAAATTATATTCATATACCATACGACAGTTCCTTGCTATCGTTGAATACTTTGAAATCTAGAAAGTTAATCCCTAGATCAATGAGTTACAAATTTGAATTTAATCAGGTGATTCCAGAAGTTTTCGAATTCGCAAAACAGTTTATTCAGTTAAACAATCCTTTTCAAGGAGTTTATCTTCAAAACTGACATATACATACATACATACATACATACATACATACATACATACATACATACATACATACATACATACATACTTACTTACTTACTTACTTACTTACTCCTTTTACTCCTCGTGGAGAAGCAGAGGCCACCTTCCAGCATTCTCCATTGAACTGTGTCCTAGACAATCTTTCCCAGTTGTTTCCACTTGCTATTCATTCTTCTGTCAGACTCCATTTCTCGACTCATTGTGTTTTCTTTTGGCGTTCCTCTTTTCCGTCTCCATCAAGGATTACAAGTCAGTGCTTGCTTCGTGATGCAGTTTAATGATTTCTTCAATGTATATCTTATCCACTTCCAATGTATTTTCCTAATTTCCTCTTCAGTTTAAACCTGGTTTATTCGCTCCTACAGTGAGTTGTTACTAATGGTTTCTGGCCAACAGATCTGGAGTATCTTGGGTAGATAAATTTTATAAACATTTGTACCTTCTTGATGATGGTTGTAATATTTCCGCAAGTTTCAGTTCCGTACAGTAGAACTGTCTCGACATTCATGTTGAAGATTCTGACTTTGATGTTGCCTGACAGTTGTCTGGAGTTCCAAATGTTCTTGAACTGTAGGAATGCGGCACATGCTGTGCCAATCTTTACCTTTAAATCTGCATCAGATCATTCTTGTTTATCGATGATGTTGTCCAAGTACATGAGCGTTTCTACCTCCTCCAGAGTTTCTCCACCAAGTGTGACTGGGTTGCTGCTTTCCGAGTTAAAGTTAAGGATCCTGCTTTTCCCTTTGTATGTGTCGAGCCCTACTGATGTAGAGGCTTCTGCAACAATGATTGTCTTCACACTCATTTGTTGGTGTGTATGGCATAGAAGATCCAGGTCATTTGCGAAGTCCAAATAGTCTAGTTGTATCCACCATGTCCATTTTATTCCATGCTTCCCCTCAGATGTGAAGGTCCTTATAATCTAGTCAACTACCAGATGAGAGAGAAAGGAGGAGAGTAATCAGCTTTGTCTGACCTCGGTCCTCACTTGGAATGTGTCTGTCAGCTATCTTCCATGCACGACTTTGTAGTGTAGTCCGTCGTATGAATTCCGGATGGTTTTGACGATTTTCTCAGGTACACCATAGTGTCATTTTTTGAAGGAGAAAAATTTACGAAACTTGAGAAATATATATAATCATTAGGGTAAATGAGTCAAAGTTTGAATGTTAAGTGTCTACTACTTGCTATAGAATAGATGAAGTAATCTTCTAATTTAATCTTTGCTAAACCGTTCTATTACACTCTACTTAATACGGCGAAAAGCGGCCATGACGACCAATGTACATAACTAGCTCCTAATTAGAAGGTGAACTAGTAAACGCATAATGAACTGGTTAGTCATGACAATTCATCTTCCACAAAGTAGCAAATACAAAGTTCACTACAGTAAATTATTCGGAGATTTCTTGAGTTAAATGCCATTCTAATATCTTTCCAGACAGCTTTTGAGTGTATTCCTAGTAATATCTCCCTTAAACTGACGTTTTGAAAACAGTGACTTCTTTTAAACAGTAGATTTAGTTTGAGAAGGTTACTTAGTTGAAAATTTTTATGTATG
Organism: Schistosoma haematobium; assembly: GCF_000699445.3. Lineage (NCBI taxonomy): Eukaryota > Metazoa > Platyhelminthes > Trematoda > Strigeidida > Schistosomatidae > Schistosoma > Schistosoma haematobium. Next base: position 19,919,944 of record NC_067201.1, read on the forward strand.
AGTCTATAGGATAAATATGTTAGTATCTTCTACTGGATCTCATTATTTGATCAGATTGCTAATGAGATGAATGAACCTTAATATATGTGAAGGGGTTTCGTAGATATTTTGTTAATTCTAATAGTTGAAATTATGAGTCAATTGAAGCTAGACCACCATGGAAAACCTGGAAGCACTGGAAAGTCGTTTTGTCCTATTATATGGACTCCGCCTTGACAGTGCGCATCCACGATCTCGCCTAGCGAGATTAGGAGTTAGACACCTATATGTCTTTACTTAAAGGAATGATATATTTCCTATAAACACTTTTATTAAAAGTATTCTTTATTAAACGTTCAATGATGAAATCATGCAGTTGATAGTTAATTTCCAATTAATGATTCACACAGTGGAACACAATAAATTTCTTCCTTCATTGTATGTACCAACTATTTTATAGAAGTGCCATTACAATTTCTAGATAGAAGCTTATAATTATTCATCTATGGTTGAGTGATATTGTAACAATTACACATTTAGTGATCTTGTCTAACTCTCAATATAATGATGATCCATCATATATTTTGTATCCTTATCAACTTTGTATAAATGGTCTTTGATTCAATGTTGTTAATATTAAAGGAATAAGGTAAGTTTTTAGTTAAGACTTATGTTATGTATGAAAATAAACTAGATTCCAACTGATGAGGAAATTAGGAAAGGATCATGAAAGTGGATAAGATATACATTGAGAAAATCATCAAACTGTATCACGAACCAAGCGCTAACTTGTAGTACTGAAGAAAGATGGGAGAGAAGGATACCAAAGAACACAATGAGTTGAGTAATGGGGAATCTGACATTAGAAGAATGAATAGCGACTGAAAACAACTGGAAAGAATGTGTTATGGACTGACTTGATAAGAAGAAATTTATGTCATAAATATAAAACAAAAATTTGTAAGAAGATTGACACTGATTCAGTTATAGATCACAAAATGTGTTTCATCATTAGAGATTCCGTTAGATGGACTGTTAAACTCGAATGATTTATGGATGGACCTCGTTAAAGTGTAAACATTCATTAGTATCTTTACCAATGTTAAATTTTCAAGTTTACGGTTTACGATGTTTTAATGGATGGATATTTTTTTCATTAAGTGAATATGATTTACAAATTTAATATTTGTTGTATTGTGGTGAATGAGAACACAAGTGAGGACAATCGAATGTAATGGAATACAGAATTATGGAAGATCTTAGTAAAATCTGGGAATCATACAGTAAATGCTTCATTTGCAAAATGTCAATCAATCGTCTCAGGCCTCATTATTCTTTCGTTTCTAAACCAATCATTCTTTGTTCGCGTTCTCTTTTCTTCGATCTTCTTAACAGTCTGCCTTTAGGTATTTCGCTTTCGATTAATGATATATTATATTTATATCTGCTGACATCAGTAGCATATACCACACACGTTCCCCATTTAAAGCAGCTGTTCTTCCAGTGGTTTTAGTAGCCGTGCCACTTTCTTCCTTTCTACAGTCTGCATCACGCTCTCCGTTAAATTCTCGAGTCCGCGGCGCGTTGACATTCATATCTCCATCGACCTGTTGAGCCATCAAAATCCGACATCTACCCGGCGACCGAGACGTTCATTGTCTGCGTTTCAGCGACCCGAGGAGCCATCTACATCCGATGTCCCTCTAGAAACCCCACTCCTCACTGCTCCTATCCGTCGACAACACCAGCTAAAGCCAACACCACTCTGCCAGAACACTCACTTCGATGTCACCTCCTCTCTTCAGACCACTGCAACTAGCACCTCATTTCCGGGTCCGCAACGGCATCCACAGAAGAGCCCCTCAATCCTCCTTCCCGGTTGACAGCGACACCAAAAAAGGTATTCTCGACAGGCTTTCACTAATTATCAAAGAACTTTGACAAGATCAAGACTTTTCTAGTTAAAAGGAAAAAAGATTACCAATATATACCACTAAATGTAATCTTCACGACCTTCTGATCTTGAAATAACTCTGGAGTTCGATTTGAGTTTAACTCTATGACTAACAGTTAGCAGTTATCCAATATTTCATTTATTTGCCCAAGCCCTATTACTGAAATATGTTTTAGATTGAGATCATGAACTGATTAATGTTAGACCACCATTGAAAACCTGAAAACACTAAGCGGCCAGTTCGTCCTAGTATGGGACTCTTCATCAGTGAGCATCGTCGATCCTGCTGCCTTGCGAGATCCGAATCCAGGGCCTTCATTGTCACACGCGCATGTTTAACTTCTAGACCCCTGAACCGACCGGCATAGAATGGTGTTCATGTCTAACTTCAACGAATCCACGAAATTTCGCGACCATCTTCCATTGTACTGAATTAGTTACTTATCTCTATTCGACACGGATTAACTCCACTGATTGCGATTTCTTATCAGAACTCCAATAATTCTTTCACGAAACTATTCACTAGTGTGCACATGATTTACAGGGACTTTAATAAAAAATTTCGTATATTTGTAAAATAGTTCTATATACTTATTGAAGAGCATAAATTACATAAACAGTTGATTATTTTTGCTGTGAGATAGTAACTGACTATTGACAATGGTGAATGTGATGCTCAATTTCATGAATTGATTGAAGTCAGACATGAACACCGTTGGATGCCGGTTCAGTGGTCTAGTGGTTAAGTGCTCGCGCGCGAAACCAGTAGGTCCTGGTTTTGAATCTCACAGGGAGCGAAGTCATGGATGCGCACTGCTGAGGAGTCCCACAATGGGACGAAACAGCCGTGCAGTGCTTCCAGGTTTTCCATGATGGTCTAGCTTCAATTGACTCATGATCTTAACCAATGAGATTATTTTTATGTTGAGAAAAAAAACAATAAAATTTTGATTGGTTAAAAGTCATCAGTTATTTCCTGTTCTCTGATTGGTTAGTTATTATAATTTAATGGATATAACATGGAACTTTTAATTTATTATTTATTTCAATAACATGATTGACCAGATCATCCTTTATTTTCTCTATGATTTTCTTCTTCTTCTTCTTCTCCTTGATTATTAAATGAAACCGCCAGAAATTCCATTAATTGGTCGAATCATTATCGCTATTATTGTTAGTCTATTAGTATTCATTTCTACATTAGGTAATAGTCTTGTATTATGTGTATTAAATAGAAAATATTCACCATCGCAACAATCTCATAGAAAGACTCAATCAATAATACAATATTGTAATAAATGTAATACATTAACATCATCAATAATGGATATGAAATTGATAAAACATTCAGTTACTTATATATTTTTAATGAATCTTAGTATATCAGATTTATTACATATAATTATATGTGCACCATTGACATTAATTGCAGACTTTTTATTGATTTATTGGCCATTTGGTCAGTTTCTATGTCGTCTCATTAATTATTTACAAAGTGTTGTAGTATTTCTATGCGCTTTCACTCATATTATTATCTCTATTGATAGATTCACTGCTATACGTTATCCTATATGGCGTAAACATAAACTATCTATCACTAATGCAAAATTAATATTATTATTTATATGGTGTTTTGCTATGATTATCTCAATACCTAGTTTTATTGTATGTCAACTTATTATTACTGAAGATGGTTTAACATATTGTCAAGAGATATGGTCAAAATATGATTGGAATCAATCGAATTCTAATGATATATTGTTATTCAATCATAATCCATTGAATGATTCTAATGATATTTCATTAGAATTAATTTATAATTGGTTAATTATATTATTACAATATATTTTACCATTATTAGTAATTATTATTACATATTCAGCTATTTTATATCAGTTATGGATATCAACTATACCAAGTGAATGTAATATTTATCAAATGGAAAGAAGTCGAATAAGTAAAAAGGTGAGTGTATAAAAAGAGAAAATCTTTTAGTGAAAAAGAGATTTTCGTAAATCTCTGAGATGCAGGTGCATCCAGCTGACGAGTCCCAAATAGGATGAAACACGCGTCCTGGATTTCATTCCTAGCCACTATCTATCATTGCTTACAAATAGCTTGTGAATTAAGGTAATATCAAGGCATACGCACAGTATGCACATATGCCAATAATAGACTGATCAATTGCAGTCTTAAACCTCAATGGGAAGATACAAGCCAAACAATACCAAGTGATCTTATTAATAGTTGAGATCGTGAATTAATTAAGGTTAGATCATCATGGAAAATTTGGTAGCACTGCACAACTGTTTCATTCTATTGTGGGACTATTCAGCAAAGCGTATTCACGATAACATATACTTAATACTAACTGGATTTGAGTAGTATTTCCTGAAGTTGTACTGAGAAGCAGTGACAAATAGAGTTCAACTGGGTCTGTTGTGAGATATTAACTCACTAATGACAATGATGGATGTGTCGCTTCATTTCGTGGATTGATTGAAGTCTCGAAGGTCAATTATCTTGGTGTTACCTTTTCCTCTGATCTCTCATGGTCTTCTCACGTTTTATTGTTATCGAAGAAGGTTTTCCATCTGACTTACTACATAAAGAGATTGCATGCTCTTGGGATTACTCGTCATTTACTCTTACAATTTGTCAATTCTTGCATATTACCTATTATTCTTTACTGTTCTCCATTATTCTTTCCCGGACTTTTGAGAAAAAACTGCTGTATTGCGGAGGGTGCTGAAGGCAGTTAGCAAGGTGTATGGTGAATCTTTCGAGGTCATAATTAATATGTTTGTGGATAGACATCTAAAGTCATGCAAACTCCTGGCAAGTGTTATTTCACCATCCCCTTCACTCTTATCTTTCTCCTTGTATAACTTCTGGTAGAACGAGACGTAATTACATTAAAATCCATGCATGAAAGCAAAAGTATAAAAGTTCTATAATACCTTACCTAGCAAATATACTCTGTGATGAACAGGTTGTTAGAGTTAACCTAGTCGATAACCTGTATTCTTAACATGTCTCTAATTTGAAAAGTTGTACGGTTCTTCAGATTTTTTAAAACCTTCTTTTCCTTTTTTGTCGTTGTTTCTGTTTTTTGTGTAAGAAACTTGTTGAAATACCCTGTGCTGAGAATTTCTATATTGTAACAAAATATAATATTGGATAAAGCCATTAATAATAATAATAAATAATAAACGTGAACACTGTTGTATGTCGGCAAGTTCAGTGGTCTAGTGGTTAGGCGTTCACGCGCGAGACTAATAGGTCCTGTGTTCGAATCCCGTGAGGTGGCACGATCGTGAATGGGCGTTGCTGAGGAGTCCTGAAATAGAACGAAATGGTTGTCCAGTACTTGCAGGTTTTTCATAGTAGTCTAGCTTCAGTTCACTTATGATCTTAACTGTTGAAATAACTATAATATCCACAAACCCTCTTCTCATATTAATTTTATTATGTTTCTTACTCCTCGGTCATTACGTCATCTTATTTCAATCATTCAAGTTGTGTATTACTCTTTATATTCTTGGATAAACTAAGAGGGGTAAAAGGAGTAAGTAAGTTAGTTAGCAACATAGACATTTAAAGTTCGGAACCTGACACACCGACACTATGTTAACCCTTCAGCCTAAAAGGGCGATTTAATACTACAATCAAATAATCCCGGTAATATATTAACTGACTGTGTATAACACATGGAAAGAGAGTATCAAAATAGGTTGACATCAATTTAATATTGATTTAAATGTTACATACATCATAAAAGTTCCGTAATACCGTTTAAAATATTCAGATTTGTAAATTAAAATTGTTTTCTATTCCTCGCAGATAGTCTTACATCAATCTGTTTTCATAGTCTTCTATGACCATTTTGATACGTAACGCTACCTACTTATACGTTCTTTTTAAAAGTTGTTGCTGGATGCTTGCAACAGACTGTCTGATTTTAAGTCCGTTTAGTCTATTCGTTTTCCAGAGCATTTAGTATATCTCCATACACTTGGATGGGCGATATCAATAAGTTGGCTAAAGCTTCTATGCTACATATCTACCATGTTATTCGTTGAAGGAAGGTCTTTCACAACAGAGGGTAAATCGAGCATATTTCCCCTCTTCGATTCTCACCTTTATCAGTATCCACCATTTAAATGATTGCCATTTGATGGTAGTCCTTTAGAATGTGAGACATTTTTAACCGCATCATTTTTTACTTGCTCTTTTGGTCTCTCCGTTTAAAATAGATACCTGACCAAAGTATGTACAGTTAAATATACTTATTCTAGGCAAGTAGCTTCGCTTTTTTAGTCCCATGAAATACTGAATTCGCCATTTGGAGAACTTTTAATCAGACAAAATTACTAGCCTGATAAATTGCTAAAAATGATTCGTTTATCCTGGCACTAGGAATTAACACTACAGAATAAGTGATTCGCATCCAGTGTCTAGGAAGTATGTTTGTTATAACTCTTTATAATCATTTTTAAGTGATTCAACAAAAAAATTGTGCATTATATGAGACCTGAATATATCCTGTCAATTACTTACTTCATTAACTAAAAACAAAATGATGGCCGACTGTGTTGCCAAAATCATTCAGTAGACAGCTCATTATTTTGAAATATACCTTAATAAAATATTGATACTCAGTATAGTTCATTTAAAACCATACTGAGATCAATTGAGTGTGAGACTGTAGATCTTACTTTATTTTCCATATGGTGAGTCGTGGATGCGCAGTGCTGAAAAGTTCCATTGTAGGACAAAACAGATGTCCAATGTGTCCTGGTTTTTAATGTTGATCTAGCAAAGATTAATTCGTCGTTTAAACTGTGATAAATTGATGTACTAATTGTTTCATTTCAATTAGTTGGAATCATGAGTCAATTAAAACTAGACCACCATGAAAAACCTGTAAGCACTGGACAGCCATTTCGTCCTGTTATAAAACTCCTCAGCGGTGCTCATCTACGATCCCGTACCGCAAGACTCGAACACATGACCCATCAGTCTCGCGCGCGAGCGCTTAACCACTAGACCACTGAGCCGGCATCCACTGTTGTTGATGTTTAACTTTAACTAGTCCGCGAACTTAAGCGGTATATCTACGATTGTTACTGATGACAGACTCGTTATTGGTCTTTAGTATAAAGCTTATAAGAATTTAAACTATATTCAACAGTAGAATCAAAGGCGGACGTTTGTTTTTATTGAAAACGTCCGAGCTTGATACACATATATCTAAGAAATAATGTTAATACACATTTGGTCCTAGTTATCAGGTGGAAACTTTCAAGGTCAGCCTAGCGTTGCTCAAAGGTACGTCCATAAATTATAGTCTCACCGAATATTTTATCAATCACTAATGCATTGTATAGTATACAATGTAGGAAGTAATTTCTTACAGATGTAATTCTACACTACTTCTTAGATTGTTGAGCACAGAGTTTTAGATTAACGAAAGTCAGAACAAGTAATTTATTTGACTTGTTAAACTTTATCTATTTTTCTAAAACACAAATTAACACTTGGTATTGTTTGTTTGAATCTTTCCATTGATGTTTAGGACTGAAATTGATCAGTCCCCTATTGCACAAGCAAGTGGCTATCAGGACTCAGTAGCTAAATGGATAACGCGATGGCGTTTGAAGCGAACGTTACTGAGTTCGAGTCCCACATTGAACATCAACTCAGATTCAGGTATATCCAGCTGACGAGTCCCAAAATAGGGTGAAAGGCGCGTCCTGAATTCCACTACTAGTTACTATCCCTCTTAACACTGTTAGTATACAAAATGAACAATTAATACAGTTTATTAAACAAGGAAAAAAAGAGACATAAATAACATATCAAACAGCAGTAACCAGGGCATAGGAAAAATGAATTAAAAATATCCATCATTGCTTACAAAAAGCTTGTGAATACAGACAATATCGAGGCATACGCACAGTATGCACACATGCCAATAACAGACTGATCAATTGCAGTCTTAAACCTCAATGGGAAGATACAAGCCAAACAATACCAAGTGAACTTAAATTCACCCCATTGCACAAGTAAGTGGCTATCAGAACTCAGTAGCTGAGTGGATAACGCGATGGCGTTTGAAGCGAATGGTACTGGGTTCGAGTCCCAAAGTGAACATCAACTATGAGATGCAGGTAAAACTTAACATTGTTTGTGACAAATATTAACTAATGTGACTGATGAATAAACAAGGCATGGTCAAATACAAGGTCAAATTAAGTTAATATGGTGGGTGGGCTTTTAATATTTTCATTGATAGGTTCGTTTATTGATTACGTTTTACATACAGTATGCAGCTTTGATTTGTTTTAATTGTATGTTATTCAACAGTTGGCATGTCATTTGTAATTTGATACATTTTTGTGGTTGAAGGTAATACGCGGTTTTTAAAAAAAATATCACATTTAAACTATTAGAAGGGGGTTTTGTGGAGATTTCGATAATTTAACAGCTGAATTCATGAATCAATTTAACCTAGATCAGCATGAAAAACCTGGAAGCACTAGACGGCAGTTTCGTTCTAGTATGAGACTACTCAGCAGTGCGTATCGCAGTTAGGCATTAACATCATTGCATGTCACAGGTAGGTATACCTTTATGTCTGCCGAGGAATACTCGGATTAAATTCTATGTGTTGCCTAGTATGTATACAGACTATACTTATCCAGGGTAAGTAAAAACTTTAAAAAATCATTTACTTGCTCTTTTTACAATACCGAGGTACGCGCAAAGACCAGCGAGGCCACTGTTCCCCGTGAAATTACATTCACGCAGTGGGTTTGTGTTACGCCCTCTACTTGATTAACGTAGACTACGATATACAACTAACTGCACTTGAACGTATAAAACCCTACAGTCGCAAATCAGAAAACAGAAGGCAGAGGAATTGATAGTTGGGTAAGAATAAAAAATGTACAGATATTAATGTTAGCTATAACATCATTATGATTCCAATAATCCGCAAGGAGGCAAGTTCAATCGTAGCATGCGACGTTGATATTCTAGAAAATCCCATCAAGTCCTAATTGACTGGGAACTCTTCTGCTATTTTAGGGTCTCTGGAGGCTCCATCGTACTACTTGAAAGCCGTCCCAACACCTCCTCGAAATAAGATTTTCTTCTTGGTGCTACTTGCAATCTGACAATTGGTTTGCGGTGGTGTTTTATTTTTTGTTGACTTTCTTGTCCAAGTCTTCAATTTTTTGTTCTTTCAGGCATTCTTGGATGTATGTGTCGTTCATGTATCTGTGATTAACTCTAATGGGAGATTCACCGGTTTATCTACGGTGTGCATCATTCTTTTATCGTTGTGGATTTATTTTGTGTGTCTGATACATGTCCCAATAGCTGTTCGGACCTTATATAAGACTCTTCACAATCCTTGTACAATTGTTCCTGGTTCCCATAGATTCTGTTTGAGATATGACTTCTCGAACACTTTATAGGCCACATTAAAATTTCGGATATCCGAACTTCGTCTATGCCCATCCATTATTTTATGTGGCAACATAGTGTTGAAAATACTCTGAATACGTCTTTCAAAGATGATTCCAGAAGGGGGAATTCCCACTTGGGACAATAGGGTTCGGGGTAGTTCTGTAAGCTGTTAAAAGTTTTGTGATTTCATGTCTAGTTATCCCCCTATATCCTCTTTTCAGTAATGCTCTTTTAAAAGTATCGACAAAACACTCTATCTGTCTATTCGATTGGGGATGGTAGGGCGGAGAGCGTATATGCATTACTCCATCCCCCTTCCCAACAGTTTGTGAGCCTTGAAAACACTGGATTCATTATAAAAGAACCTACATGGGCCTCCCCAGGGAAGGCTTTACAAATCAATCTGACTGGAACACCACACATAGTACATAATATAATACTAGTCAGTAGTTCAGAACCATAGTTATAATCGCTTTTTTATTAAAATTTAACGAATCATTTATACTTTTGAGTTACTGTTATATGTAAATGAAAAGTCAATAATTTTTTCGCATTTTTTGTTTGTTTGTTTGACAGCTTATCATAATGGTAATTATCGTAGCTTCTCTATATGCCGTTTCCCAATTACCAAGACATATAATTTATCTGATTACAATCAATAAACCTGATGCATTTGAAAAAGATACAATTATCTATGGTTGGTTATTATGTCAATTAAGTGCATGGTCAGCTACATGTTATAATCCAATAGTTTATGTATGGATGAGTCGAACATTTCGACGTGGACTATCTGAAATATTCATCAATCTATGTCCTTGTTTAAATATGCACAGCACTACACAACCTACATTCAAACACTGTGATAAACATTATTCTACACAAAGTAGTCTATATAACAGTCAACATAATCAACATCATTGTAGTCAGCATCTTCAATTTCATAATGAACCTAGATATTTTCCTTATTCTAAAGCAGCTACTTATAACTATAACAGTAGTAATAATAATATCATGAAAAATACTAGTCAAATGGAAAATGTAAAGAAGCATATTCTGGACGAAGAGTATTCATCTACCACTACTCAATATTTAAACATGAAAATCTTGGATAATACAACAGTTATCAAGACGAATAATAACATAGATAATCACCTCAAGTGATAAAGAAGACAATGAATTCAGTGGTGTTATATCCCGATGAGAATAATGAATGGTAACTGTTGGTAACTGTTTCTGGACTAATAATATACATAGATTTTTACTGTATAATTGCTAAGGGACTAAAGTATGCCTATTCGTGTTTATCTTGTTATAAGCTTTAGTTTGACCTATGAACTATTATTATAAGATTTACCGTTCTTGAATTATGACCAGTCTAATAATTACAGTCTCCCACATTCACAGCTACTTTTGGATAGAACTTGTATAAATGTTATTTTCTATTTTATGACATGATGTGATCTGTTTGGTTTGTATATAAATTCAGTATATTCGAAATACATGATTCACATCACGGAGGCTAAGATTCGTGTTCTAGACTAAACAGGCATGCAAGGCTAGTCAGGAAAAGGGACCGATATGGACTCTAGACTGCTCTTACGGGTTAATGCGTTATTCGTCCAGTCGCTAATTCACTATTTTCTAATTGGCCGTATCATTACGTTATATATATTGATAATGGCACAAGGTCACAAGCTGTAAAAAGTGGTCATGTGAAATGTAAATACAGCGATTAGATCAATATTTGCAAAATAAATCGAATTCATAATATTTCAAGGATTCTCGTCAGCTACAAACGGCTCAAACTTGCAACCAAAATATGTTATTGCATAACATAATCAATGAACAGTTGAGATCATGAGTCAATTGAAGCTAGACCACCATTGAAATCATGGAAGCACTGGACAACTGCTTCTTCCTATCGTGGGACTCATTAGCGGAGCGCATCCACGACCCCGCTTCGCGGGATTCGAACCCAGGACCTATCAATCTAGCGCCAGGCACTTAACCAACTAGACCGCTGAGCCGTCACCCAACGGTGTTAATGTCTAACTTTAACTAATCCACGAAAATGTGCTTCCAGGTTTTCCATGGTGGTCTAGCTTCAATTGACTCATGATCTCAACTGTTGAAATTACTACAATTTCCACAAAAGCCCTCCTGGTAATAATCAATGCAGTTTAGTTAGAAACAAATGGGAACATATTTCACATAATAGTTTAGATTGATTAATATTTATCTGTTGAAGACAAGTTTAAAGAACGGGGTTAAAGATGTTAGTAATATGGAAGAGTCAATGAATAAAAGCAAACAATCAAACAATAATGATCAATGATAATGTTCAACCGTTTATAATTGGTAGTTTTTTCTACTAAAGTATATGACAAATCAATTCAAATGACAAAGTTCAGTATCTTACCAGACGTGTTGAATTGTCAATATTAACAAATTCAATTTAGTATAATAGTTGGATTTGATGAGTCGATTAAAGCTAGACCACTATGGAAACCCTGGAATCACTGGACAGGTATTTTGTCCTAATATGGGACTCATCAGTAGGGAGCATCCGTAATATTGATAGCAGGGTCCAGTGCTTCCAAATATTGGATTGTTGTGAAAATAAATTCCTTTCGACCCGAAACGGTACGTACATAATTTTTCAAATATTGAACTACAGCTAGAAGCTTTATCTTTGGGGCCTATATTCTTTGATACTAGGCACAGAATCAACCAATTAGATACTGATGTACAATTAGAGAATTTGTTTTCATAAACAACTGACTTGATTCCTATCTCATTGGAGGATCTTGTTCGGTTTAAGACCACGTTATTTGATAGCTACCAACAATACAAGAATAGTAAGGGTACCACAAATCAACTACGAACCAAGCAGCACTGAAACTCTTTAACGAAACTAAGAAAAGATGAAACGCTTATCATAAGCAAACCAGATAAAGGAGGAGGTATAGTTCAGATGAACAAAAAGGATTATATCGAAAAAATGGTAACAATTCTTAGTGATCCTAGCAAATTTCAGAAACTTACTAGTAATTATGACATCAATAATAAAGTAGAAAAAAATTGGCTAATTCCCTTAAGGATTTAAAGAAAAAGGGAACAATTACGACTGAGAATCATGATTCAATTAAGCCGACTGGATCATTTACACCGCGACTGTACGGTCTGTCTAAAGTTCATAAACCAGGTCTTTTTCTACGCCCAGTTCTAGATATGTACAATTTTCCTTATCATAAATTGCAAAGTGGCTAGTGCGGATCTTAGAGCCTTTGCACAAATCAGCTATTAGAAATAGTCTTCGACTTCACCTCCAAAGTGGAAAATATGAATGTTAGTATGAAAAAGATGATCTCAGTGGATGTAGTATCTTTGTTTACTGACATACCACTTATCGAGACTATTGAGCTTATATGCAAGCAAATATCAGAAAAACAAATCAACATTGGTTTGCTTGAGGATAGTCTGAAGGAAATGCTCTTAAGATGCACCCTGAGTGTCCATTTTGTCTTCAACAATACTTATTATAAACAATTAGATGAGATAGCCATAAGCTCACCTCCAGGCCCGATTTTAGCTGATCTCTTCCCAGAAAAGTTAGAAAATGGACTTCTTAATGAGATTATTAAGAAGCTTGATTTATATTGCCGCTACATTGACGACACTTTCATTATCGTAGATCAAAACGCCAGTAAGGAAAAACTCTTAGAACAATTCAACAGTATTGACCCGGTGATCAGTTTCACTGATGAAAGCGTTTATGACAAAAAACTGAACTTCCTTGACGTCACACTAAGCAGATGAAGTGATGGCACGTTAAGTAGAAGCGTGTATAGAAAAAGCCCCTTTGCCTGCCAATATACTCACTTCTATAGTTTCACACCTATCCGCTACAAGAGAAATTTGGTTAGATGTCTCACTAGCAGAGCTAAAAAGATCTGTACAGTAGATACTTTAAGTCAGGAGCTGAAAGTTATCAATAACTCACTGACCGAGATCGGCTATCCCAGTGCTTTCATTAAAAAGTACATGTATGACATAATAAAGAAGTCGGCGATTTCGACTGTTCGTAAGAAACCTTTATACATGAAACTACAATTTAACGAGGATGTGGCTAGTGATACTCTGGAAAATAGGTTGACGAAAGTAATTAGCAGGACATTCTACGCGGCCAATCATGCGCGTTTTGTCCTATGTGGGACTCGTCAGCTGGATGTGCCTGCATCTCAGAGTTGATGGTCATTCCAGTACTCGAACCAAGTGTTGTACGTTTCAAAATCCATTGCGTTATCCACTTAGTTACTGACTCCCGATGGAAAATCCCGGGACGCTACTAAACATAATAGCAATATAAGTAATCAACCAATGAGAAACTTGAAATGTGACTTTTTACTTTCTAGATGTTTCTGGCACAACTTCTAGTGTATACTGATTGGATAAGGTGCTTTGCAATGTTTTCAAAGTTATTTTTGGCTTCTTTTCGAGGAGTTTTCTACATCACTTTATCACTTTCTTATCAAATACAGTTTGTTTGAATCTCCCCATTGATATTTTGAGACTGTTATTGGTCAGTCTCTGATTGGCATATGTGTATTACGTACGAATTGCCTTGATATTACCTTAAATCAGAAGTATTGTCACATTTAATGCCTCGATAGAACAATGAGAAGACGGAGTTGATCTGATGAAAATGTGATGTATTTGTGCTATACATTTCGAACAATCTGATCACACACATATACTTGTCAGGCTATTTTATATGCAGATTAATAAAAGTCAAGGTAAAAAAGGTAAGAGAAACATTCTACATTGTATAGAAAGAATAAGAAATTGTCGCGTTATCCTAGGTCATCGAATGACTTAAGGATTACCAGGATTATGACAAATTGTTTTCATACACGTAACTGGGGTCTAAATTTACGAATAGCCAAGGCTTCAATCAACTTAAGAATTCGTCCTTGACAATTTCTATACAACGTTCTAAAAGCTGTATTAATGTCAATTTTGTGCCCCGTTTCAGTTATGTTTCGCTGTTGGTGAACATGGTTTTCTACCACCTATGTTGATTGGATCATTTGACACTAATTAGTTTTGAAGCCATCTAGGCACATGTTCAATGACCCTTGGTTGCATTGTTCGATTACCCCTCCCTATGTATGTATATCCACACAAACATGTAAATTGGTAAATACAATGGGATGTGATCTAATCATTAGTGCATTCTCTGGGTCTATTAAGAATCATGGGCTTAGACTCCTCAATCACAACCAATTGAGCAGCATAATAGGTATTCTCGATGGCTGCTTTCAATCTCTGTCTTAAAACTATACTGTTGGATTCATCTCTATATGGAACTGAATAAACAAGAGGTCTTGGCATTAACTGACTTTTGCACATATTAGTAAACTTTAGTGGATAACCATTTGCTATTAATGTGTCAGTCAGTAACTTTTCATCTTTTTCCACCATGTCAGAGGTACATATTCTTCGAGTCCTCTTAAAGAGGCACTTAACCAGACCTCTCTTGTATTGCAATGGACAGAAACTATGGAAATTTAAGTATTGTCACCGTCCAAGTTGATTACCTATACACTGACCGTCTTATAGTACATTTAATGTATTGGTCTATGAAAATTTATTTTCGATAGTAAATTACAGATTACTTCGGTACTCCTTGAAATTACGTAACTTTCAAAAGTCAATAGCGATAATACTGATGATATGAATATATTTAGAGTCCACATTAAGAAGAACACAAGTAGGGGACGATCGAATGTATCTGAATACAAATTTACAGAATCTCTTAGTAAAATCCGAGTATCATAGAGTGAATACTCCGTTTGCAAAATATTAGTCAGTCGTCTCAGACCTCATTGTTCTTCCGTTTCCACACTAATCATCCTTTGTTTTCGTTCTCTTTTCCTGGATTTTCTCAACCTTCTACCTCTAAGCATTTCACTTTCTATTGATAATACATACTACCTACATCTCTCGACATCAGTAGCACACCACAGTATGATTTTTAGTGACATTTTGCAGAATCGTATGATGTATAAATTCTTTTTACTTTAATCAAAATCTTTCTACATATTTAAAGCATTGAACTATTAGATAATCAATGTATGAATGAATATGTAAATGTTCCGGTAGTTTTCATCAGGCACACTGGTGTCCTATATTAAAGTATATTACGCATGAGTAGGTAAGTACTAAATGAATACAGTGTTTTAATAGTTGAGATTATGAGTCAATTCAAGGTAGATCATCATGGAAAACCTGGAAGCACTTGACGGCCGTTTTATTCCAATCCGAGACTCCTCAGCAGTGTGCATCTACGATACCGCCCTGCAAGATTCGAACCCAACACCTGTCGGTCTCAAGAGGTGTTTTATAGAGTTTTAGTGAAAAACAGTGACCAGTGGAGTTCAACTGGGTCCGTCGTGAAATAGTAACCCACTGAAGACTCTAGTGGACGTGTGGCTTGATTTCGTCTATTAGTTGAAGTTAGACATTGTCATCGTTGGATGTCGGCAAGTTCAGTGTTCTAGAGGTTGAGAATTCGCACGCAATACCGATAGCTTCTGGGTTGCAATCTCGTGAGTTGGAATCGTGGATGCGCAATGCTGAAGAGTCCCACAATAGGATGAAATGGTCCTCCAGTGCTTCCAGGCTTTCCATAGTGGACTAGATTCAATTAACTCATGAATTCAATAATTAAATTACTACGATCTCCACAAAATCCCTCTCTAAATATGTAAGAATTCTATTTGATAAGAAAATGTTAATCATTTTAATTCAAGCTATGAATCGATTGATGGTTACATCATCATTAAAAACTTGGAAGTATTGAATGACCGTTTCATTCTAATATGAGACTCCTCAATAGCGTACATCCATAATCTCATGCGCAGGATTCGTTCTCAGAACATTCAGTCTCATACGAAACCGCTTAAACTCTAGAATTTTTCATTGAAACGAATAAATCTGTAAGCACTGAATCCCTTGAGCGATATCATACATGCGTGCTGCTAAAGAGTCTCACATTGGGATAAAACGACCGTTCAGTGCTTCCAGGTTTTCCATGATGGTCTACCTTTAATTAACTCATGATTTCAACTATTAAAATTATTATAATATTCACAAGAACCTCTTTCTGAGTACAGTGTTGTCAAATATCACTTCTTTGACCTCATTGATACCATACGGTAATGTCAATAATGATAATTAAGGTTTCTTTACGTAATCCTTTCATCATAAGACAATAGAAACTACTATTTAGATTTAGAACTTGTTCATAGTTATAATGTACTTGATTTACTTGATTTATGCAATTACATCAAAATTATATTACAATTTATGCATCATCATATTCACTTGGATAGAATACTTCACGAAGATTTTCCGTATCTAGAATGCAACTCCTTAACCAGTTATATAACAATAAACTAAAAAAAAAGAACAAATATCACATAGTAATTTTGTAAAATCAATTATGTTATGATGATACAAATCATTCATTGTGAAGTTGTCTATGCAAAATACTTCGGATCTGTTGGTCAGATATTATCATCAACAACAACCTACTATAATTAGTGGTTCTTGCATAGGATTCCATGCAGATCACTCCTATGATCCTACTTTCATATAAGTTTGTTAACCTAAGCTTCATCAATGCAAGGTGCTACAATTAAATTTTCAGTAGACACGAAATGGTCATTTGTCTTCATTTCAAAAGTTTAACGAAGAAAACTCAGAACATTGTACTGATGTTTTCCAGGTAGCAGCTGATCTAGGCGATCAAAAACTCGTAGTCTATTCTCGACTGTGGCATCAGTTGATCAATGTATGATTCAGTGTCTCAACTGTTAAGTAAAATATCTAATTAAGTTAAGGTAATTAAACTTAAACAAATTAAACTTTCAATGATTTATGACAGACTATAAGTAATCATAATACCACATCCGTTCAATAAACCATTACAGAAAATCCATACAGTGAAACATCTTTATAAATGTATAGACATGTAATAAACTTACTATAAGTCAAAGTAGAACACTCTGAAAAATGTAAACTGATGGTGTACATATGGATAATAGGAAGCGATGGAATCCAGGATACGCAATTCGTCCTATTTGGGACTTGTCAGATGGATGTGCCTGCATCACAGAGTGGATGTTCACTCCGATACTAGATTCAAACGCCATCGCGTTTTTGACTTCGAGTCCTGGAGTGGACATCAACTCTGAGATGCAGGTACATCCAGCTGACGAGCCCCACGTAGGACGAACTGCGCGTCAAACTGGATTCCACTACTAGCTACTGTCCATCTTTGCTTAAAAGCCTTGTGACTTAAGGCTATATCGAGGCAATCCGCACAGGATCCATATATGCTAACATGTGACTGATCAATTGTAGTGCTAAATAACAATGGGAAGTTACAGGTAAAACAACATCAAGCGATGGTGTATATGTTGAACATTATAACGGTATTTGTTAATGAACTGAATAATATCTATTTAGTGACAACGATAAAAATTTGTAGCTCCTTAATGTTACCCATTCATAATATACATTATGCTGTTTAGGTATAAGTGGTGTCAAGCAAACTATAAATAAAAAAGACTTAAATAGTTTTGAGAAAATGTTTGATAAGATCACAAGTAAATTGAGACGAAAACGTTTTTTAGATGTAAACGTTTATTCTATCTGTGAGGACGGCCAACGGATGAACTCGAGGAAACTATGAGAAGCTCAGAAAGAGCCAAAGACATTCCATCCAGTCATCTTTTGGGAGAATTTCCCAGAACCCTTACGTGGAGCTTCCCTATTGGACAAATGCTAATAATCCCCCTGTATACGGATTGCAGGACTATAATTGATGATTTCGTTTTTACTAAAAACTATCAATACCATAATTGACACTGATTGGAATAGCATTCGTTTCACTTTTCCTCTTTCCTCTCATTTGCGATTTGGAGGGTTCTAGCGTTCAAGTGCACAAGTTGTACACGGTATATTAAGAATCTAAGGTCTAGATATAACATTATCAACACATGGCTGAGAATATGCTATCAATACATAGAAACCATAGTGAATAAAATGTTTTTTTCTTTTTTTTGTAGAATTGACATTGCTTAACATTAAGGCATTTTTTATTGATAAGGCAGTGAATATTGTTGGAACGTCTGATAAATTATTGATTAATTCAGTTCTTAAACTTCATAACTGTTACTATTCCTGAGAAAATGGACAAACCAATCAGATTTGGGATAATAGGTCTTGGAGTTTAACGTGAAATTTATTCATCCATTTGGGTAAATAAAGGTTTGGTATTATAGCTGATGTCAGTTCGTGATGAAGACACTGAATCTAATGCCTATTCTTAACCATCAATCATAAATCACAATCCTTATCCTTCATACAGTTTTAAAATCCTCATGTAGTCCTAGTTAGTACGTGAACCTTCTCAAGGTCACTTTAACGTGTCTCAAAGATCATCCATAAATTATTGTCTAACTTTCATTCCAAAGTTATAAAGTAAGATAAAAACAGATTTTTATTAAACTGTGAATGTTTACTTACCCACTTGTTACTCGTTGTACAATTCTGTAAATTATTAATTTGTGTATTCAAAGAAGAGTTTGGTGGACATTATAGTAAATTAATAATTGAATTCATGAGTCAATTGAACCTACACCACCATGGAAAACCTGGAAACACTGGACGACCGTTTGGTTCTATTGTGGAACTCTTCCTTGGAAGTGCTCATCTACGATTCTGACTCGCGAGATTCAAACACAGGATCTATCAGTCACGCGCACGAACAGTTAACCTCTGAACGACTGAAGTTGCTGGCATCCGACAGTGTTAATATCTAACTTCAACCAATCAACGAAATCGAGCGACACATCCACCATTGTCTTCAGTGAGTTACAATCTCACAACAGACCCAGGTGAACTCCACTGGTCAAAGCTTCTGACTAGAACCACAAGAAATAACTCTTGGTGACAGTCACCAGAGAGCATATGATGATTAAAATCAGAGTGAGTTTTAGTGGAGATTGTAGTAAGTTAACAACTGAATTCATGAGTCAATTGAATCTTGACCATCATGCGAGTCCTGTTGTATATTAGACATTACTTGATTTTATAATAAGTTATTAAAGAACTGTAGGCTTAAATTAGTGACTTTCTAAACATTTTCATACACGCTGTTCATTAAGCAAAGAAGATGTTCAGCATAATAAACAAATATGTTTGCATAACTTTCAAATCTATTTGGTATCACAAAGTGTATTCAGTGGGGTTCTTTTTTAACTGAGCATTATCTCTTGATTTCCTTCATCCTGAAATTTGTCAACAGCTTTCTTTCTTCTATCTAACGTTCATTAGACTTTTCCAGCACGTTATCAATGAAGAAAAGATTTATTGAAACATGAAATATAGAAAATATTGACTAGGGTAAATATTTAACGTTATTTGACACTAAACAAAGATGGATAGTGGCTAGTAGTGGAATGCAGGACGAGCGTTTCATCCCATTTGAGACTCGTCAGCTGGATGTACCTGCATCAAATAGGACGAAATGCGCGTCAAACTAGATTTCACTGCTAGTCACTATCCATCTTTGCTTATAAAGCTTGTGACTTTAGGCGATATCGAGGCAATCCGCATAGGATGCACATATGCCAATATGTGACTGATCAATTGTAGTGCTAACTAACAATGGGAAGATACAAGTAAACAACACCAAGTGAATATTAGTTAATATTCTTGAACGGTATTTTTCTAAAGAACACGCTTATTTACTGCAATCACAGAAAAACCAGTGTGACTGGATAAGTAAAATGCCAATCTATTTGCAACTTAAGGTTGAAAGTAACTTAGGTAATAGCGAAATCCGAAATACGAACAATGATAATTATCGTATTCAATAGGACTCTTAAATCACCTTTATGTTACAAGACGAAAAATGATTTCAGATAATTATTTTGACCAAAGCAACAGGTTTAGGAAATACTCACTTGTTCCATGTCGAATTTAAGAAACTAAAATTCGGTATGAAGCATCAAAAGTATAATTGTAGATGAAGTTGGATAGATTATACAAATTAAAAAAAAAATAACTGCCTAAACGTCACTGGTATTGACAACATCATTACAACTCTGTCACCTATATGGTGCCTGGTTCTCCTGGAAACGGGATTGAATCGTACTATTTGGGCTGCAAATTTTAAGCCTAGGTAGTGTCTGACCCTCCTGCGAAACGGGATTAAGCTATACCACTCGGGTTAGGCCTAGGCGGTGTCTGGCTCTCCTGTTAAACGGGATTGAGCTGTACTGTTTAGGTTGTCACTAGAAAGTCTAGATGTAAAATGTAAAATTACCCTGGATCACAAGGGTATATTATATAACTGTGTATTCAAATAAACAGATAGAGTACTCTATGAAGGAAAAGGAAAGCTTACCTCGCATCACCTATTATTTAGAACAAAGAAGTAATAACAAAACTAACCCATGGTGTCATTGAAAAAGAATGAAAGGCAATCCATTAAAACAAACTTTCTTTTAGACAATATCATTTAACAAGCTGTGGAATTGTATTTACAGTTAATTAACAACTGAGGTAGTATGTTGAAACATAGAAGAATGGTTAAATCATAGTATGAGTAGGAGGAAAGTTTCTGAATGATCAAAAATTTGATGAAAGGAAATAATATAGTCCCGAGGGGCAGGATCGTGGACACACACAACTGAGGAGTCCCATACTAAGACGAAACAGCTGCCCAGTGCTTTCCGGTTCCCCATGGTAGTCTCTTACTTTGTGAGGTCAATGTAAGTTGCTTTAAAAAATAAAGTGAATTTATAAATAGACATTCATGTGACCCAGACAGTGTAGTTAGTTTCAAAACATCCACAAATGGTGAGGCGGCTGGAAAAGACAATGAAAGCTTACAAGTAAAAAAGTTTTTTTCTCTCAACATTTCATTAGACAACTTTTCAAGTTATGATATGCTTTCAATAAACTGAATAGATCTTTCTCATATAATGTCTTTTCTCCGTAACCACAATACCTTGAATCTACAACTTTAAACGTATTATCATTATAAGCCATGATGATAAGCCAGAAGCTAGCCAGTTTGACGCGTGTTTCGTCCTATTTGGAACTCGTCAGCTGAATGCACTTGCATATCAGAGTTGATGTTCTCTCTGGGACCGTCCGCTTCAAATAGAACACAAAGCGCGTCCTGGATCCCACTGCTAGGCACTATCCATCTTTGCTTGGAATGATTGTGACTTAAAGCAATATCGAGGCAATCCATACAGGATGCACATATGCCAATCAGATCAATTACAATCGCAAAACGTCAATGGGAAGATTCAAGTAGACAATATCAAGTGTATTAACATTATTTAACTAAAATGATTGATACTGTGTTTTGATTCTGATCAGGTTCATTGAAAGTTGATTTGGATCCCTTTTATTATTTCCATGACACAGTATAACAAAAGAAAGCTGGATAAAGACCAATCCTCACTAATTGACTGATTTCACATATACCCAATGAACGTGACCTTTTAGTGAATCAAATGGAAAACTGAAAAATAGAGGAACTAATAAAGTTGTAGATTAACTCCGTGTGCAGCCCCTCTCGGGCTACTGTCGGTCCCAAGCTCGGATAAAGGAGGGTTGGGCATAATTAAGTTAACAATGTATATCGAATAGTATTGCAACAGTTCCTTGTGAATTATTAAATAATCCTATGACTGGATGTTAAGAACACTACTCTCTATATTCAACCCATTGGTTGTAATTTCATATCATGTTCTAGTGAATTGGACATCTCTTCTTTAGATAGTGACATTATATGAATAGTAGATTGATTCAAAGTATCTACCATGATTATTTCTATGAGTGATTATGGATGACATAACAATTAGACAACTTATAGACAGTATTACCAATGGACACAATATTACAATAGCTGAATAGAATATATTTCCTTATGAGTGTCAATGAACTTACATGATTTGAGCAATATAGAAATTACTGACAAAATGAGTAAATACTGACCAAGTCTAAACATGAGTATGTTTAGTAAACAATTAGGTACTTTATATTTTACAACCTTGTTTACACATAAAGACACACACACACACAAATAAGAACAGCATCATTACGAATATACAATGTAACTTATATTATCACATCTATACACTTAAAGTGTTATTGAATGATTATCTCAAGTGCATGAATTCGATTTCATACTTAAGTATGTTTGTTTCATTACCATTTAATTAGTTATGTAAAACTTGATTCTTATGATTCATTACAATTATAATAGTTGAGATAATGTGTTAATTGAAGCTAGATGATCATGGAAAACCTAGAAGCAGTGGACAGCTATTTCGACGGTCTCCAAGATGTATTTCCTGGAGTTCTAGTGAGAAATAGTGACTAGTGGAGTTCAACTGAGTGTGTTGTGAAATAGTAACTCATTGAAGACAATGGTGAATGTGTCACTCAATTTCGTAGATTGGTTGAAGTTTGATATTAAGATCGTTGGATGTAGGGAAGTTCAGTGATCTAGAGGTTAAGCGTTCGTGCACAAGACCGATAAGTCGTGGGTTGGAATCTTGCAAGTCGGAATCGTGTATGCGCACTGTTGAGGAGTCCCATACTACGACGAAACAGTCGTCCAGTGTTTCCAGGTTTTCAAAGGTGGTCTAGCTTCAAACGACTCATGAATTCAACTACTAAATTACTTTAATATCTACAAAACCCCTCTCTGATTATTTTAGAAATGTTTATAACAAACGATACTGGATTCGTGAAACTTGTTAGCTGCTGTGTATATTCACCATATTTTGTCCTATTAAAACCCTAAAAAATGTTATTTCTGAAAGTATCAAAGTCTAAATAGGTTATTTAGGTTTTGTTTATCTTCAATAAGTTCTCGTTTCAAACTTAACGTAAAAATGTTTCGACCTATTTAAGAAAATATGGATTGAAAACATAAATGTTATAACGGTTGGGCTTCCACATTTACACGTATGGGACGTTAATTTACCTTAGACGAATATCTACAGTAGATTCCCTCCCAGTGTTTATTCTACAGGACGTCAACACAACTCAGATCAAGAACACTTGACTAGAATCTGAATGTATCTTTACACCAAAAACCCGACACAATCCAATAAAAATGAACAATCAATAATAAGGATTGGAGAATTATATAACTCATCTAAGTCCTGTCAGACTATCTAAAAGTTTGACTATTCTCACCCATGCATCAATAAGTAAAAAAATCTATTACGGAACGATCAAAATTACTTAATTTAAACGACATAAATTGCTAACTTGATTGGATCTAAAGTGAAATGGTATCTGACTACAGTTAATTTACTATATCAACCATAACAATTAGAGAATTATTCACTAGCCGGAACCCGGCGGGATCGTGGATGCACACTATTGAAGAGTTGTACAATGGAACAAAACGGCCATCCAATGCTTCCAGGTTTTCCATGGTGGTTTAGCTTCAATTGACTCATGAACTCAACTATTAAATTATTATAATATTCACAAAACCCCTGTCTGATTAAAATTCTTGTATATTTGAAAAATAATATATGGAATTCTTGAACCATTTATTCCCTAAGTGTGGTCGATTTATCTCATACAGTATTTCACTCGAAGAATCAAACAACAATATCGTCTGAATACATTAAATGATTCATTCATTCACTTATACATGTTATCAAGCCTGTTGACAACTTAAAGCATATACACCAACTTAAAACATTGTTATTACTAATTATCAGTTGAATAGTTGCAAATACATTGTAAGATAGGAGATGTCTGTTATCAAAGATTGGGAATAAGGAGAATATTTAATGAAAACAGGCATTCATCGGACATCTTCAGTATTGTTCGTCAGTTTTGAATTTCAATTTCCAATAGAACTGTATTAAAACTATGAGACATTAAGAATCAGTAGAAAGTGATCACATTGGGGGGAATTGTCTCCAAAACAAACATTTCCGCATAGTTTTCATCCTATTGTGGTTTGATCTATGAAATGAAACTTCACTTGTTTGATGTATTAATTATTCTTAATAATGAGAATAGCACTTTGAATTGACATATACACGAAACAATGGATATTTATCATTGATTTACCATATAGCTGCTTTATAATCATTCACGTCAATTTATTCTGTACTTGTTACTCGTGAACTAATTAAACAGAATACCTGATGACGTGGCCAGTAACTTCAATAAGATAATTATTTTGCTAATGTATCTCAATAACTATCTGTTAAGTTTATGTTTCCCCTCCTAACTCCTATGAACCGTGAGTGATTTCAGATGCATGTTTCATATTACACGTAATTCCATTACTACTGTTATCATATCGACGTTGATTGTAATAATGTGGAAAAGTAGAAAGTGTTGTGTGAAGTTGTTTCTTTGTGTTATGGAACCACTCCGAAGTACGTACTTACTACTCATGAAAGAAAATAACTTGAACAGTCTTACTGTGAATGCCTGGATGCCTGATTATTTCCTATATGTGTTGATTTGTTGTACAGTCTTTTCATCTCCTGTAATGTTTAAGCTCTAAGTCACCACTTTTCACTGTTTTCACGTGTTAAACCATGCTAGTGATTATTATCATGAATACATTATTCTTGCCGTCGATATTCACTGACCGCTGTTATCACTTGAGGTATCAGTTTATCGTAGATTATGGGAAAGACATGATTGTCAATGTTCTCAGCGAATTGAAATTTGTTTTATTAATAAAGATTTAAAATTGGATTCTAAAACTAATTTAACTTTTCCATCTAAATGCCTTGAAAATATTGCTTGCGTCTACTGGGATCACCGGGTAAGTAATAGTAAGGTTAGACGCAGGGTATTAGGGAATGATGCTTTATGAAGCATCCTATTTTTCAGTGCTTTGCTGTACCTAGATTTCATATGCATATATAAGTAAATGAAAAGGTTACAGGGACGGACGACTATACTGCGCAGCAGTTTGTTCTATTCTACTTTATGGTTGCGAACTGTGGTCATTAATGGTAAGCTACTAGTACTTGATCACAGATGTTTTGGAAATATTGCTCGCATCTGCTGAGATCACTGGGTAAGTAAAATTGAGGTTAGACATAGGGTATTAGGCAATAATGATTAATCAGTTGATGAGGTTGTGAATCGTTATCGACTGAGATCCTTGGGCTACGTGTTACGTATGCCTAAACACCGATTACCATGATACGCAATGCTAACTAGTGTTGAAGATGTATAGTAGAAAGTTAAGGGCGGCCAAACCAAAACATGGCAACAGTCCTTGAAGTCACTTATTACACGTTAACAATAGAACACGTTTTACCATAATATCATATAATGATTAACAATTTGAAAATGTAAAATATATGTTCAACAGATTATGTAACAATATTGATTTATTCTTCTTTTATATTCAATTTGTTTCATTAGGAAACAGTGCTGCTCTCCATAGAGATCCCTTAAAATAGCATGATTCAAGCCAGGTTAGGATAAGTTCACTAAATAAATATAATGAAAGTAAATCTATTAATGAATTGTGAGGAAATATGATTACAATTTTGTTCATTTTATATATGAATTAAAGTTAATGTGTTCTGTTTGTCAAGCCCTATGAAAGTTACATTGTAGTGAACGAGAATACACAGTGATTTAGTGGTTTACATACGTCTGTTACTTCTCGTGAAGGAGAATTCAATTATTAAGTTACTACAATCTCCACTAAAACTCTCTTTGATTATAATCATCATGTGCTCACTAGTGATTGTCACCAAGAGTTATTACCTAGTGTTCTAGTGAGAAGCTATGACCAGTGGAGTTCAACTGGATCTGTTGTGAGATTGCAACTCACTGAAGACAATGATGGATGTGTCGCTCAATTTCGTGGATTAGTTGAAGTCAGATATTAACATTGTCGGATGCCAGCAGCTTCAGTGTTCTAGAGGTTAACCTTTCGCGCACGAAACTGATAAATCCTGTGTTTGAATCCCGCGAGTCGGGATTATGGATACACACTGATGAGGATTCTTATTTATCTGAATTGAATTAATAAATCAGTTTATAATTAAGCTTACAAGAAGTTATACCAAAATTCCCTTAAATTTGATAAAAAAAAAGAGAATGATTTGATGACGTCATAATTATGACAGATTTATTGACACTTATCAAGATAATGCAGTACAAAATTACTTCTCTTTTGGGTTATTTAAGGTTACTTTCTTTGAATAGTTGGACTGTACACACCTGTGAGCCAGAAAGAAATTACTGAGGTGCTCTAATTTCGGTGAAACTATAATTTATGGATGAACCAATCCATCAGATTTAAGATGCGAAATTCACTTCTCCATTACGGTAAATAGAAGTTTGGTATTATAGCTGATGTCAGTTTGTGATGACAACCTGTAGATCTAATCGCTAACTTTAACTATCAACTGTAAATCATGATTCGGTTTCCCTAAAATAGTTTATAATCTTCATTTGGTCCTAGTTGTTAGATGGATACTTACAAGGTCATTTTAGCGTCGTTCAAAGGTCGTTCATAAATTATAGTTTCACTTTAATTTTCTAAATGTCCGCTGTTTACAACCTGTGATATTTAAAATCATAATTACAAAATGAATCTAAGTTACTTACATAAAAGAGTTTAGTTAGAAATGTTTAGTATTAAAGTAATCAGGTTGTTAACAGTATAGATGTACATTAGCTGGATAACTATGACAGGATAGTGAAAGTGGATAATTATTCAGTACTGAGTAACTGTGAATGATTTCTAACCACTCATAATTATTTCACATGTCATAATAGTGGTGAAACCAGAATGATAATGTTTGTTTTATGAATAATATCTGTTATACATGATAAGCTACTTTATATCTTCACGAGGTCATAATGTTTTTGCGAACAAAATATCTACTTGACACAGTGTGTAGATGTCGTGGGTAATGTTTTATAAACCAATGCAAGCGGTTGAAAAGCTTTAAAACATACAGTAATGTTGTGTACGAGAATACCAGTGGAAGCAATGGTAGCACTGCTAAGGAGTCCCATACTAGAACGAAATGGCCATCCGGTGCTTCCAGGTTTTCAATGGTGGTCTACGATTCATCCATTAATAATATCAATTGAAACTCAACAATACACATCACCCTATACTGTGCTCATTAGTGACTGGCTTCAAGATGAGTTTCCTGAAGTTCTAGTGTGCGTTGTAGAGGCAGCTACTGACTGAAGACAATAGTGAGCGGTGACGCAATATGGTGGATTGGTTAAAGTTAGACATTAACGCCATTGGATGCCGAAAAGTTCAGTGGTCTAGAGGTTGTGCGTCCGCCTGTGAGACTAAACGCCATGGATCGTGGATGAGCACTGCTGAGGGGTCCCATATTTGAAACAGCAGAAAATTCATACTGATGTCGTGAAAATCCGAGTCGACTAAAACAGTACTAATATTAGAATGAGATTAAAAATTGAAAGGAAATTAATTAGAAGCAAAGTTGATATACAAAAAAGAATTCTACTTTTTAATTTCAATATATCAGAAGTTGTTGATACATATACCTTTTAACAACAAGATAAATGACTCTAATTAAAATGAACTTACTCATTCTCCTGCCTTATCAAACTGAATAGTAGTATTTAAAACCAATTGAATAATGTGTATATCACTAATTTTGTATTTGAGGTGATCGTTGAAGGTAGTCAGTAAGAAACTTTATAAATAGGTTGTTGGTTATATTGTGCTCTTCATCCAGATGGGTCTGTTATCATGAGATGACCGATACTTTTGAATTAATTCGATCACATTTCACCTTGTATCACAGTTAGAGACATTAACATTGAACCCTTTGAATCGCAACTAACCTGATGTACGACTGACGTATATATACAACTGATAGATCACTTCAAAATAGGTAGTCTATAAAATAGAATCAAGAACGTGTGTTTTATCCTAATTGAGGCTCGTCAGTTTGGATGTTTCTGTATCTAAGAGTTTATGTTTAACACAGTTCTTTTCGCTTTAAACGCCAAACACTTATGATCCACAAAACTTCTCCGCCATAAAACACACCTTCTTAATTAACTTACACAACTTAGTTCCAAGGTTCTGTCATACAAAATCGGGAAAATTTGCAAAGATTCCGAATAACGGTCTTCCAGCTATACGAACTGTATAAATTACACATAATATTTACAAATACTACCTTCAGTCAGTAAAAATGTAAAATACAAGAATATTGATTGATTATATTTAAAACCTGATTGAAACAGATTGACTAATAATAATAATAACTCCGTCTACATCCCCTCTGGGCTGCAACCGGCCCCAAGCCCGGATAAAGGAAGAGGGTTCGGCATTGGGTTAGCGACCCCATCCCGTTTAGGAGTAAAACGTTAATTTGAATTAACTTACAAGTTCTCCCATCTGTCTTTGCTGAAATATTATTTAACAATGTTCATTTATCAGAATGAGTTTTGTGGAGATTTTTAGTAAATTTCACAGGTTGTAATCATGAGTCAGTTGAAGCTAGACCACCCATACTAGGACGAAACGACCGTCCAGTGCTTCCAGGTTTTCAATGGTGGTCTAGCTTCAACTGACTCATGATTACAACCTGTGAAATGTTCATTTACACAAAATTCATTTATATACCATGAGGTAGGCTACCAAAGGAAGTCATCAAAATTGCGTTTAGGTTAACTATCAAAAAGCAAAAGCAGCATATCTACTAATATCCGGAACTCAAAACAACTCTAAACAAACACCAAATTCAGAATTTTCAATAAAAATATCAAGACAGCTCCACTGTATGGAACTGGAACTTGGAGAGCTACGAAAGCAATCATCAAGAAGATACAAGTGTTTATTAACAGCTGTCTACGCAAAGTAATTCAGATCCGTTGATCAGACACTATCAGTAACAACAACCTACTGTGGGAGAGAACAAACCATATATTTACTAGAAAATATTCCAGTGAGTGATATCGACTGTATGACATAACTTTCAACAGCTATAATACATAATCTCACATCTCACTATTTAGTAATATTATAATAGCTCAAGGTTATCAACATCTAGAACTAAAATTCATTTGATGAACTGCAAAAGAATGAGAATTCGCATCTACCGTTTACGGTTATTCAATACTAAGAATAGTTAAAAGATGCAATGAAATGAATTCAAATTTAATTACTTATTTTAGTAAAAATGACTTACATTATTGCATTAATCGTCGGACTGAAATAAGAATGCTTATCAAACAAGATCATACATCATTTGAATGATATAACGGTAATACAGTGTCTCTAACATTGTTAAGTCTTCGTAAGCGTTCGCGTGCGAGACCGATAGATCCTGGGTTTGAATCCCACGGGCGGGATAGTGGATGCCCACTTCTGAGGAGTCCCATACTAGGACGAAACGGCCTTCCAGTGCCTTCAGGTTTTCCATTTTGGTAAGTTAGTATTCTCCATTTTCTATAATCATCATCAACTATAGACAGTTTTAATTTAATAGTAATAAAGGAAAGAATGTTATGTATGGAAATCTTGATTTGCGCTTACCTTGGATCAGCTAAAATCATAGAAGAAAACATTATATTAAACACTAAGTCATTAATCTTTATTTTAAGTTTATTGTTCATAACAATATCAACATTTTAATCAAAGACGGATAGGGGCTAACGGTGGAATCCAAGACGCGCGTTTCGTCCTATTTTGAGACTCATCAGCTGGGCTATTATTTTTGCAAATATTAGTCAATCATCTCAGACTTTATTGTTCTTGCAGTTTCATGTTCATTACTTTCTGTTCCCGTTTTTTCCTTGTCACCCAGCTGCCAAACATTCTAATCCTGACTATGGTTATATACTACACATATCAATATAAGTAGCACACATCACACTACTACGGGGTTGTACATTGAACTTTTTTGATGCTTGATACCTGATTTCCACTTTAAGCTATCACTAATTTAAATTGGGATATTAATCTTTTTAAAAAGAGAACTGACCAGCCTGTATATGGTGTATTCTACTTACGTCAACAGACATTAAATCAAGTGAAAGTGGAAACTCTAGCAGTAGAAGCTTAACAAGATGAAATGAAAGAGAATAGAAATGTGAATAGAAGGAATCATACAAAATGTAAAAGACCGTTGAAGGGAATGTACAAATGAAGTATTCAATGTATGGTTCTCATATTATATCAAGATGTTATGTAATACTTTCTAGTTTACAACATGTATAGAATATGTAATCAATCAATAAATGACATACTGTTATAGTACTTACATCTCTTCATTAGCAAAGTCATGATAAACATTGATATAGTCAATGATTTTGTATTCATTATCATCTTTGTTACTGAAAACAAACAAAAAAAGTAATATATATCCAAGTAACTGATTTCTGGTTATAATCTAATAAACATATGATAGTGTATTAAAAGTAAGTAATTCATGAACACCTACGTAAAATTACAACAGTTAGTTACAATTTGTATTCATTTGTTACAAATACACATTCATAAATGAGTAAGATTGTATTCTAGTTGGTAAAGTTATTAGAATTGAAATTGGTAATACTTATAGCATTAATCAATTACTGACTAGACATTAACATTGTTGGATGCTGGTTTAGTGGTCTAGATGTGAAGCATTCGTACGGGCGGGATCGTGGATATGCACTACTAAGGAGTCTCATAATAAGATGAAATGGTCGTCCAGCGCTTCAATCGACTCATGAACTCAACTATTAGATTACCGAAATTTCCACAAAACCCCCTCTGACAAATACTAATTGCTGAAATATTACTGTTTATGATTGAGATCATGAACTAGACCATGATTGAAAACCATGAAGCACTGAACGGCCGTTTTGTCCCATTGTGGGACTCCTGAGTAATACGTATGCACGATCTCGCCTCGCGGGATTCAAACCCAGGGGCTTCAGTTTCGTGCACAAATGCTTAACCTCTTGACCACTAAACTTGCCGGCATTCAAAAGATCGTGGATGTGCACTGCCAAGGAGGAGTCCCACAATATGACGAAATGCCCGTCTAGTGCTTCCAGGTATTCAGTGGCAGTCTTAAATCAATCAGTTCATGATCTCAATCCAAAACTTAATATTCTTCACAACCCTCTATCGATTATTACTGTTTACATTTGTTCAATTTCAGTTTTGTAAGATATTGTTTTATCAAAATAGTTTCACAACAACTGTATTACTAACTGGTGTAAATACTACTTCACAAATTACTATTGAAGTCTGTTCATATTTTACTTATAACTAATTAAGGTACCAGGTTAGTGGTGACTAGTGTTTAGTTTTTGTTAGCAATGTTTTCAGAATAGGATAATTAATAGTATCTTAAATACTGTAGATGAATTCAATGGTAATACCAAGGTAAACACTTGTTGCACACGTTTGTCACCGCTAATTAATAAATAATAAATGATCTTGTAGTGGCTGCACTTCATTAATCAATCACCCTCGTAACCTTTATTATATAAACCTCAACGGTGTTTGAAATCAGAAGGCAAAGAGAAGCAGCAACTACAGTTTATTAGCTCAGACCACAAAGCGGAGAGGCGAATGAGTGAGTTAGCGAGTCGAGTGAATAGGATTAAATGTATATGTATGTATTTGGGGGAATGAATGAATCATCGAATCAATTAAAGGGTGGTCACACTAAAATGTGGCATCAGTGCTTGAAGTCATTAACTTCTAGTCTGAGCTATGTTGGTAGATGCAGACTACTTGGTTGGGGTCCACGTGACTATCGTAACCAATGGTTGGAGACTCTGGGTGACATGGCTGAGAATCAATCACACAGGCGTCAGTGTATGCACTCTCTGTCTTCCTTTAAACTATTAGACTAAAATCGCTTCATATCTTTCTTTCTACGAACTAATTCTTTCTTCCTGTACTATATCCTTATATTCAATCTTTCCCGATGTAATGTGTTCTTTGGCCTTCCACTTTTCCGCTTACCTTTAGGATCTCAAATTAGTGCTTGCCTCGTGATGCAGTAAATAAATAACCGAAACAAAATTAACATAAATTTAGATAGTACAAAAGAAATAATGTAGAATATATTTTTTTGTTCAGTCAAAATCATAATAGATCAGAATATATCAATGTCAAGTTGTTTTCGGCCAAGATGGTTCTGTGTAGCATATCAGTGTACTAAATTGGTGCATAAAAAGGCGGTTATGTTTGTTTATATTATGGATGTTTATTTATCACATTAGTCTTCTTCTTTGCATTGAACTATACCGGGTTTTTTTCTGTGCGATCTATCGTTCAACTAACTGAGTTAGTTTGATTATGTCTTATCAAATTATTAGAAGAATATAGCCTACTCTCATTTTTATTATTATAAATCAAATATCGGCAAGCCATTTTACTGCACTAAACGACCTTGTAGATCACCAACGTAGATGATCTATGTTGAATGATTAGGAGCCTACTTGAGTTAGATGGGAATGGTGTGACCAACGGCAAATTTCGAACTCGCATCTCGCGATCAGCATCTAACGTGGATTTCCCCCTCGACGTATCAAATTACTATGGCTGTTTTGAAGACCGTACAACACCAAGGACGTTATTACAGAAATATATTGGTAAGAATAAGTACAAGCGAAAGTTCGATCACCACCGAATGGGCCAGTCTATGGAGTACGGTTAACCGATACACGTTGGTTGTCCTTGATCTTGACGCAGATTGATGATCTTTTCGATATTCAATGATCCAGCTGCCGGATAATTTGGTGAGGGCCTACTGACATTTCACTGAACCGACAGACTACTTCTCATCAGATTTCTCTACCATCTTTCAACACTTATGAGATGAAATCTGTTAGTATTTCAGCTCATCTGTAGTTTTTCATGAAATACAATACAAGTAAGATGATTTATAGCTCTACTAGTAAATCATTAATATTTGGAAAACTGAAATTAAAACAACATTTGAATGAAATTCACTTGGTATTGTTTATTTGAATCTTGCCATTGATGTTTAGCACTGCAATTGATCAGTCTCTTTTTTATTGGCATATGTGCATAGTGTACGTATTGCCTTGATATTGCCTTTATTATAATCCAAGATTGATACTGGCTAACAGTGGAATTCAGTAATATGAATTTAAACTTCATCCAACTACACAAGCAAGTGGTTATCAGGACTAAATAACTAAGTGAATAACGCGATAGTGTTGTGAAACGAGTTCGAGTCTCAGAGTGATCATCAACTCTGAGATACAGGTACATCCAGTTGACGCGTCTCAAATAGGATGAAACTCGCGTCCTGAATTCCATTGCTAGCCACTATCCATCTTTGCTTATCACATTTGCTTAGTTACATTCAGATATTTACAAATGAAATATTTTCGATTTTTTTGCTTTTTTGTTTGCTTAGTTTCAAGAGTCATTAGTGTAGAGAGTAGTGAATCATGCGTAGGTGTTTTTTTTTGCACAATTCAGCACATAGTAACAAGAAGAAAGAAAGAAAAAAAGAAAACAAACTGTTTATGAATACAGTGAACTGCTTAAACAGATTTATTCATTCATTTATATATACATTTAAAGTGATATTGTATTACAAATTGAAGTCTTGATGGGATTTCGATATTCTTTGGTATTTATATTTACATTAATTATGATTTATGAGATCCGTAAGTGTTTTTCATAAATAAAAGTGTTCATGAATTAGTTGAAGTTAGACATTAACACCGGCCGGCTCAGTGATCTAAAGGTTAAGCGTTCACGCGTGCGAGATCAATAGGTCCTGGGTTCGGGATAGTGAATGCACACTGTTATGGGGTCCTATACTGGGACAAAACGGTCATCAAGTGCTTGCAGGTTTTCCATGGTGATCTAGCTTCAATTGATTCATGATCTCAACTATTGAAAAGTTTTATTATTGATTATTATTATTTTTAGGGGCTTTATTCAATATATACAATATAGAATTCTCACGATAAAGTACACCAGCGAGTTTCCGTTTCTTACCTCTTGGTTGACCCTGACGATAAATACTGAGAGATTGCCAGTTTGATGTTAGCAGTCCAGTTAATCGATATCTGAATAATGTATGTTGTTTTCGACGCGTATTGCCAGTAACCACGTTATCTCTGATTGCACCGTTGGTAACTTGTACAATGAAAAGTTGTATACTTCTCAGAAACATAACTGAATAGGTTATGCGAGTAGTAGGCCTAATAGATAACCTGTTGAAATATCTAGATGGTAGAGACAGGTAACCTTAGCTGAAATTTTATAAATCATAATGTCTAGATCGATGAATTTAGCTTATATACATGTTTCATGTGGAGTTACCAGTTTTCAACAAGAAATTCCAAGGCATTACTTATACTCTATACTTTCAAAGTTGTTATTTAATCTCCTTTCGATGTAATCATCTTATATAATATTTGTTAGGTCAGTAATTTATATATGGGAGTTTGTGAAGATTATAAGATTTTCATAGTTTTCATCATATATTGATCTTTGATTGACAATTAACTAAAGTTATATGTGTATATTATATGTTGTCAACGAGGTGATCTAGAGATTAACGACTCTACTAGAAATTTAAGATGATGGCTTCAATCACCTGTGACGGTTCGCGAATACACACTACTTGTGATTTCCTTATAAGGTGTTTAGAGCTTCTGGTTTTCATTGGTTGTGTAACTAAATTCAGTTTGTAATTAATTCATTGAATGGTCATGATATTAAAGCTTTCAATTTTTGAGATCGTGAATCAATTGAAGCTAGAACACTATGAAAAACCCGGAAGCACTGGACGGCCGTTTCGTCGTGTTGTGGGGCTCCTCAGCAGTGCGAATCCATGATCCTGCCTCACGGGAGTCGAACACAGGACCTGGCGGCCTCGCACGCGAGCACTTAGCCACTAGAACACTGAACCTGCCGGTATGCAACAGTGTTAATGTTTAACCTCAACCAATACATGAAATTGAGCGGCACATCCATCATTGTCATCAGTGAGTTACTATGTCACAACAGACTCGATTGAACTCCACTAGTCACTGCTTCTCACTAGAACTCCAGGATACACCTCTTGAAGCCAGTCACTAGTGAGCATATGTTGATTATTATCAGAAGGGTGTTTTGTGGAGATTTTAGTAATTTCAATCGTTTTTATCTTATCGTAATTCATATATGTTCTGTATATTGAAACGGTTATCTAGATATACGTATTGAGACTGTTTATTGTCATTGTCAGATAAAATGTTTATAAGCACTGTAGAGATTAAAAAAGTCATCGCCTTTTGGAAATTTGAGACCTTCGCATCGGTGTGTGAACCTTTGTAAATGAATTTCGTTCAATGTTGATATGTTCAGTCATGCCAAATCATAGTGATAAGGTTGAAAGAACTTAAAGTCAAATAAAGACTTTTATAATGAACTTACATGATTGAGTAAAGGTTGGTGGTGGCAGTGGTGGGGGGTTGTCATGTGTATTTGTTTACCTGAAATTCTGTAAACACTGAACTATTTAAAGCATGTTATCTATGCAGTACTTTGAAGAGATACAATCAAGAAAAATAGTTTGTTTTGTTACGAAATAACTGACAGTCAGTATATTTTATTAAATTTAGGAACATAAAATTGAATAATAATGTTAGTTTCTATGGAGAATACAGAGAACTATGAAACAGAAATATAATGAGTGGATATATTTTGCCAAGTTAATTATTAACAAAAGGATCACCCTAACTTACATAAAAGGCATATCAGAAATGATAACGAGGCTGCTGAAAACCTTCAGAATAGGTGTTGCACACAAATCAACGAAATCCTTACAATCAATCGTATGCAAACCAATGGATGAAATGACAAAAGACGACAAAATAAATTGTGTCAACTGAGAAAAACACTACATCGGACAAAGCGGACTTCCTCTTCATCTTCGCCTGAATGAACATCAATTAGCAGTCAAACGCCATGATATGTCTTTGCTTATAGTAATGCACGTGGATAAATGCGGACATACATTCGACTGGGAAAATGTGGAGATTTTAGATAGAGGCAATTCCAAAAGTTTGCTACTCAGATCAATCAACAATCAATATGCACATTGAAATCGATCCAATTTATCAACCAATCGGGAAAATTATGCACAAACATAGGAACAAAAATCAAACCAATGGGAGATACAACCAAAACAAACAAGTAAACAATGACAGGTTAAGGTGAACAAGAACCAATCAACATTGAGGTGAACAGGACAAGCTGTGAACCATATGTGGAGAAATCCGAACACTTCACTTTTATCTGAAGTTTGTGCTGATGGTGTCTTTCAGAACGATGAAAGCTCCAAACCATCCAGCTCAAAGAGCAAAACTTTACCAAAATAGTTACTATATTATATGTGATTAAGAAAATAACATTTTAAAGATATTCATCATGAATATTTGTTTTACATAAACTAAGAATGAAGCAAATATTCAACGAATATGGCAGTAGTATTTCTATAAAGTGTGAGAAATCACTATGGTTTATTGTTTAAAATAACATGGAGGTATAGAAGTGAATTATTGATTTCTACAGTTCGCTGAAATGGTATAGTTTTTCATATTAAATCAGTAAATATGTAACGAAAGGCTTGTTCATCGATTCATTTATTTATTTGGTGCTGTGATACGGCACGGGTACTCAAATCGAAGTAGATGGTTTGCTTAATGGGCCACACCCTGAGCGTTCGACCTAAAGGTCTGATCCACAAGGCAGTGGTGCATCATCAGAAGATGCAGTCTCATGGTAGCTGGTGACCAATAATTGGTTCATATGCCATTTTTTCCTTCAGGATACTGGAACTTATGTGTACCATTGATTTGGAATCAAGGTTTTCCAGCTCCCCTAGGTGGACTCTTTGTGTCCACCAAACCGGTTAAAGCACTAGACATTTGCTTTCCGTCCTCCCAGTTTCGTAAACTTTAGTAATGCCACGAGAAGGCAGTGAGTAAGACTTCTTCAGCAGTGGCTGTATACGCGTGACCATGTGAGAGCATTTCCAGAAGGAGAGCTAATTCTCCCCACCCTCGGTCATATCAGGGTATTTGAGGGTCATCTATCTATATAATTATAATTGAATATAATTGTTTGTTAAGAAACTCTTACTTTGTTCATTTAATGGTTTATATTTCAGAACGGGTGCAACGTAAGTATATCTCTAGTTTGTTATCAATACAACAAATTGAAACTTTGATAAAACTGACGAGTTCACATACAAAAAAGAGAAGAAACCATAAGTGACTTTTTCATTCATCAATTATCATCAAAGATTAATTTAGATTTCAGTTTTCTTATTGTTTCCCTTAGTTACAACACATATTTGTTTTCTTTAAAATTCTAGTTTCAGTTTTATTTCCACCATCAGGTAAACGAATAACAGTGTAATCTTTTAAAATGTTATGATCTTTATGTAACATATTGGTATGT
The DNA here is from genome assembly GCF_000699445.3 of Schistosoma haematobium. Classification (NCBI taxonomy): domain Eukaryota; kingdom Metazoa; phylum Platyhelminthes; class Trematoda; order Strigeidida; family Schistosomatidae; genus Schistosoma; species Schistosoma haematobium. Next base: position 19,957,908 of record NC_067201.1, read on the forward strand.
TTGATTGTTGTATGCCAATAAAATATTCACAGTTTAAAATTATTCATTTTCTCATTCATGTTGTATGTAATTTAATGGTTGAGATGTTAGTCCACCATTGAAAACCTGGAAGCACTGGATGGCCAGTTTTTCCTATTGTGAGACTCCTTAGCAGTGTGCATCCACGATCCTGCCCGTGAGCTTCAGACCCAAGACCCCCGGTTTCGCGCGTGGACTCCTAACCTCTAGACCACTGAGTCGGTAACCAATCCACAAAATTGCGCCACACGTCCACCATTGTCTTCAGTGAGTTACCTAGTTGAAATCCACTGGTCACTGCTTCTCACTAGAACTCCAGGATATACCTCCTGGAGAACATCACTAGTGAGCATATGAAGATTATAATCAGCGAGGGGTTTTGTGGATATCATAGTAATTTCAATAGTTGAAAAATGATGCACGGTGGCTCAATTTCGTTGATTGGTTAACATCGTTGGATGCTGGCCCAGTAGTCTAGAGGTTAAGCACTCGCGCCCAAGACTGATATATCTTGTGTTTGAATTTCGCGAGATGGGATCATGAATGCGCACTTCTGAAGAGTTCCATACTAGGATGAAACAGCTATCCAGTGCTCCCAAGTTTTCGACTGGTGGTCTAGCTTCAACTGACTCATGAATTCAACTGAATATGTTTAGGATACTTTTGTTTGAATATTAAAATACACAAATCTTCATTGTAATATCACCATACTATCATAGATATAATCCAACTAAATCATAAGCGATTTGATAGGATTATATTGTAAGTTCTTATGACAGTTACAGAGTAGTTGATTTTTCCAAATAAATTAGGTATATGAAAGTTAGAAACACCATTGAATATTGTTGTATGTTTCACAAATGTAATAGGTTTTAAACCAACAGCAAATAAGTAAGTATACTCATGAATAACTAATTTGTTTAATGAAACTTATATTACTGTAGGTTTTACCACTTTTCTTGGTGAAACACATTACTGAATAAGATTTGTAGTACTTTATTCTTAAAATATGACTTAGTGATACATACTTACTTAGTAACGCCTGTTACCCCTCATTGAGGAGCATAGGCCACCCATTAGCATGCATAATCGAACTTTGTCCTGGTCAATCCTTTCCTGTTATTTCCAGTTGCTATTCATCCTTTTCATGTTTGCTTCCAATTCCCGACGTAGTGTGTTCTTTGAACTACCTTTTGCCCTTTCCCTTCAGGATTTCAAGTTAACTCTTGCCTCCTCCTTTACCAAAGCTTGGGGCTGGTAGTAATTCTATAAAAGCTACAAGAGGAGTTATGACTTAGTGATGTATGTAGTAATTTCAACCAACATTAATATCAGCCCTTTTCATAAACTTAATGACAAGTTTGTAATTTCGACTGAAAATATTCATGAGTTCCCTGTAAGGACAGTGTGGAATATTATTTGAGTTGTCTTATGAATGACGTGTATTTCAACTGTATCAAAACTTGTAATGTTTGTAGTTGAAATATTTTTGACACATAACAACATAATCACTTTTCCGATTTATACATTGTAAATCAAGTGTCTTTGAAAACTGATAATAACCACAACTTATAGTGTTAGTGTGATTGTAGTTAGCATAAGACCATCCTTAAGATGGTGGTTGGATGTAGTCAATAGCAAACCCTGGGCCCAGTTTTCGTTCTATTTGGCACTCGTCAGAAGGTGTACCTGTAATTTGAGAGAACTGATGCTTCCTAACGGACTCGATCCCGTGTCACCCAGCTTCATAGTCAGAGAGGTTACCACGGAGCTATCCGGGCCGTGATTGGCCTCCTGTAGGACTAAGATGGGAGCATCAGTTCCCTCAATATTACAGACACACCTAGATGACGAGTGCCAAATAGCACAAAACCTAGTTCTAGGGTTTCCTGTTGACTATCCCCAACCACCATCTTATCTGAACATAGTCACCTAGAGTGGTGGCCATATTGCAACTTGGTCGATAGGATTCGATCTACACTAAGAAGGAACTGACATACATGACGTCGATCACCACCCACTGATCAATCAGTTGTGAATAGGAACATCATTACTGACAACAGTGAAAGTAAGAATAACGTCTATTGCTTTGGTTACATTCTACAAAGATATTGTCTGAGAGAGTAGTCTATAACTGCTAGCAACGGTTGGTCCCGAACTCAACTGGTAAATATCTAAGAATGCTTTGCACAACTTACAGCTATTTAATTGCCTTATTTAACTCCACAATCTAGAATAACTGTTATAAAGATCCTATATTGTTAAACTGTCTAAAACAAGCATAATGTATGGAGATAATCCAAAGTTTAAACACACTTACTCAACTTTGATCATCATGAATACATTAGCATAGTTATTCAATAATGTTAGAATTGTCGAAAAAGCACGAAAGGGCGAGACAATAATTTATGGAGGAACCCTTGAACGACAATAGACTGACCTATAGAGTGTCTACCTGATAACTAGGACCAAATGAAGGTTTTAAATTAGTATGGAGAATTGGAGTTATGATTTACAGTTGATGATTAAGGTTAGGCATTAGATTTCAGGTTTTCATTACGCTTTGACATCAGCTATAATGCCAAAACTCTATTGAATCAAATGGATGGGTGAATTTCGAGTCAAAATTTGAAACTTGTTATCTTATATGTGATCGGTTCGTCCATAAATTATAGTCCCGCCACCATTTCATTGAGAAGAGATTTCTACTTCTTCTTTGATAATTAATATTCAAGAATTTTTTCCATAAGCAAGAAGATCATTTTATGATAACCTTTTTAGAACATTGTGTGAACGACTTGTGTAAGATGACATATTTTATGCCTAATGATATGTTTTACCCCTTATACTATGTTATGTTCCATTTTGCTGTTAACAAAACCAATTGTACACCATTGAACTTATATAAACTGAATATTTTAATAAATTTAGACATAGACATACCTAATCAGATCGAATAATGTACTGCAAGTAATGTTCTAGTAATCATGATGGATTTTCGAAGAAATGATTAACATCACCGATGTCCTATGAAATTCGTAATGAACATTGAATTATCCATAAACATGAGTATTGGATTGTGTAAATCGTTGAGTTTTTCTTAAGATCATGAATTGATCAGTGTTAGACAATCATTGAAAACCTAGGAGTACTAGACGGCCATCTCGTCCTAGTATAGGAATCCTCAGCAGTGCACATTCATGATCCCGCACGAAGGAATAGAACCTAGGACCTCCAGCCTCACAAGCGAACGCTTCACCTCTAGACCACTTAGCTGGCATCTAACGGTATTAACTTCTAGCTTTAACCGATCCACGAAATTACGTGAACATCTTCCATTGTTTTCAGTGGGTAACTGCCTCACACCGAACACGGATTATCTGCGGTTAGTTAGTATTATTTCCGATACATCACATTTTGAACAAATCTCATATTACCAATCTTATAGTATTATCCAGTCTTCATTAATTACACATGACTTTCACAAAACCATTAAAATGAAGGCCTAATTTTAACATTCTTTCAAGTCGAAAACATCCTGTAAAATTATGCAAGATTCTGGGATTCCAAATGATAATTTATACTATTTCTTCATAGAAATATCAAAAGTTTACTACCGAAGAATTATAATGTTAATGTCCCGTTTAAAGTGGATATATAGGATGTAATTTCCTTGTGAAACTCAAAGGTTTAGGAAACTCATGATTAGGAACTTCAATCTCAGTATAGCTACAAGTAATTAGTTTAAGTAACTTCCATATTTTTGTTAAAGTAGTAATCCACTAAATGACTTTACTAATCATGATAGTAGATAATATGGCTTACTCACTTAGCAACGCCTGTTACTCCCAATGGACCATAGGCCGCCGAGGAGGATTCTCCAACCCACTCTGTCCTGGGCCTTTCTTTCTAGTTCTATCCAATTGTTGTTCATTCTCCCCATATTTGTCTCCACTGCTGGGCGTATTTTGTTCTTTGATATTCCTCTCCTCCTTTAGCGTTGAGGATTCCAAGTGACGTAGTTGGGTTCTTTCCTCAATATGTGTCCTATCCTAATAAGGCTAGATGTTTAAACAATTCAACTGTGTACATTATGAGTTTAAATAAATGCATACATTTCATATTCTGTACTAACAACAAGCTATTTGTTTTTTAAATTTTATACTGACTAGTGAACTATTTATACATTGTTCAACAAGTTTCGGTAATTGGATGAGTTTGCTATTTTGATCCGATAGGCAACTTATAACAATGCACACTATGTACATTGAAATCTTGATATACTTCAATTACCATGGTAACAATATCAATGAATTGTTAATACATTGTCTTTTACATAAATATATAATCTATATATTCCAGTCATTTTCTCAATATCTTCATTTTCATTTGTATTTGATAAATACTATATCTTGTCAATTGAACGCTGTTTGTTATATCTGGTTGTCACTGTTTGTTATGTCGGAAAACGCTTATCATTTATACTCGAAATAAGGGACCTCAGTAATTTCCATGACGGGAAAATAAGAACACAAAGACTGGTTTAAGTGAAGATTTATTAACCTACCCCCCTGACAACAACAACAACAACAACGACCTTAGTCAAGATTACACTCATTTATATATTGATTCCTAAATCCATAATTAGGATGTAATCACATAAATCACATGCTGAGCATAGTTCATGTTCAGTGAATTCAAGAATATCGTATATTATGAAGAATAGAATACCATAAGGGGGAAACAAAACCGAATACTAAACTGAATCCTAAATCACATTGAATTGAAACGGAATTAGTATTGAATCAAAATCATAATGAGTAAATCAATCTAATTTTGACTTTTCTCTCCATCATATCACCTCCCCGGCTTTTTTTTTGAAGACTGAAAGTTTAGATACTGACTTTAAATGTTCTGACTTTATCCTCTCCCCCCCCCTAAGAAATAATTTTGGGTCCTCGAATCCCCAAATTACAATCAATGTGAATCTATTAAAAATATATTTCCCGCATTGAATAGAGAATTCACTAGAACTGACTAGATGGTGAGGATCAACATTTCCATCTCATTAGTAGATAATGGATTACTAGGACAATCAGAATCTATCAAAATTTCATCAGGTTCTTGATTATCGATTAATAAATCCAACATATTTTTCTCATTTTTGTAAGAAATTTGATCAAAAACATGTGTGTCATTAGGATAACTCATATCTGGTAAAACAACTAGAGAATCCTGATCAGTAGATTCATAAGGAACTTTTGTCGTAGAATGATGCAACTGTCTTCGTTATGATGCTTGATTCATTTTCTGTTTCTTCGTGGTGGTGAGGTACTGCAAGAATTTCATGAACATTTAACGAGACATCGTCCTTCTGTGAGCTGGGTAAGTCAGTGTCTGTACATTGTGTTTTGAAGGGGGTATGTCTTTGAAATGGACGTTTCTGGACCACTGGGTGGATCATGAATGACTGCTACTGCTTCGTTTACATTACTGCATGTTAAAGATTCATAAAGACTTTCATCAACACCTTCATACGTTCTGCAATCATTTTCAAGCTGTGTAAGCATTTTACAAATTAGTTCATTAAGTCCCGCCACATCTCCAAAGCATAGATGATTCAGCAGCCGTGTGTGTAATTTGTTTATAAATTCCAAACGATTCATTTTAAAACCCTAATGTTGTCGCTGAAATAGCAACTGTCAGTGATCGGAAGGGAGAGCCATTTTATGTTTCTCTATAAATCATCACAGTAATAAAATAAACAGCATAACTTATTGATAACTAATGTCGTTCAAGGACACTGACGACAATTGTGTATGCCGATTGTCATGGTTCTTTTGTTCTTGATGTTTGGATGCTACTTCTTATATCTGGTTGTCACTGAATGCTATATTGGAAAACGCTTATCACTTATATTTGAAACGAGGGACCTATGCAGTAAACATTTGAATATTGATATTTGGGATATAGTTTCATTCAACCCCGTACTCGTCAATTTTATTGAAGCCTTGTCAGGTCTTATGTTTAGGTTTTCTGAAAAATACTCACTCACTCAAATGGATATTACTAGAAGAAGGTTTGGATTAATGGACAATGTCTATGAGATAAACACGGTTTGATTACACTTATGAATTTTTAATGACGTTTTAAAAGTGTAGGAAACAAGAAGTAAAAAGGAATCAGACACTGTACATAATTAGATATCTGCGAGTTATTATGTGGAAGACATTTGTACAATAAAGATAACTTTGAGATTATGATCAACGAGATAAATGTATGTCGCTCAGTTTAGTGGATTAGTTGGAGTTAGACATTAACAACAATGGATGCCGTCAAGTTCACTGGTTTAGAGGTTAACCGTTCGCGCGCGAGACTGATAGGTCCTGGGTTCGAATCTCGCGAGGCGGGATTGCTGATGCTCACTGAAGAGGAGACCCACACTAGGACGAAACAGTTGTCCAGTGCTCCCATGATTTCAATGGTGTTCTAACTTCAATTAGCTCATGATCTCGACTATTAAAATTACTATAATATCCACAAAACTCCTTCAGATAAATATGTTACATCATAGCAGAAGATTAATATTGTTTTTCCCTTTGTTTGTGTTGAGACCTACTGCTGCTAAGGCTGCTGCTACACTGGTCGTCTTCTCCAGCATTTGTTTTTGTGTGTGCGATAGAAGAGCCAGATCATCTGCGAAGTCTGGATTGTCTAGCTCTATCCTAGCTGTTCACTGTATCCCGTGCTTCCCCCCAGATTTTAACGTCTTCATAATCCAGTCGATTATCAGGAGAAAGAGAAAGGGTTAGAGTAAGCAACCTTGCCTGACGCCGATCTTTACTTTGAACAAGTAGATTGAATTATAAGTTGAATTAAGATTCTTATTATCAAATGAGTTTACTCAATAGTCAGGAGGTTAGTGAAGAATAGATGGATGAAGCTAATTTACGGGTCAGAATTATGAAAGATAATTGTCAACTTGACAGATATGAGGCAAATAAAAACGAGAAACATTAAGGTCATAATAACAACTTAATAGTAATCATGAAAAATTGTTAAAAGATAGTGATAACTGATTATGATTTAAAGTTACAAGAAGAAAAAAACAAAACTAAAAAATACTTCAGTGGGGAATTAGGACCAAGGAGGGATGAGAGGTTGGACTTATCGTTTTTACACGCAGAGTTCGGGCTTGAGTTGATGTCAACTTCCCTTCGAATTAATTCCTTTGACTGTGTAGAATATTTCAAAAGACTCCTTCAGAGTGATATGTTCCAAAGTTGATTAAGTGCTCCTGTATTGAACTAGTAACTGTTTTGCATTCTTCTTTTCAAAGTCATGATTGGGCAGTATTCTGAGATACGTTTAGAAAGTGATCGCTATGTGCATCCAATTTATCTTTGCTAGATTCACTTTACATTTATTCAATGATACAATAAGTTATTTTAACTATGGAGATTGTTTTGAATGGATACAATGAATAACAAAGAGAATAATTAGATAATTTCTAGCAAACTGAAACAATGAATCTGCATCTTAGCTTCCCACTCGAACCCGTGTTTCCCCCCAGATTTTGACGTCTTCATAATCCAGTCGATCTCTAGGAGAAAGAGAATGGATGAGAGTAAGCAACCTTGCCTGACACCAGATTGTTGTGAATGGATTCAGTGAATAGCAAAGAGAATAATTAGATCAATTCTAGCGAGTTGAAACAATCAATAATAATAGAACAAACACAATTTCAAACAACAACAAAAATACTGAACACTTCAACATTCATCACCTCTATACACAAGATATCGACTATTTCAAGAAAAATGAAAGTGTCGAACATTTAGAATATTTAATAATATGATCTTTATTAGAAGAGGGTTTTGTAGAGATTTTAGTGATTTTATAGTTGAATTCTTGAAACTTCAGTGAGTTTCTATCTCACAACAGACCCGGTTGAGCTCCATAAGTCACTGTTTCTTACTAGAACTCCTGGAAATATCTCTTGAAGCCAGTCATTAGTGAGCATACGATGATTAGTATCAGAAGAGGTGTTTGTGGATATTACAGTAATTTTAATAGTGGAGTTCATGAGTTAGTTGAAGTTAGATCACCACGGAAAACATGCAAGCACTGGACGACCGTTTCGTCGTAGTATGGGACTCCTCTTTAGCAGTGCGCATCCACGATCCCGACTCGCCAGATTCAAACCCAGGACCTATCAATCTTGCATGCGTGTGCTTCAACTCTAAACCAGCGAACTTGACGGCATCCATTGGTGTTAATGTCTAACTTCAACCATTCTATTTTGTTCATATGTAGAAGATTTGCATATTATGGATTAACATGTATTAGAATCTTCAGCTTTTTCTTTAAACTACATGTCAACTTCTAGAAAATCTATAATGATGTATGATGAATTTTACATGATTCTTTAATATTTTAGTTAACAAATCAGATCACTGAATATCACATTTTATTGATAGTATCCAACCAAGTGTCTAAACTTTATGGCCTTACATAATAATAAGACCTTATGTACGTGACAAGTAATACAGTTCAAGGTAATTAATGAAGTACAAATTCCGTTTTAAATGTTTCTGGAATATAACAAAGGCAAAAGTGTAAAGGGGGTACCTAGCTTGCCCTGATGGTGTTCTCGGGTTGTTTGATCTGCCAAGGGCGATGAGACAGTACGTGATCGAAATGTTGTGTGCTAGGTTCCGTTATTGTTCCTACTATTATTGTTTTTCCTAAATGTAAAGAGAACTATGCCCATTTTCAACACAAGAGATACAGTTTGAAAATGAAAAGAACTGGGTATTCAACACTACATATAATGTGAAACTTGGAAATCAAGATTAGCTAGTATACAGCTAACTTAAACGTCTGTATCTTTGTTATACCTCATTAAGATATGCATCCTGCAAGTGTTAACTATGACAAGTTCTAGTTTTCTCAATCGTTTTATCAAACTGAAACGAACATGTTTCTTAAACATCATTGCTACCAATTTGTTATTTGATTTAGCCAAAATCTTAGCGACTAAGGGTATACACAACACCCATTTAGAAATTTTAGCCTAACGACTTAGTTGTAAGAAGTTGGCTAATGTAATAGTGATATGCTTGAATGCTATTACGAATTCATCTTACTCGGTAAATGGAACGAAGGTCGAAGATACAGTGATACGATAAGCTATTCTAATCCGTTGTACCGGCCTTGATAACTAGATCATGAAGTATTGATCTGGCGTAGAGAATTTATCCTACAAGCACCCAAAAAATACGAGGTCACTGAGCACACGAATCAAGCTAATTTATACGATGTTAAAAATGACCTTAGGAGAGCCACGAAACAGCATACTAAAACAATCCGTCAGCCAATGACATTCAAGGATTTCCGAGTGGGAAATATAAGCTGTCGGTCAACTAAGAGTCTCTTGGCGCGAAAACATAAAATTCAAATTTTCAGAATAAAATAAAAAATTTAGGACTTTTTTCAAGTGAGTTCTGGGAATCTAACGCCCTCAAGAAGTAGATTAGATCCAGTTGAAATAATATATGATATTTGGAAGTAAACATCAACAATTTACAGAGCTCGAATTATGTGATGCTAGTAGTCCATAATTTAATCATAAACAGCCAGAAAGAATATTAATTTTACAATTTAGCTAATGAATTAAATGTTAAAACGTAGTGGATGTGCACTGTTAAGGAGTCTCATACTAACACGAAACGGTTGTTCAGTGCTTCCAGGTTTTCTATGGTGGTCTAGCTTCAATTGACACATGAACTCAACTACTAAATCATTATAAAACTCCTTTCTGATAATAAAACGTAGTTTGTAGAACAAAAAGACTGCCTTCTAAGATGTTGAATAAACAACCTTGAAAATGGAAAAGATTGTTTAGAACCAGATTATGAATGGATGGAATAGATGATTTATCACACTAAAAAAATACTTTCATAACGTTTAAAGCCAATAATGTTGTAGCATAACGCGAACTACTGAAAATGTTATAAGTAGTGTAAAAAATGCAATTAAAAACATTTAAGCATGATGTAATCCATGTTTTATCAGAAGGGGTTTTGTGGAGATTTTAGAAATTTCTGTAGTTGAAATCATGAGCCAATTGAAGCTAGCACACTATGGAAAACCTGGAAGCACTGGGGGGGCAGGATCGTGCATGCGCACTGTCGAGGAGTCCAACGATACTACGAAACGGCCGTTCAGTGCTTCCCGGTTTTCCATAGTGATCTTGCTTCAACTGACTCATGATTTCAACTATTACATAAACTTAACAGGATACTTGATAGACGGATTATCAAAATGACAATTTTTTTCAGTGAAAAACCTACAGATTTATATATATGATCATGTTTTAGTTGATCAAAAATGAATCTGTTTATAATTATTGGCTTATAATACAGTAACATGTTTTGTTTTTGATGGAGTTTTATTCTTTGAGCTAGATAATTTGGTTTCGTTCAGAAGAACGATCAAAACTCCATGACCAAACTATTTAGGCAAAGGAACAAATTTTCATCAAAATCATTCATCTGAGCTACATATCTTCACCATATGTTTTGTTTATAAATGATGCAATGGTTTACATAAATTAACTCATCACACAATAATACATCAATCAATCTATCCATTAGATTGAGATTTAACATATTCTTGAAGATGCTTTAATAATCTATATAAGTGTCCTGTATGATATAATAATCTCTATCATTACATACCATGAATAACACTTATGTAGTTTTAAATTATTCTAGTGGATCATATTCACTATAAGTGTAACTACTTACTATTAAAAGTACCCCCCCAAACACACACTACCCGCACACGTATGAATGATTCATTTTCTTTTCTTTTTTATTTCGAATCGACAAATATTAAAAACTGGTTTCTTATCATGATTTCAGTCTATTAGTTCCTCACATAATTCATTGTACAATTATGAATTGCTTTGTACATTATTGCCTAATTGTGCTGTTTATAATAACTACTATTGAAATAAGTAAGTTCCTTTATTGTCATAACTATATGTATATATATATGAATGTTTATTAGTAATATTGCATTGAACAAGCACCTCGTGGAGGAGCATAGGCCGCTCATCAGCATTCTCCATCCAACCCTGTCCTGGACAATCCTTTCAAGCTCCTTCCAGTCATTATTCATCCTTTTCATGTCTGCTTCTATTTTCTGACGTAATTTGTTCTTTGGCCTTCCTCTTTTCCGCTTCCCTTCAGGATTCCGAATTGGGAGTTGCTTCGTGATGCAGTTTGATGATTTGCGTAATGTTTGTCCTATCCATTTCCATAGTCTTTTCTTAATTTCTTCTTTAGCTGGAAGCTCGTTTGTTCTCTCCCAGAGAAGGCTGTTACAGAACATCTCACTAAAATCTGAGAACCATATAGTGAATAGTTCATTTGTAAAATGTCAATCCATTGTCTCAAACGTGTCTGTTTCTTTGGTAAATATCAGTCCATCGTCTCAGATTTCAATGTTCATGCATTTTTCATATCAACTAATTACCGTTCACGTCCTTTCCTTCTCAATCCTCTACTGAAATACATTCTAATTCTAAGTATCGTTATATACTACTTATATGGATATAAGTAGCTCACACCATAATATAACTGGAGTATTGAATACCTATAAATTCTCAGTTACTGAATTTATAATCATAGTACTTAGCTTATTACATATAAACTTCCTCAGCTTGAAAATTTTAAAGAATTTTAGTTAAACAGAAGTATTTGCTACGTAATTAGCTTAATTAACAGAAAGTTATGATTAGCTAAGAAAACATCAATACACTATTGTTATATCCCGATGAGAGTAATGAATGGTAACTGTTGAGATCTACCTATGCGCTAATGCTATACCTATGTTTTTACTCTGTTGCTGTTATGTAGCTGAACTATGCATATTCATATTCCTCTTGTTATAAGCCTTATTTTCATCCATGGACGACTATTATACGGTTCACCGTTCTTGAATTATGCCCACTCTATTAATCATAGTCGCCCACAATCACAGCCACATTTGGCTAGATCTTGTAGTCACGGAATGATCATCAATTCTTCGATGCAGATACATCCAGCTGTCGAGTCTCAAATAGAATGAAACTTGTATCAAACTGGATTCCACTGTTAGCCACTATCCATCTTTACAGTTTATTAGATTTAACATTCAATAATTGATTTAACTTATGAGTAGTATGTTGTCAGTAATATATGTTATACAAAATTCATTTCATAGAAAATATTCGAGGTGCATGTAAGTGAATTATGTGTTATTTATATTACGTTACTTTTCATATTTCACTTAAGGATGGATCTAATTTTTGTGTTTATAGTGATGTATTATCTAACCAATCGGTATTCATCTATGCCATTAAACTTATGAAGAGTAAATATCTAAAGTGATAGATCAACGGGATGAAAATGCCAACCTCATGCCCAACTCTCCTCCTTTACTTAGGTTTGGGACTGGCAGTTACTCTAGAAGAACTACAGATGGAGTTGGAAATTGAAAATATTTACCATATTTTACTTCTATCGGATTAGAAGAGACAGTTAGCTACTAAATAAGTTAGTTTTCGTTAAATTAATCGTCGGGAAAACTAATTAATTACAGAGTACTTTCCTAAAATATAAGAGCTATATATTAAAATGCATTATCTGTACATCTTTCTTTAGTTATCCTTTATATGCTTCATGGTACTTTCCATTCTATGGTTATTACGATTGCTTTTTGTTTCTCTTCTTCTTTTCTTCGGTCCAATCTTCTCAATCTTCTACTATCAAACATTTCACTTCTGATTCGTGTTAAATACCACATCTATCTGTCAACATAAATAGTATACACGATAATATTAATTTTAATAGTTTAGATCATGAGTCAATTGAAGCTAGATCACTATGGAAATCCTGGAAGCACTGGATGGCCGGTTAAGCGTTCGCTTGCGAAACTGTTAGGCCATGGGTTCGAATCCCGTAAGGCGAGATCGTAGATGCGCACTACTGAGAAGTTCCACATTAGGATGAAACGGCCGTTCAGTCACTTGGCTAATAATCTCAACTATTAAAATGACTACAATATCCACAAAACCCCTTCTAACAATAATATTAGTATATATATTACAGAAAGGGTAAGGTTGTAAGACTAGTCAATTGACAAATCTTAAACGTGATGAACCAGGTTTGCTTATTCTTGATGCTACCAATCATACTTTGTTGTATATTTAGTCATTCTAAAAAAAAAACTGTAAGTAGTTATAACCTGAAAATCTGGAACAACCCCAATTTAGATACGAGATATAAGCTAAATAGTCAAAGACTATACTGAAACATGTACCTAATGTACAACATTTAAAATGTCCAAATTATTTCATTTCAATATCATGAATTGGACGAAGTTAAATAATAACACTGTTAGATGCCAGCTCAATTGTCTCGAAGTTAAGCGTTCACATGCTAAACCGAAGATCCTTGGTTCGATTCCCTCATGTAGAAGAGTCTCATACTAGGATAAAATGGACGTCTAGTGCCTCCAGATTTTCAATGGTGGTCTAACATCGATCGATTCATGATCTCAACCAAAAACTTAACAATCTTCACAATTTCAAACTGATAATTATCGTTTACTTTGATTTAGTCAAAAAGAAACCCCCTACAAGTAAGAATTCATTATTCGTCTGATAATAAATGTAGATGATGGAATAATCTTTTTTATCAAAGGTTTATGTTTTTCCATCCAAGTCTATCTTCTGACTTGTCTCTAATTACCTATAAGCACGCATATTAAAAGTTCTCATTGTTGACTTTCTTATTGGATTATGAGTTGATATTTGAATCATTAGGTAGTTATAAGTCTGCTGAATTGTCTGACAGCATAGCTAAAGTTCTCATGAAATTGACATTCAGAACAACAATTTACCTAGTGGAGGGATCTATCATTATTGCTCATATATAAATCGGTTACAAAGCTAAACTCTTGGAGTAACTGTGACAATTCACGTGTCTGCTTAACTGGAAATAGAATAGCTTCCTGTTTGTAAAATCTCAGCGAAAGAATTTGAAGTGAATCCAACGTTTCATTTCAAATTCTTTCGCTGAGATTTTACAAATACATTCTTTCTCTTCAATGTCTCACATTAACTCGTCGCCAAAAATTTTGAGACTAGCTACTTCTTATAACATAAAGGTCAACTACAAAATTTAATAGTGTGAATTATAACTGGTAGCTTTATTTTATGTTAATAATGACTTTCGCTAATCCCAATGAGGACTATGAGGTCACAAAGAGAGTAAAAATCACATCTGCTGTAATTGTTAACTGTCTAGCGATTCATACAGCAGTTGCTACGAGCGATTTATATACAAGATGAAACTACTAAAAGTTAGTTGCAGTGAAGATAGTTCCAGAAGTAACTTTTTTACAAACCTTAGATACTTGACTTCGTTGTACTCCAGCAATTCGCTTATCTTTCCAAACGTATTATTATTAATCTATGTAGTAAACTTTGACAATCTAAGGTATTGCACATAACTATAGTTTGATGTTACTTTACTTCTGTCAGAAATATAATTAAATCATGTTAAAGACAAACATAATCTATCGTAGAATCTTAAAATTACATACTAACTAACACGCTGTCATTCAGAATTTAAATGTTCATAAAGGTTTTTATGAATGATTCTATACGGACTGTGAAACTACTAATTGAGACCGAAGTCTCTGAATTCAAATCCTGGATAAGGACTGCTGAGGAGTCCCACACTGGGACAAAACAACCAACCAAGTGCAGAATGAAATTTGAATGCAGTAAACAGGAATTTAAAGTGTTTGACAATAGTTTCTGTGTTTCATTAGTATGTTATGTAATATGTTGGTTATATTATTATGTAACATTGATGATTGTAATTCAAAAAACATTATTCTTTGTTTTATTAAACAGCATTTGTTGTTGTGGACAATTCGTATGTTGATCATATAATCATACAATGTGAATTTAATAGGTAAATAGGTGAGACTATAATTTATGGAGGATCTTTGAATGACAGCAAAGTGACCTTGAGAGTTTCTACCTAGTTACCAGAGCTAAATGATGGTTATAAAGCGGTTGAAAGAATAAAGATTATGATTCAGTTTTTCATCACGAACTGACATCAGCTAAAATGCCAAGACGCTATTTAGCCAAATGAATAAACGAATTTCGCGCTAAAATCCAAGATCTGTTATCTTAAATCCGATTGGTTCGTCCATAAATTATAGTCTTGTCTGTTTTAACTTTCTGTCTTAGTTTGATTCACTGAATAGTTCCTGAATGTTTATTATTTTTGAAAAAAACTTTATCTGATATCTTAGTTTAAAGATAGTCAGATTGTAGTTTTATGAGTTACTATCACTTATACCTGGTAGCACTGGACGGAAGTTTCTTCCTAGCATGAGACTCCTCAGGAGTGCGCATCCATGATCCTGCCTGAAGAATTCGAACCCATGACCTATCGGTTCCACACGCTCACGTTTACCTTCTATACATATTGAACCCTTCGACTGATTTCAACTTCCATGAAAGACTCTTAACATACTATATTAAGCAAGAAGAACTAGGACCTAAACTCATTCGACTGTAGATTCTTATCATTTACTTCTAATCAACTGTAATGTATGACAGTTGTTCATTCACTAATTCTATTAAACAGTAGAACTTAATCAATACCTTGAGATATTAAGGTATCAACTTCTAGTTTCTAATAGAAATGTCTTAACATAATTGTAATATAATGCTGTCTGTGAAGTAGATATTTTCTAATGACCAGTAACAATAAGTTATGTGGTCTACCAGATCCCATAGTCAATTAGGACTGACCTATGAAGTTGGTTTTATCATTTCATAGAATTAAGTTTAGTTTTGTTCTCTAAACATGTAAGTCAATAAGTAACTGTCATATCCGGATGAAGAATAGGTGGATATTAACCGCTAAGATCTATTTGTTACCATAGTCGCTTATATTCTTATTGTACAACTATTGTTTAACTATGTTATATGCACATTCAGATTCCTTTTATTCGACCTATTGACTGTGACCGTACGATTTACTATTCTCATGATACTTGCAATTTATTAGTAACAATCTCTTACAATCACAGTCACTTTTGGCTCGGTCTTGTATAATTGTTATTTACTATTTATGATATGTTGCGGTCTGGTTTGTTTGTATAGAAACCCAGTATGTCTGAAATATATGATTTGTATCGCGGAAACTGATATTGGCGTTCTAGTCTGCAGTGGCTGGGCTATGCAAGTAGCTATTATCTCAGAGAACCAATACGATTTCTAGGCTGTTCATATTAGTTTATGTGTCATTAATCTGGTCGTATAACATACTTACTTACTTACTTACTTAAGCCTGTTTCTCCTCGTGAAAGAGCTCAGGCCGCCCACTACCCCTCTCCATCCAACCCTGTCCTGGACAATCCTTTCCAGTTCTTTCTGGTTGTTATTCATCTTTTCCATATCTGCTTCTGTTTCCCGACGTAATGTGTTCTTTGGCCTTCCACTTTTTCGCTTCCCTTCAGGATTCCAAGTTAGGGCTTACCTCGTGATGCAGTTTAATGATTTCTGTAATGCATGTCCTATCCACTTTCAACGTCTTTTCTTAATTTCTTCTTCAGCTGAAAGCTGGTTTGTTCTCTCCCAGAGAAGGCTGTTACTGATGGTATCCGACCAATGGATGTTGAGTATCCTGCGTAAACAAATATTTATAAATACGTCTACATTCTTGATGGTGGTTGTTGTAGTTCTTTAAGTTTCAGCTCCATACAGTAGAACTGTCTAATTGGCGGTCGTATCACGTGATACAAACAACAGTAACAATCATGCAAAATGGCTAAAACGTGTCTAGTTTCATCATCATCTTTTTTTAAAGTGTACCTCCAAATCTATTCAAGAAGTCCTATCTGTGTTATATCTAAAACGAAGATTCTTGATATACCGTGTACAACATGAGCACTTGAACACTAGAACCCTCTAAGTTGTAAATGAGAAGACAGAAAACAAGTGAAAGGAATGCTATTCCAAACAGTGTAAAAACGAGATCATCATTATAGTCCTCTATTGTGCATATAGGAAATTATTGGTATTTGTCCAATAGGGAAGCTACAGTTAGGGATTCTGTAATATTCTTCCAAAAGATGGCTGAATGGAATATCTTCGGCTCTTTCTGAGCTTCTTAGAGGTTCCTTGAGTTCGTTTGTGGCCCATCATCACAATTTAGGTTTTTTTAATATTTTTTTTAAAAAAGAATTTTTTATACTTTCTATCATCAATTTAATTGTAATTTTATTCTAAACTTACTTTAGGACTTCAACAGACAGATTCATGTAAGAGTTAATCTTTAAACGAATGTTGAAGAATTTTGCAAATTTATTTTTATATATATCATAAGTCAGTTAAAGCTGAACCGCTGTAGAAAACCTGGAAGTTCTAGTATGGGACTCTGCAGTGTGAATCTACGATCCTGCTCGCAGGATTCGAACCCAGGATCCTAACCACTAGATCACTGAGATGGCATCCAACAGTGTTAATATCTAACTTCAACCAATCCAAGAAATTGCTCCACCGTTCACCATTGTCTTCAGTGAGTTACTATCTCACAACAGACCTGACTGAACTCCACTGATCATGGCTTCTCACTAGAACTCTAGGAAATCCCTCTTGAAGCCAATGACTAGTGGGCTCATGAACTCAACTATTAAATTACAATATCCATGAAACTCCTTTTCGATAATAATTATATATATTACTAATAAAATAGCCAGTAGTAAAATGTTCATCTACCATTATAATGTAAACTAATACTCAAGCAATTGTACATTTACATGATATTTCCTTAGCTATAAAATAAACAATTAACTTCACTTGAGATATAAGAAATGATGATATACTGTCATATTTAAAATTTTCTACACAGATTACCATGACGCACAATGCTGACTAGTGTTGTAATGGTTGGGAGAAAGTTAGGAGCGGCCAAACCAAAACGTGGCATCAGTGCTTGAAGTTACTGACTTCCAGTCTTAGCCAAGTTGGTAGATGTAGACTGCTTGGTTGGGTTCCGCGTGACTATCCTAACTAATAGTTGGAGACTTTTGGTGGTATGGCTTAGAATCCATCACATTGGTGTCGGTGTATATACTTTCTGTGTTCCCTTAAAAGATTAGATTAAAATCGCTTCATACATTTCTTTCTACGAACAAATTCTTTCTTCCTGTACTATACCCCTATACACAATCTTTCTTTTATATATTACGACCATTGAATTAACTGTTTCTATGAATCCAGTGTTTATTTTGTTGTGCTAATAAGGGATGGCAACTTGGACCGATGCATATATGTGCCTGGTTCTACGATGAAACTGACTAACTGACATAAATTTGTACTATTTCAACAGATTATACTCTTACTTACAATATTATTATCTAATTTGTGAAGAAAAAAACAAACTGAAGTTTTTAAGGATGCTAAACTGCACAAAATATTAGTAACATAAAAAGGGATTGATTTATCGATTTGTAAACATGTATTAAAAACTTATATACATCAACACATCTACTAGCCGGTGTTGCCTAGGTGACCCAAAAAGATTGTCAAATTCAATTCTGGATTTAAAATACAATAAAGCGTTAAATGATCCACAACTGAATTTAGTTTTCACTTAGCATGTGTAAAGTTCTTTAGTAGTTTGAGTGAGCATTTTAGGTTAGTTAGTCAGTCAGTCAGTAACAACGAAGAATTCCGTATATACCTACATCAGTTCAAACTGCCATACCACATTAGCAGTTGTCGATTCAAATCCCGTGGTGGTAGAGGTAGTAAGAGTATAAGCAGTAATCGAAAAGATTAGTGTTTGGAGATGTTATTCAAGCAGTTTAATCCAATGAAATAAATTTTGAAAGAGAAAAAAGGGATATGAAGAATTCAGAAGATTAGAATTTGGGAGAACACAAAGAGTGGATGCACCTGAACCATTACAAACGATTTCCAGCCATGTCATTCAAGATTTATAACCATCGGTTGCTATCACCTTGTGGATCCCAACCAGGTAGTCTACACCCACCAGCATAGCTCAGTTCACTTGTCAGTGATTTCATGTATTTGTGCAATGTTTTTTTCTGGCCACCCCAAGTTTTCTTCCATCCTACTCCTACATCATGAAGCATCGTACATCAGGGCATTCGGTGGTTTGGTATACGTAGGACGTTTCCCAGCCACCTCATCTGATGAGGTTTCACTACTTCATCAACTGATTTGCAATTCTTACCTAGTACCTGTTACCTAACAATTGAATTACTTACTCGGTGGTCCGAGGATATATGAGAAATGCTTCGAAGACACCTATGATCGAATACTAGTAACCTACGAATATCCTCTACCCTTACCGTCCATGTTTCACTACCATAAATTAGGACGGAACAAACTGCCGCATAGTAAACTCGTCCTTTAGTTTAAACTTTACTAATTAGAATATCAAGGCAAATACATTCTGTGATAAAGTAATCAATTTCTGATGATTGTAGCTCTGTGTATTTAAGCATACCAGTTAGTCATTCACTTATCACAAACCGCAACTGCTTCAGATTTGATCGTAGTATATTCCTTACTGACGAGTCTTATACTTAGATGAAACAACTCTATAATGTTATCTATGTTTCCTTGCTAGTATTGCCTTAGTATAACAGAACATCTACTATAACATTCGAATGATATAGTTTACCTAATCTAAACAATAGATTACTCCTTGAATGCTTTCATTGTAATTAATAACCACAATTCCATTTATTTATTTCTATTACAGGAAACTTATAAAACATTGTCTTACCAGTTTCAGCACATGGATGGTTCTTTTGGGATAATCTAATGATTAAATTCATTTCTATGGAAATGATATTTGTATTTGAATAAAACATTATACAATCAAAATGAATGGGATTTTCTTCCAGTTTCAATGTTCCTAGTAACTGTGTTTATTGTTGATGAGAGAATATATATTCATATCTGTGATATCAACACATCTTAAATCCCTTTTTGTCAGGGAAAAAAGAAGTTATCATATACAATTCTGATATGAATTAATTGATGTAATTCATAAATGTTGTTCGCCAGTGTACATGTACTACTTAAGTAGTATATAACACTAATCAGGAGTGAAGATTTGTAGTTTAGGTGGATTATTTTGATGTAGTTTTGTTCTCTGAGCTGAAAAGTTCGGTTGTGGAGCTTTCATTGTTCTTCTGAACGATATCATCAAGACTTCTACCTGACGTTTGTGCTGATGATGTCATTTAGAAGAACAATGAAAAGTGCATAACCAAACCATTCAACTCAGAGAATAAAACTCCATCAAAACCATCCATTTGAACTACAAATCTTCGCCAAATTTTTTCAGTCATTTAGTTTAACTATTTGAACATAGATCAAAAGATAAAGATTTTTACAAATCATTAATTTTATTAGTCTTCAAACCATATTCAGAAACTAGGACTTAAAGGAACTTCATTTATATTCAAGTATTTGTAAATATTTAACAACCAGGAATTATTACAACTAACAATTGTTTGGCCACTGGGTGGTGATTAATGTCAGGTTCTTCTTAGTGTAGATCGAATCCTACCGACCAAGTTGCAATGTGCCCACCATCCTAGGTGACTCGACATTCAGTACACCATGCTGACAAGTGCCAAGTAGCACGAAACTTAGACCCAGAGATTCTTGTTGACTACCTCAAACACCATCTTATTACAACTGTCGTCATATACTCGGGAGAATTAAATTAATAAATAGAAGGGACAATTCTAAAAAAGTCAGGTTTGACATTTAATCGGATTACTGATATATACATCAATTTTAATTGTTGAATTCATGGGCCAATTGAAGCTAGACCACCACGGAAAACCTGGAAGCACTGAATGACCGTTTCATTCTATTGTGAGACCCCTCATCAGTGTGCATCCACGATCCCGCTTCGCGAGATTTGAACCCATGACCTATCGGTCTTGCGCGCGAATGCTTAAGCTGTAGGCCAATGAACCGACATACAACGGTGTTATTGTCTAACTTCAACTAATTCACAAAATCGAGCGACACATCCAACATTGTCATCAGTGAGTTACTATCTCACGACAGACTCGGTTGAACTCCACTGGTCACTGCTTCCTATTAGAACTCTAGGAAATACTTGTTGAAGCTAGTCACTAATGAGTATATGCTGATAACTTTCTTAAATTAACTTTAAATCATTAACTGACTGCTGAGTGATATACACGTGTAATTAAATTCACGTTAATACGTCATCATCGTCAACTAATAAATTACCATAATACTCACGAAACACCTCTCTGAGTATATTCATCATATGCTCACTTGTGACGGTCTCCGAGATGTATTTCCTGGAGTTCTAGTGAGAAGCCATGATCCTTGGAGTTCAACCAGGTCTGCTGTGAGATAGTAACTCACTGAAGACAATGGTGGACATGTGGTTCAATTTCGTGGATTAGTTGAAGTTAGATATTAACACCGTTGAATGTCGGCATGCTCAGTGATCCAAAGGTTAGGAATTCACGCTCTTGACCGGAGATCCTTGGTCTGAATCCCATGAGGCGGCCATCTAGTGTTTCATGATCTCAACTATTAAAAGTATTTTAATATCCACAACCTTCTCTTATTCTACATTAATAAATTATTCATTATTCAATTACATTCTAATATAAAACACTTTTTGTATATGGATATATTTCAGAGCTTAAATGTATCACCAATTTTTTCATTGAACAAAAAAACAAACAAACTTCATCAATTATTTAAATAGTCTCATTCATAATGAAGTCAAATTTGATCCGAATTCAAAATGGCAGAATTTTCCTTAATTGTTCTGAATTTAAAAAACAATGTTTAAATAATTCCCTAAATAATTAAAACAAAAAAACAGAAGCAACATTGGAGAACTTGTCGGGATATTTAAATGATCAATGACTTTCATGATTAAAGTTAATAAAGAAGGTTATTTCTTCTCAACGTAATCATTTACTTAAGTTGTTGTTGTTGTGACTTGAAAGCCGATTTGTTATCACCTGATATATTCGCTAATTGAAATAGAATTTATACAATGTTGGCACTATGCCAAATCAATGACATTCGATCAGTATGAGCAGCTTAGCGTCTTTATTGGTTCATTGCTCATTTAGCCCATCCAGTTGAGTCCAGAATGCTAATAACAGCTTCCATTATACGAATCATTTGTTTCAAACATATTTGGTTTATATACTAGACAAATAGACCGTATTACACCATAAAATAAGAAATAACATTTATACAAGATCAAGCCAAAAAGTGACTGTGAACGTGGGAGACTGTAATCAATAAACTGGACATAACTTAAGAACAGTTAATCGTATAATGATGGTCAATGGGTCAAAATTTAGCCTATTATAAGAATAATATAGATATGCATAATCTAACTACTGAATAGTTATACTATAAGAATATATATATATATATATATATATATATATATATATATATATGATATTAGCCTCCAAATGCCCTGGTATGGCCGAGAGTGGGGTGAGCCCGCCCTTCCTCTCGAAATGCTCTCACACAGCCACGCGTATACAGCTTCTGCCAAGGAAGTCCTACTCATTCCCTTCCCTCACCGGGGGTGTTGTTTACGAAAGTCAGAGGACGAAAAGCGAATGTTCGGCGCTTTGACCGGATCCCAAGCCGATGGTGCACATGGGCTCCAGAATCCTGCATGAACAAATGGCATATGAACCAATTTTTGATCACCGGCTACCATGGGACTGCATCTCCTCACGGTACTCCACTGCCTTGTGGGTTAGACCTTTAGGTCAAAAGCTCGGGGTGTGGCCCCCTAAGATAACCACCTGCTTCAGTCTCGACACCCGGACAGTATAACAGCCATCACACAAAAGTGTGGCGCATGTATATTTGGTGCCCTCTTGTACCAATATTTATGTGTTCAAATAAATGAATAAATAAACTAATAGTTCTCAGAAGGTACCCGTAAATTGATCTTTTCTAGGATATAACAGTTGTATATATATTCGTATTTATAGTTATTGTGTAAAATATATGAGTCTATAGAAGAATAGAGATGATTAGATTATAAGCTGATGTGAGACTCTTATTATCAAATGAAGTTACACAATAATGAAGAGATAAGGAAGGAATAAAAAGACGAAAATAATTTACGGATCTTGATAATTGTCCAATTGACAGATTTGAAGAAAAAATGACAAACATAAAGATCATACTAATAAAACCTGTATCATTTGACCAACTATAGACGTATTGATCCACAGGAATCATCTATTAAAGTAATCTACACAGTCAAAGGAATTAGATCGAAGGAAAGTCGAATAAATATTTTAGACATTGCTGAAGCATTAGTAATCCACGAGCTTAGGCCAGAACTTTGCATACAAAAACGATTCGTCCAACCTCTCATCCTCCCTTGGCCATGTGCATCATAATGAACTGTAAAATTTACTATTCAGTCATTAAGGACCTCGTTCCATGTTGTATCACACAATAAATCTCAACGAGAATAAAACGTTCATCAGTTGGTTTGCAGCGTTACATATTACTTAATAAAGTAGTATTTTTATGTTTATTGAAGAACCAAACTAAGTATACCTGGTATAAATATAACACGATGAATTACTAGACAAATTGTGTTTAATACACACTTTATTGTTTTAAGTCACAGTAGTGGTGTACCATATCCCTTAACATTATATAATATACCCTTGTGGGCCAGGGTAATTTTACATTGGTTTTCAGGAGAACCAGACACAATTCGGACTTTCACGTGACAACCCAAACAGTACAGCTCAATCCCGCTTCACAGGAGAACCAGAGACCGTATAGGCTTTAACGCTACAATCTAAATAGTACAGCTCAATCCTGTGGCGCAACGACACAGGTACCTAGCGCCCTGGTGGACCAATCCCTTAAGATTACAAATATGAATTCATGCATATTCAAACGGTTGAATCGTATGAATGATTTTCATTGTTTGATCTGTTATATTGCAGTGAACAAGAACACAAATGGGGGTATAATCAAATGTAGTTGAATACAAAATTACAGAATCTCTTAGTAAAATCCGAAAACCATACATTGAATACTTAATGTGCAAAATGTCAATTAATCGTCTCAGACTTTATTGTTCTTTCGATTTCACACCAATCATTCTTTAGTCTTGTTCTCTTTTCTACAGACATTTCACTTTTGGTTGATGATACATACTACTTATATATCTGTCGAGATCAGTAGCATACACCACAGTATTATCAGTTATAAAAACCACTGAATTGTAATATAACTACATGTACATCAGAATGCTGACATGAGTGAAGTAATCGTTCTTTTAAAATAATCTATATCATCATAGAGTAGTCAACTTTGATCTTCAATAAAGTCATTGAATGATATCATACAGACAATCTTTAAATGATTGAATCTTGAATCTAAACTATTTCTTTGAATAGAATTCTATGTAAATAAAAGATTAGTATTGATATCCAATACATGAAATATCCGGCTAATAGTTTACTTTCTCCTAATGATCCAAGTTCAAATGAACTGTTTAAAGAGATAGTAGAAGAATATAGTTCGTTACACTGGTCTACTTACCAAAATCTTTCATAGAATTCACTACAATTAAAATGTTTAAGTAAATAAAATTTTAGATAGGGTAATTGTTCCGGCCAAATATGGGTGAGTAAATGCTAACGGGGGGTTGTGGATAGTCGATAGGAAAACCTGAAATTAGTTTCTGTGCTAGTCAGTATTGATCAGCAAGGTGTATCAATGTGAAAGTTCACTATTATTAGCCTAAAACATCATTCAGTCAGCTTATTCATCTATACCATGATTTGGCTAATGGCGACACGAGAATTATGAATTGTTAACTATAGAACCCGATGATCTATTTACTGTTAACGGTATATGAGTTGTGGAGATTATTAAGTTTTTGATTGAGATCATGAACTGATTGATGTTAGATCACCGTTGGAAACCTGGAAACACTGGACGGCCGTTTCGTTCTATTGTAGGAATCTTCAGCAGTGCGCATCCACGATCCCGCCACCTCGCGGGATTCGGACCCAGGGCCTTCAGTCTCGCATGCGAATGCTTAACCTACTGGATCACTAAGCCGGCATCCAATTGTGTTAGTGACTAACATTAACCAATCCACGAATTTGAACGACCATCTTCCATTGTACTGAGGTAGATACCTGTGTCTACCCGACATGGATTAACTGCACTGGTCACTGAAGACAAATGTTCACATACACATTCTTTATATGTGAACATCATAAATATGATCTGTGAAAGTACAAATTGAAATTTGTTTGGATCTTAATCAAATAGTTTCATCTTAACAATAAAATGACTATTCACATGTCTACTTCATTTATATCATTCTATGTACTGGTTAATCATTGATCAAATATATAGTCAAATTTGTAACTGGATTTCTTTTACCCAATGGGTACAAAAGAGCTCTGAATGCATATGCGCTACACAAGTCACTTGATTTGTGTGTGTCCTATGATACTGCACGGGTGCCCAGACCAAAGTAGGTGGTTTTCTGAGGGGGCAACAGTCGGAGCCTTCGACCTAAAGGTCTGATCCACAAGGCAGTGGAGCAATGTCAGGAGACGCAGTCTTTTGGTAGCCGGTGGCCGTCCTTCAGGATCCTGGAACTCATGTGCACCACTGGTTTAGAATAAAGGTTTTCCAGCTCCCCTAAATTGATATTTCGTATCCATCAACCCGATTAAAGCGTCGACCATTCGCTTGTCGTCCAATCAGTTTCATGAAAAACACCCTCGTTGCGAAAAGGCAGTGATAGGACTTTCTTGATAGTGGCTTTATACGCGTGACTATGTGAGAGCATTTGGAGAAGGGGAGCAGACTCTCCCCACTCTCGACCGTACCATGGCATTTGGAAGCTAACTTTAAGAATTTTATTCTACTTTCCCAATGACCCGATTGCTTTGAATCAATTATTTAGAATTATTATCTTAAAATCTTATGTGAATTAACCACGAAGAATATTCTCCGATCGTATATCATATATCTTCATTGGAAGAGGACTTCTTAAACTATTAGAATATCTCTACTAGCGATAAACATCTTATTCTCACTATATGGAAATTGATTAGTTGTTATCTATCATTGTATTCATGATGCATAGACATTTATTTTGGTTGTCTTCCTCATAGGTCTGATTCTTGACGGTATTTGTTCGTTATATTTCTCATGAATTGGTAATCTCAATACAGTTTTGTTGATTGACTGACATCCTCAATCTCAACTCCATTTTATTTTTCTAGTTTTCTTTTTGTTGTTGAATTGATCCAGCATTTTATCAACTTACCAGTCATATTAGTTATTCATGTATATTGAAATATGAAGAGGTATTCCATTGAATCTAACAAATAACTAGTGTTCAAAAAGAAAAAATGCTGAGTAGGTGACTGATTTGTTCGGTCTACCGTTTACAATCAGATTGTTATTTGTAATAATAATAAAATTATCCATTTACTGACATGCAAAAAATCACAATTCATATTATCAGAAGGGAGTTTTATAGATATTATAGTAATTTAATGGTTCATGATTCAATTGAAACTAGACAACCATGGAAAATCTGGAAGCATTGGACGACTGTTTCGTCATACTGTGGAACTATAGGATTGTGGATGTGCACTGCTAAGGAGTCCCATGCTAGGATGAGATGGCCAACCAGTGCTTCCAGATCTAACTTAAATTGACTCATGAACTCAACTATTGAAATTACTATAATATCCACAAAAACCCCCTTCTGATACTAATCAATATATGCTCACTAGTGACTGTCTCTAAGAGTTATTTCCTGAAGTTCTAGTGATAAGCAGTGTCTAGTGGAGTTCAACTTGGTCTGTTGTGAAATAGTAACTCACTGATGACAATGATGGATGTGT